>NW_022104341.1:59053215-59054628 GCF_000313985.2 Echinops telfairi | reverse complement strand
TCAGGGTGCAGGGTAGCAACAATGAAACATAACTTTCCTCTAGTTCTTAAATGCTTCCTCCCCGCCAATATCATGATCCCAATTCTGCCTTGCAAATCTGCCTAGACCAGAGGATGTACATTGATGCAGACAGCAACTGGAAACACAGGGAACCCAGGATAGATGACTCTTTCAGAACCAGTGGTGAGAGGGGCAATGCCTGGAGGGTGAAGGGAATGTGGGGAAGAAGGGGGTAACAATTACAAGAATCTAAGTATAGCCTCCTCCCTGGAGGATGGACAGCAGAGGAGAGGGCGGAGGGAGACGTCAGACAGTGTAATTTATGACAAAGCTATAATAATTTATAAATTATGAAGGGTTCATGAGGGAAGGTGGAGTGGGGAGGGAGGGGGAAAATGAGCAACTGGTATGAAGGACTAAAGTAGAAGGCAAATGTTTTGAGAATGATGAGGGCAACAAATGTACATATGTGCTTGACACAATGGAGGTATGTATGGACTGTGATAAGAATTGTATGAGCCCTCAATAAAATAATTTAGAAAAAGGGAAAAAAAAGATAGAGAGTCCAGGAAAACCCGTGGGGTAGTTCTCCAACGTGGGACTTCAGTAGCGTGGCTGCGAGTGGGAACCAACCCAGCGACGAGGAGGAGGATTCCTGTTCAGGTCTTTGATGGTGGTATCAGGTGGCATAGGGTGAGTTCTAACCCTGCATGACTTGTTCTTCTGGAGGAGCACAGGACGCACAAAGAGAAACAGAGGAAGGCTGCCCTGTGATGTTGCAGCTGCAAGCCAAGGCACACATGGAGCTGTCAGACCAGGAACCACATACAGTAGCCAGGAGAAACACAAGGCATAGATGTTTCTAAAAGCCTCCGTAGGAATCAACATGGCCTGAAACCTTTGACTGAGACTACTCATTATCCCTTATTCTCTTACACTGCTTTGCTAATCTGTATGCTTTTATGACCACTGGGTGTATTATGCATTTATATGCTTATTTCCACATAGCCAAATTATATAAAACCCTGTGAGAGAAACACAGACTATATTGTTCATAGGACTTAAAACAGGGCCTGACCAAAATGCTTAATAAATATTTGTCTAATCAAATCAATAGGTGAATAAAATAATACATTTTCTATTGTTAATCTAGATAAGTTGGAATTTGATCCACTGAAACTGGTTTGGTTTGGGTTTATAAAGATAGCTACATAGAATTTCCCACTTGTTCATTGTATTGAAATTCATAGAGAATACAGTTTCTTTAAAGAACTTTTAAAATCATTTTATTGTGACTCATACAGCTCTTATCACAATCCATACACATATCCATTGTGTCCAGCACATTTGTACATTTGTTGCCATCATCATTTTCAAAACATTTTCTTTCTACTTGAGCCCTTGGTATCAGCT
>NW_022104341.1:59006761-59052617 GCF_000313985.2 Echinops telfairi | reverse complement strand
ATCCATTGTGTCCAGCACATTTGTACATTTGTTGCCATCATCATTTTCAAAACATTTTCTTTCTACTTGAGCCCTTGGTATCAGCTTGACATTTTTCCACTCACTCACCCACCTCCCTCCCTCATGAACACTTGATGATTTATAAATTATTATTTTTTCATGTCTTACACAGTCTGATGTCTCCCTTCATCCACTTTTCTGTTGTCCATCCCCCAGAGAGGGGATTATATGTAGATCCTTATCATCAGTTCCCCCTTTCTACCCCACTTTCCCCCTACCCTCCCACTCTCACCACTGTTCCTGAGGGGTTTATCTGTCTTGAATTCCCTGTGTTTCCAGTTCCTATCTGTTCCAGTGTACATTCTCTGGTCTAGTCAGATTTGTAAGGTGGAATTAAGATCATGATAGTGGGGAGCGGGGAAGCATTTAGGAGTTAGAGGAAAGTTGTGTTTCATCATTGCTACCATGCACTCTGACTGGCTCATCTCCTCCCTGCTACCCTTCTGTAAGGGGGTGTCCAGTTGCCTACAGTTGGGCTTTGAGTCCCCAATCTGCACTCCCCCTCATTCACAATGATGTGATATTTTGTTTTGGGTCTTTGATGCCTGTTACCTGATCCCATTGACATCTCATGATCACACAGGCTGGTGTGCTTCTTCCATGTGGACTTTATTGCTTCTCAGCTAGATGGCTGCTTGTTTATCTTCAAGCCTTTAAGATTCCAGATGCTACATCTTTTTATAGCAATCGTGTTGGGAAGATGAGCATCATGGATTGTCAAGTTAATAGAACAAAGTGTTCTTGCGTTGAGGGAGTAGTTGAGTAGAGGCCTGGCCATTAGGCCTTTTGATAGTACTTGTTCAACCTATAAGAAAACCTCTAGGATTATTCTGAAAACCTTATGATATCTTCTAGTACAATCCCTGCAAAGTAGATAGTTTTCCTTTATTTTGATCTGATTTACATATTTACTTAATATTAGTCAATAAAATAAAACAAACAAATATTTCTATTAGGAAATAAAACAGAACTAGGAAAGATCTACACCTCCTCAACTTACAAATGGAAATACCATGCCCCACTTTCCTGAGTCAGAATGTGACTTTCCTAAAGCATGCAGTTAATGACCACCAGGCTTAAAAGTCTGAAATTTCTCTCTTGTCCAATTGACTAATAAGCTATGCTCATTGATTATACATCATGTCTTAAATATTGCTTTAACAGCATCACGCATTTGTTAGAGTTAATTATGTCAACTTGTTTGGGGGAAATTCATTTTATAAGAGGAGGGATACTTATAGTTCTTTAAGAAAACAGTACTCTATAAAGCTCAAAAATGAAGCCCATTACTACTAGTAAACTCATTTCCCCTCCCACAGAATAGTGGGCTTCATGGTAGGAATGTGTCATAAACAAGCTTGCACATTGCTGATTTTGTAAAACGTGGGACCTGCTCCTAGAGACTCACCGTGTTTTCTACAGGAAGGTGAGAATGATTTTGTTGATATTGCTGAGCATGAGGGAGCAAGAGAAATCTTGCCTTGTACAAGTTCATGTAGGTTTCTTCACAATGCTCTATCTTCCTACACTTTTAATATCTATATCAATATTCTTTGATATCTATACCTGTGAGAAACCCAAGGCCCTGAGATTATGCTGAAGGTTTTCCCACAAGGTATTGAAACTTTAAAAAACTATTGCCTGTTTTCTTTCATCAGATTTCCTAATCTTACTTTTTTTCCAATTTGGTGTCATAAGCATGTGAAATAAGTCCAGCATGTCTCTCAATGGAAGATGCCATCAGAGTTTCTCTTCTAGTGAATTTAAATAGTTGCCCATACACAGGGACCACGAGAGGACTTAGAATTGATTTCTCACGACAAAGCTGCAGAAGAAGCTTCAGCTTTTCTAGTGACCGAGGATGAGATCTTTTCTGAGTCCCTGCTTACAGCTGTCGGTGCAGTACCAAACCAACAGACGAAAGGAGCAGATGAAGGACATTGGGCCTCCACTCAAGTACTCCCTCAACGCAAGAATACTTTCTTCTATTAAATTGGCATTCTATGATGCTCACCTTCCCAGCACAACCGCTGAAGAAAAAGCAGGTGAATAAGCAAATGTGGTGAAGAAAGCTGATGGTGCCCGGCTATCAAAAAGTATAGCATCTGGGATCTTAAAGGCTTGAAGGTAATCAAGTGGCCATCAAGTTCAGAAGCAACAAAGCCCACATGGAAGAAGCACACCAGCCTATGCAACCACGAGGTGTCGAAGGGATCAGGTATAAGGCATCATCAGAACAAAAAATCTTACCATAGTGAATGATGTGGGGAGTGCGGAGTGGAGACCCAAAGCCCATTAGTAGGCCACTGGAGATCCCCTTGCAGAGGGGCCTCTGGGAGGAGACAAGAGCCAGTCAGGGTGCGATGTAACAGCGATGAAAAATACAACTTTCCTCTAGTTCCTAAATATTTCCTCCCTGCTCCCACTATCATGACACGAATTCTACCTTGCAAGTCTGGCTAGACCAGAGGATATACACTGGTACAGATAGGAACTGGAAATACAGGGAATCCAGGGCGAATGGTTCCATCAGGACTAGTGGTGTGAGTGGTGATACAGGGAGAGTAGAGGGAGAGTGTGTAGGAAAGAGGGAACTGATTACAAGGAACTATATGTGTTCTCCTCCCTGGGGGATGGACAACCGAAAAGTGGGTGGAGGGAGGTGTTGGACAGGGCAAGATATGACAAAATAACAATTTATAAATTATCAAGGGCTCATGAGGGATGGGGGAGTGGGGAGGGAGGGGAAAAATGAGGACCTAATGCTGGGGGCTTAAGTGGAGAGGAAATGTTTTGAGAATGATGAGGGCAATGAATGTACAAATGCGCTTTACACAATTGATGTGTGTGTGGATTGTAATAAGAGTTGTATGAGCCCCTAATAAAATGATTAAAAAAATAAAAAGGAGCAGATGAATGTTCTGTTGTCAAATCAGCCACGCATCATGGCGACCTTACATGGAACAGACAAAATGCTCTGTGGTCCTGTGCCGTCTCCATGAAAGCATGTGCACACAGAGTGCAGCTCCGTGACATTGGGTTGGTGGAACAGTCTTGAGAAAATCAGCTACAGCTCTGCCCCTCCCCCACTCTGTCAGAACACTGTCGACTTCCATGTGTTCTCTGAATGAATTTCACTCTTCACTACAGAAGCTGTTTATGCCAAAACATATGCTCCATTACTTTCCAGGAAATGAAACTTCATAGCATTTCCCATGCTGTGGGAATGCATGCAAATGCATAAACGTACATAGACACTACATTCAAATTGAATTAAAATTGATCATCGTGATGCATTATTTTCGATGCATATCTAAAATGAGAACAGAACAGTAGTGAATTTGGGCTGTTAACACCAACCAATTTCACCTTTATAAGAAATGATGTGCCATGGACTTAAGTGACATGGTGATCTTTGTCCTTAACAACAACAAAAGAGTCTGTTGTTCAGGTCATTTAAAAAATAGTCAAATGTACACTGGCCTTTTCATGAGACTTTTCAGGGGAAGCCCACTGTGACAACCCAATAGATATGCTTATATTATAATTTGTAAGAGTCCTTGCTGCAGAAGGTGATGTATTTTCACGAAGATGTATTCATTTCAAGTCGCTTGCCACTTTGAGGGCTTTTGTGATTCTCAAACTTTTATGAGGCAGATAAAGAAAGTCCTTCTGAAGACAAATTAGATACTGTAAAATTCAAAACTATTCTAAGCTACCAGGTGAATGCTGTCAGCTCAGTTATATAAGACTGAGCCCAAGACAATAAAAGCTGGTGTTCAGTTCTTCATGCAACAACAAATCTCCTCATTTGTCCTGGTGAAACTAGGGCTGAACCACTGCATTTAAAGTCGGAGAGTGTTACAAAGAAATCAGTTCATCTGGTCTCGTTCCTTAATGATATCATGAAGCCAAAATATATATACATATCTATGTTATGTATATATATGTTACATTTCTATGTATTACATATATATGTATATATATGTATGAGCCTTTTGGTGCACTTTACTTCCTATGAAGTGAATTTCTTCATTCCAAACAATTCTGTCCATGATGGTGGCTAGAGCATTCTGTAAGTGCCCACACGGGAGCTTTGGCTGATACAGGACATGCAAGGGAAGCAAATCTGTACACAGAGTAGGTGTTTATCCCAGTAAGAGTGTCATACCACTCTTCCCATGATGGAAACCGGCCAGTGCAGTAAACAGGCCCAAGGTTGCTGGAGGATCACTGAGGAAATTGTGTCATATTGGCACACAGCTTGGGTGGGCTCAGATTGGCATTCAGCAGTGGCTGGAGCCTAGTTAGTCTTGCACCCTGGAAGTCCATGTTGTTGAGTCCCTGCATAATCTCAAGCCCTGCCACCATCCTCACTTTTATTCTGAGTCAATTCAGCAATGCTATGATTGGCTCACAAAAGCAGCTGACTCATATCCACAGATCACATAATCCTTCATTTTTAAACGTTTCCTCTGCTGAGTTTGCACTTTGGAGAGAATTCACATGAGATTACCGATACCTGCACTGCAACATATATTTTTAAGTATTTTTTGAGCAGCCCTAAGATCTAAAATATTTTGTTTCCACTGCAGCTATCAAATAACACAATCTCTTAGGACGCAAGCGAAGGGAGTTTTACTGAGGAATCACAGTACAGTTGGGCAGCCATAGTGAGATTACCCAGTGCTCCAGTGAGTTAGAGCGAGACAGCAGTTTATATGCAAAATATCAGGAACTATCAGACTGTTTGTGATTGGTAGGATTTAGGGTAATTAGTCATAGATTCATCATGAGCTCCTAGAAGTTTCCGTTCAAAGACCACAAACATTTCAAAACAGCTTTTTAAAAAACTCTAATCCATGGATTGGGATAACAGTTGTATGGGCCCCTAATAAAATGTTAAAAAAGAAAAAAAAAAAAAAACCTCTAATCCACAAGTGGCAAGGATAAACTTGGACAGGATAGCTTTTCGGGGAGGTGGGTGGGAGCGCTTCACGAAGTGTTCTTTCTGATAGCAGGCTTTTCAAGGGAGGGAGTGGAGAGCAGTGTTCCTGAAAGGGTCTATCACAATCTTAACCATACTCCTGGCATGCATTCAGGGCAGTTAAAGTGTTTCAAAAATCCAGGTGTGAAGCAAAAGTAAGGTTAAAGAAAACATGAAGTCTAATCTGTGCCCAGGTCAGTCAATTTAGTTATGTGAAATGCCTCAGGTTTTGAGATTTGCTCCCACAAAAAGCTGTTTTAAATTATTTTGACTCAATTGCCTCTTTCAGTCCATTGTGCAAAGAAATGAGATTGCCTAATTTTACTTGCTTATGACTGAATAAGACTAAGTCAAACTATTAGCCAAATTGAAAGATTTTGTTACCGTTGCTGTCAAAGCGTTATTTTCTTCATCAGTCAGACCGCATGTTTTCACTGCAGTGCTGACCCCAATGGAAAGATGAACACCCTTTTGACTAAAACAACTAAGCTCTCCTAAAACCCCTTGCATATCATCGTACGTGACTGTTGAGAGAGAAGGTAATTAAACAACAGCTAAAGAATGAAATGAAACCCATTGTTGTTGAGTTGATTCTGACTCATGGGGACCTTTAGAACATAGAGCTGCCACAGAAGTTTTCCAAGGTTGTAAATCATCCCAGACGCACACCGATTCATCTTTCCCCTTGTTAGATGGGAACTGTTCACCTTTCCTTTAGCCGCTGAGCCCACCACTGTGCCACAAGGGTTCCTCCTAAAGGTAAAGAAGGCATTGTAATTAGCTCACAGCAGCCACCATATTCCATTTTAGAACAGCGGTTCTACCCTGTCTTAAGGTCACTCAGAGTCAGAACAACTGATGACAGTGAGTTTTGAGTATCAGTAGAAATATATGTAAAATAAGTGAGCAGATGTCTTGGGACATTTCTTGGATTGTTTTTTGTTTCTTAGAGTGTCTTTGCCAAATCGCATTTGAATATATATGTGTAATTGGCAATAAGATAATTCTTTGAGTGGGCATAACAATTCTTTAGGGAAAAAGCCATCATAATACTGACAGCATTTTTCCAATAGTTTTTGGTGAGGATATACATCAGGGGTGAAACCATGGGATCCCTCCAGACAGTATACAGGTATACTGTATTTATGCAGATTTATGCAGAACTCCTACATAACAGGTCTTTTGATTTGATTGGTTACAGAGCAATCAAGTAATTCAGTGTCAACACTTTTCAATTGAAATGTTAACTTAATGTAAATTTCTAACCCTACCACTGGATTCAGCCAGGTACCAGGGAAATCCAATTGTTCTGCCAAAAAAAATGTGAAGGTTCATAAATGCTGAAGCATGCCAGTAAAGAGGATCCTGATTTTAAATTGGAATTTAAACCTAGGTATCAATAGCATGAAAGCTTGAGATAATAACGCTCAATGGATATAGTTAAAATAGCAACTTCTATCATCATTCTAAGTATGACAATGTGAAGTTGAGCTGTTTGAAGGAGCTGGGTGCTTTCTCAGCCTCTAATTTAGCCAATTGCAACTAGTTTAGTAGCTTGAAGCCAGCTAGCAGTTATGTAGAAAAAATACCTGATTATTTGCACCCATAAAGATTACCATCTGGAAAACCCTATGGGACAGTTCGACTCTGTGATGTGGGGTTGTTCTGAGTCAAAATTAACTGGGCCACACCTACCAACAATGAAGTGGGAAGGATCCCAAGGAAGATACCCAGCTGGGACGACCCCCTTTAGAGAACGTGGGCAAGGGTATGAGATGAACAGACTCCACATAGTGTATCTACCACGAAACCATGCTTCATTGTGACTGTGTGAAATGTGTATGAAGAAGCACATAGCATACCTCCAGAGACAAAATGAATGCGAAATACCTGGTAGATGCTACTAAGGCAGGTAGTGACGCTCAGCGGTTAAAAGCATAAACTCTGAAGTCTAACTCTTTGTATTTTCTATTTTTTTCTACAACACCAGCTGGGAATATGACTTAACTTCTCTGAGGCTTACAAGATAAAAATGATGTCTAGTTCACTTAGTTAGTTAGTAGGAAAATAAAAGACCTAACCAAGGTAACCAGTTTGAGCAGGTTGTAGCTTACCTTTTTAACATCCATGAAGCAAGTTTCTACAAGTAAGTTCTCGTGGGTATCAAACCCGCTGATAAAACAAAGAATTTCCTATCAACTTTAGGAAATTAATTATAGTAATGAAATGATGCCACTTAATCATAGATTAATACAAACTTTCCCAATCTAGAAAGAACAAAGTCCTGAGATTCAGTAAGGTAAACCTTTCATATAAACTTGGAAACCATTTTCCAGTAATTATTTGGTGAGTTCAGAAGAATTCTGAACTGTTTTTTAAGGGACTGGAGTTTAGCCTAGACACATTTCCTTCTTCCGATACAGACTGTAGTGGTGTTGTGCTTATGAGTTGGGTTGTGACCGACAAGGTCAGTAGTCCGAAACCACCAGTGTGTGTGGGAGGAGATGATCTTTCTGTTCCCGCGAAGAGGTTTAGTCTTGGAAACCCACAGGCGCAGTTCTACTCTTTCCCACAGCACAGTTATGAATCAGCATGCACTTGATGGCCGTGAGTTGAGACGCTTTCCCTATGTCTATGTTTGATATCACAGCAGTAACTTAAACAGTGGTGATCGGTCTTCCCCATGCCCCAGAGTCACCTATCTGAAGGACTTATGAAATACAGATTTCTGGCTCTACCACTGTGTAAGCTCCTGCCTTCAGACCTTGCCTACATTAAGGAGGAGGGAGGAGAATCTCCATAAACTCAAAGTTGGTTCCTATGGCAATGAGACATACCTCCCCTCCAACGTTTTTAAACCAATTCTTACATCATCCTCCCCTCACACAACACTCTACTGTTCTCCTGGTTTGGGGAATTGGTTGCAGTGGTCACACGGAACTCACAAACTCTACTCATGATTATGTGGTTTATTAGGAAAGTAATTGGCTATGTGTCAGATTCAGCAGCAACCAAGATACAACTCTGGAGACAGCAGACAATTCCTTAATCAGGATGGCTTTCAACAAGCACCTTCTCAATTCCTTCTTAGCCATGCCCATCACAGGCTGTTCACTCTATTTTACTGTCTCTATCTTACTCAGGTAAGTGTCCCAGCTCCCCAGTTCTGCCAACAAGTGCCTGGAGGCGCCCCACCCCATCAGCAAGCCTCCTGTTTGAAGGTACTCCTTTCATTCCATGGATCATGGAGTCCACTCTAGCCCCCTCAGTCCTTGGGCCTGGAAGTTCACCACAACCATTTGTACCATCTTCTGATTCCCACTATGCATACCGTTGCTTTTCCAGACGGTCTCATTGTCTCATACTGTCTCAAGTATTACATTTTCTCTCATGTCTAGGAATTTCTCAGAACCGGGGCCTCAGTTCTAAAGGAGATATCACTTTATCCCTTCTTACTAGTGAGATCCCCTTAAACATCTGGAGGATTGGACTTTTTATAAGCCTGCTTTTTTCTACCAATCAGCCCAATCTCCTTGGTAGGTAACAGTCACCTAATTTGCATAGCAATGAACCAATACACACAATGATCTGCATAGTAGACTAACCAATCCCTTGGCAAGATACCTGCCTTGCAAATTTTAGAACTACACACCTAGGTCAGAAAAAGCCATATATAAAGAGCTATCAGCTGCACTGTCTCCAAGGTTGCTATTCAGTAAGTCTGTAAGAGTACTTGAGAATTCACATTTCCATACCTTTTTAGGTATGTTCCCCATTGTCTAGGATCCACATTTTGAGAACTACTGCCTAATAGCACCTCTCTTCTTTGATTAAAAACAAACAGAAAAATAAAACAAAACAAAAACCTCTGGTACTGATTCTGTCATTAGCTCTGTCCTTTTGAGCAAGCAACATTCCCTTTCCTATAAATAGAGCCAGGTGTAGTATGATGTGTATATGTGAACTGTTCTCTAATCTAAACCCCTAGTAGGAAATAGATTACACTCGTAAATTAGGATAACGTGAGGAGATGTATAAAGGACTTTATTTACAAAGGTGTAAAAGGAAGCCGCAAAGAGACAGCTCTATTTTCTGGGTTAGAAACAGTGATATTGTTGCTATCATCCCTAAGCTTTCCCTAAGGAGGGGAGAAGAGGGAGAAATTCTATACAAGGGAGAAATAGAGAGGACCCTCTTATAAGCGATGAGTCCTTCAGTTGCTGACCCCTCGGGGACAAGGACCTAGAGAATGAATACCCCAATTCCACTGTTGTCTCTCCCACTGTCTTGCCTCTACTCCCCCATTGTCTGACCCAAAACAAAAGCGGGGGATACAGCCCTGTGATGTAAGTCATGTGGGTCAGTCTTTGGTAGCATGCAGCAGGATCAGAAAGGGTGAAGAGCGCATGTGGAGGGGCAAACAGAGGAGAGCCAGCACGATAGAGCTAGCAAATATATGAACCAGCTGCTGGGAAAAAATCTGTTATAGTGAGGCTGTTATTTTTATTATAGTTTTATTACTTCTTTTTCCTATTGTCACTATGGCGTCTCAAACATGATCTAAACTCATGTTCCTTTGCCTTTTCAGCCCCAAGTGACTATAATTGCTAGTTATAACAGATGTTGATTAGTCACACTCATTATAGTCTGCAGCCCTGTTTATGGCCCAGAAATCTTTGCAGGTGTGATTACACATGGTGAGGCTGAGAGAAGGGCTCTGTCCTCCGCTTGATTTCAGCAAGAGGCATGCTCATTCACATCATTCTGATTTGGCCTGATCTGTAGTTCATTTTAAGGGCTCACACTTCCTTTGATGGGATATTTTGTATTGTCCGCTTATAGTATCCTACCTGAAGGAGAACAGTTCCATGGTTTGTTGGAATTCCCAATTCCTAGACAAAGAAGTATGGCTAGAGTGTTCCTTGGGGGCAAGGAGGGCAAGATGCCTTTGCCAAATCTGGCACCAATCATTTCTTCTCTTTTCCTCTACTGGGTGTGACAAGTGGTTGCAAAGACCACATAGAACTTTATAGACCATATTCCCAATCATGAAGGCGATTGGGGAAATACCTGGTGACAATTCAGGATGAAGAACACTCAGGGTACAACTCTTCAGTAAGGACAGCCTCCTCTCAGCTATGCTTGCTAGCAAGCCCAGGCCCTTGGTCTCATGTCCTGCATGGGTAAAGGTCTCAAAACTCTTTTATGTCCTCAGACTCAGCCCTGGAGCCCCTCCAAAGGCTTTTTACCCTGCTTTAACAAGTGTAGCTCTGCCAAGTAGGTGTCCACTCCACCAATGAGCCTTGTCCAGAATGTGCTCAGCTGTGACTCTGCCTCAGATTGGCAAAGTCAGCTCCCCTGATTAAGTGCCTGTGGGCAACCAACCCTGCCAGCAAACCTTCTGTCGAAGGGACTCAGCTTTCTCATTCTCTAGGCCAGGAACCCACCATCTGCCTCTCTCTCATGCTCTTGGTGCTACTCTCTCGGTAGCTGCCAGTCTTCGCCCGCCTCTTTTCCATCTCTCCCCGTTTTCAGTGCGGCAGCTCTCTGTCTCCTGTTTCACACAGGTTCAGTACAGAAACCTCAGGCTCTAAAGGATGTGCTCCACTCCTGTCTCTGCTTTCTTGATGGTAGTGAGATTTCCTCTTTCTGCTTCAGGGATGGCTCATTTTAAACTCAGTGGAATGGCAAAAACTGACCAATTCCCCTGTTATGGTTTCATGCACCTATTTGCATGGTCCCACCACCCCATAGGGTGCCTGTACCTTATTTACATTATAAGCAGACTATCTAATCGCGTTAGTGGATCCCAGACACGTCATAGTTGCATGGGCCTAACCGATCACTTGGTAGAAGTTACAAAGACTCCCAGGAGTCGGCCACAAGGGCCACATCATGGACTTCCTGTCACACAGCCATCATTTCAGCAGCATGGACGAGATGACATTTATAACCCAGGAGCTGAGGACCCCCCACTGCACAATGCTCCTGCCGCTCACCCTGGGATGATGATAGAGGCCCGTCTCCTTTTACCCCTGTTGTCATTTGCGTCCCCTCCTCTCCTCGGGCACTATTGCAGCAGCAGCGCACCATGTGTAATGATTTTGAAGTGACTTCCAAAATTGAAAGCTGGGGCTTCGATTTGAAATCTGGCGCTGCCCCACCCCAACCCCTGGCATCGCATCGCAGTTGTCGGCGGTGATCACGGCAGAGGGTGAGGGGGCCCAGCTTCCCTTTGGGGCCATCTGCCCCCATTGCACTACATTTTGGAGACCGTTGGAATTCGCGTTTAGAACTCTCAAGCACTGCAATGTGGTTTTCCCCACAGATTTGACTTGAATGAGCTAATAGCATCCGGAAAGGTTAATCTGTTTACCCAAGTAGAACATTGTGCACTGCAGAAGGCAAAAAAAAAAAAAAAGGAAAAGAAAAGACGCCGAGGAGTTGCCTCGCAGTGCTCCTGCAGATGTCCTGTGCTTAGAGCGGCTGTATTTGCCTTCGATATTTCAAAGCTTGTGATCCATTTACAATTATGATTGTCATCAAATCTTTACTTCCACTAGCATGTCTGTGAAGGAAAACATCAATTTACGTGATTCTTCAGAGTTGGGAACTATCAAACGATTTATAAAACAGACGTGGGTTTCGTCCAGACGAGTGAGGACACAATGGCTGTGGCTGCTCAGTGGTGCAGTCCTTTCCTAAGACAAGATGCTGGGATTTCCACACCAATGTTTGCACGCACTGTGCTCCTCCATAATCAGATAATTCTCATCATTGGACGATCCGCTGCTCTGAGAGAATGTAGAGCAGGACGGTGATTAAGGGAATGAAATGGCTGGGCAGGAGCGCTCGTAAGTGGAATAGCAATGAATCTTCTGTAAGCTGTTTCTGACTTTCCCTTTCACACACACACACACACACACACACACACACACACACACAGTATTCACTATGTGCACTATTTACAGAATTCTAGTCAGAATGTGAGAGGAATTGTCAGACATCGCTCTACTTCTTAAAGCTAGAGTAAAAGCACAAAGAAGATATTATAAAGTGTACTTTGGATATATTGGTTCAGAAGTTACTAGATAATAGTAAACACTGTTACATGCCCAGTCTGTGCTAGACCCTGTGCTAAGTGCATTGTTTGCAGAAAGCATTTAATGTTCATAAGAGTCTTTTGAGAGTAGGCGCTTGCCATCATGATGAGTGCTTTCGTAAAACTCAAGAAACTAAAATTTAGAGTGGTCAAATCCCTGAGATACGACAGCCAGTCACATCCAGGGAAAGGATATGGGTTGGATTAAAATGAAATGACTGGTGTGCACATTCCAAAAGATGACAATGATTGGAGAACACATGGCGTAGATTAAAGCACAATGAGCGTGGGGGCTCTGATCTTATCTCCTCTTGGAACTCCTTGTTGGTGGTGCCAGCCAATGTATCCCAACACCGAGTGGCTTCCATAGACGAAGTCGCACTGCTCGGGGTTTCCTAGGCGGCAGCCCTTACCTGAGCAGCTCACCTGGTCTCTCTCCGGTGGAGACATCCTTTTGCTTGGCAGCTGAGTACTTTCTTGTGCCGTCAAGCAGCTCCTTGTATACAGTAGCCCATGAAAAGGCAGATATCAAAAATTCCTTTTTCTGTTAAGTTACATTCTTTCCCCTGTCACTTCTCCTTATTAAAGCTATCTCATCAGAGAGCATTAATGAGTATAATTAGCATGATAGGATCATGATGACATTAAAAATGGATGGTGAAATTCCAAATGAAGTGTCAGTGTCAGCATCCCAGGGTGCAATGTGAGCTCCTGGAGCACGCTCATTTCCTCACAGCCGGGGTCTCGTTTCTTGCTTACCTTAGCATCACTGGGGAGCACTGAACACCTCCCTGCGTCTAGGTGCTACTACAGACCAAGCGAATCTAAATCCTTGGAGATATAGGTGGGCCTCCTAAACACTCCCCAGGTAATCCTAATGTTTGGTCAAGTTTGAGGGTCCCTGTTACAGAGGAGAAATGCACACCGATGATGTCAGGTTGTTGCCTGACATTGAGTTAGCTAGAAACTCTGGCAGGATCAACTTGATTGGCATCGTTTTCTTGAATTCATCCATCTTTGAAGACCTGGAATCTGATTGTAATCCTCATAGAATTAGTTAGTAACCCTCATAGAATTAGTTAGAACCTAAGAAAAATGGTAGCGTGTTAACCAAACTTAAATGTGTCTCACATAGATAAAGAAAGCCTACACGATGGAAAGTTGTGTGGAACATGTGTTCTTGGCAAATGCCTCTCCCTTGTTTTGTATTATCTAGTTAGACAGATGTGTTCTCCGAGTATTGCTGTGGGAGGCCCGGTGGGCCCAAGGAGCCAACTGTCCTTGGATATTTTGCTCAAGTTATAGTGAGTCCTGATGAAAAATTCCCACCTCAAAAACAAGCAACAATGCCCCTTTGTCCAAAACCTGGTACCTGGCCGATTCAATTTTAGATAAACATTTCCTTGGTTCCTGTTTTGCTGTGATTTCATGCATAACTCCTTTCTACCAGTACATTCTTGCTTCAAGCGAAAGCACCTTGTCTTACAGTTTTTAATACTGCCAACAGTCTCTCTGTGTTTCCTTGATTATATTAGTCAAGACAACTGGGGCTCCTGAAGCACACATAGACTACAGAAGGCCTTTCAAACATGGGGAAGACAGGATGCTTGACAAGATAGAACATACGTTCGAAAAGCAGGTAATTCTTTACCTCCTTTTCTGCTGAGGCACTCATCCAGGGTGATGTTCAGGTGCATTGCACACTCCCATGGGCATCCCCAGATTCCGCACGGCAGCAACATGCATGTCTCCTCTGACAGATGAGGAGCGGCCGTGCATGAGCTCCTTCAGCTGAGAAGGAAGCCCGGATCTCCTACATGGAAGGCAAGGGTTCTCCCAGCAAACCACTAAGACCTGATGTCACCATTGACTAGTTCTCACTCGAGTTTATGTCTTACAAACTGTTGATGAGCCTCCTCCCCATCTTCTTCTCTTCATTATTGAATGTTTATCACCTTTTTAAAGAAGGAGGGAAGAAGAGAGAAAAACCTAAGGAGGAACACGGAGGTCAAACACTTGTAGATCAATTATAACTAGGCATTCAGAAAATATGTTGAGTGTGATGGTGTTAAGGAAGGTGTGGTAGGAAGGTGAGTTGGGGGAACTGCCAGCCTACAAGCTTCCCAGATGCATTGGAGGTTCCTGACAAGTGGTGAGTGACCAGAGGGAAAACAGAGTCCCCAACTCACACAGCAGGCCTATTTTACAAAGTGATGGTCTGTGGAGCCTCACTGTATTGATAAGTGAGGAGGTGCATTCCCTTGAAACCATACAATCATTCCACTTGATTACTAAAGAATGTCTGCCTCGAGCTCTGTGCTCTTTGAAAATCTATGTAGAAATGAACTGTCAGCAGCAATTTGAAGTGTTAGATAGGAACTTTAGAGGTCCATGAACAATATTGAAAGCCGAGTGAAAGTATTTGGCACAACTTGAAGAAGGTAATCAGTGTAACTGAATTGTACATGTTGAAATTCAATCACTGTTGTTGATTCAACAACACTAAAAGTGAAATTGTTCTAAACTGTTACGTATGGACTTCGGCAAAGATATGTAGATGTGAATTCTGCATAATCCTCCCTCCTCTGTGTATGAAGATTTGAATGGTGCATCATCCCAGATTCTCTGCCATCTCAGTATTTTGTCTTCTATTTAAGAAAACTTTTATAGATTGCAAAAGATTGATGATAGTACACTTTTGAATCTGCATAAATGAAGCTCACAGAATTTGTACTTGAGTATTAATAAGACATATTCCTGTTCTCATAGCTGTTTATGAATAACCATGCTGACATTGATTTAGAACTATCTCCTGGGAGGACTTGAGAACTCCAAAGACCTTAAGCTAGAATTATGGAATGAATCAGGCAGGAAGGCATTTAATATCGATAGATCTACAGATTGTAATTAGGTGCAGGAAAAAATGAGGATTAAGTATATAGATGGGATTAGATATGGTTGTAAGACAAAATGTTCCTACATTTTTAAGTCTCCATGGTGAAAACTCTCTAAATTATATTTGTATCTCCCCTAGCACCCAGCACATAACCTTATCCAAGGTGACTGCTCAATTTTCCATTGTAAGCTAAGGTCTTGGGGGCCCTATCAATTTCAAAAGTGTTAGGCCTAGATAGGACTTAGCAGACCATCATTTTTTTTTAAATTATTTTTTATTGTGATAGCTTTTACTTTTCCCTATATTAATATTGCTAAACAGTGATGTATATGAAAAGTGATATGTACAATTAACATGTTAATTTTTGTTTTGTTTTTTAATAACAGAGAAACCAAATCTCTAATGACCTTAATAGAGCGCTTTACATTAGGGTGGGTGATATTTAAAAATTAAGTAGACACAATCCACACACTCCTCTAATAAAACTTATATTTCTTTCTTCTGTGTTTTCAGATGTGTTTCCTCACTGCCTGAGATAATCCTTTCCCCTTTCTTTGTTTCTTAGTGAATTCTTAACGGGTTTTTCCAAAAGCAATTAGATGTTGCCTCTGAGTTGAGGCTGCCCTAGTTTTCCCAGGCACAATGACTCTCCCCCCGGGTTTGCACATTACCTCTCTAGCTCCTTCATTTTGCAAGTAGCAAAACTTGTCCAGGGGGATGGAGTGGTTTTTTCAAGATCACACATGCAAAAGGCCACCGGACCACAGAGGATTCCTATTCAGCACCAGTGTGACTTCCATGGTTTCCTGATCGTTTCTCTTCTGGTTTACCTCCAAAGGCCATTTAAGAAAGGAAGGAGGAGGTGAGCACAAAAAGTGTGTTGTCGGTGCAGTTTTCAGACCTCTTTATTGTGCAACTTGAGTATCTGTGGAAGCTCCACAGTGTGCTCCCCTCCATGCAATGGCTTGGCGACCTGCTCTCTGAAAGGCATTCAGTCCTGTAAAATCAGGTAGGACATGATCAATTAAAGCCATTAGTCTGGATCAGCTCCCTGTGTAGCTGGCAACATGTCCAGGTAACTGAGCATCTCCTCAGACTGCAGGGAGAAAGGAAATGTATTGGCTTATTTCTCAAGAGAAATAAGATTGTCTCCAGCATTCTTAATAAACTCGAGTAGAAAAGCAATTCTGCGTGCCAAGACCCCTCCCGATAACTGATATTACTCCCACGTTCCCTATTCTCCTTCCTGACACCCGTTTCTGCTGGGATTTCCAACTAGCAGAGGGAGCTCCACAAGCAACGCTGAGTTGTGGATGCAATCATAATTGGTTTGCTGTCTTGCATCTCCACTCTAGATCTTTGTTTCCTCATTTCTAAAATAAACAGATCTCCACTTCCAAACAGCTCAGGCTACCTGTCACCTGATTAGTTGAGCGAACGAGTCATGCATTTTTTTGGCGCTTCCTCTTCGTTCCATTTTCTTTACACTTGGCTTGGCCGGGGCAAGGTAAGGAGCATTGCTTCTTCTCTGGAATCTCAGGAAATGGTGATGTGAGGCAGCCTCCTTTGATCCAGAAGTGGTGGCTAGAACTAGGGAGAAAAGAGTCACTGTATCTCACGTAAACATGATAGATCTCTGACACACATTGTATTTGCCTATCATGTTTGCCTGAAGGTTTCAGACTAGCTATGCCAAACTGCCAGCCATAACCTAGATTCAGTTCACAAGTGGCTTTTATCTGCATGCTTGTGTTTTATTACAATGATTATAATATTAATCAGTTTCCCCCATCCAAACCAGGAGAGATTTCAGGCTCCAAATCTTAATTTCTAGCACACTATACTTCTTGTTGTTAGGTGCCCTCAAACAGGCTTATGGTCCCCTCGTGAGCAGCAGAACAAAGTACTGCCTGATCTTGAACTGGCCTCTCGGTTGTGCTCAGGTTGTGTTCAAGTGGCCTGACTCCTGTGTCAATCTACTCGACCAAACAAGATGTCCTTCTCTGTTTAGTAACACGTCCCCCCGAAGTGAAGGCTCCCTAGCCTAGCTAAAAGGATCATTCTGGTTGACTTCCTCCTTCTGACTGTGCATGGTGTTTTTCAGCCAGATGGTATTTCAAAGGCACCAATTCTTCTTTCTTATTCACTCTCCCGCTTTCACATGCATATGAAACACATGAAAAGACCATGGTTGGATCCGGTGCACCTGAGCCTTCCGAGTGACACCCTTGTTCAACACTTTAAAGAGGTCTTGTACAAGAGAGCATCCCAGTACATCGTGATATTTGATGCCTTGACTGCTGCTTCCATGGGCACTGATTTTAGATCCAAGTAAAATGAAAGCCTTACTAACTTCCATCTTTTCTCATTTAACATGATGTTGTATACTGGTCCAGTTGGGAGGAATTTTAAAATGTATATTGAATCTCAATCCATACTGAAGGCTGCAGTCTTTGAGCTTTGTCAACAAGTGCTTTAAGCCCTCCTGGCTCTCAGTAAGCAAGGTTGTGTTAGCTGTACATCACAGGTTGATAACAAGCCCATTGCTGCCTTCAACTGGATTCTGACTTATAGCAACCCTGTAGGACACTGTAGCCTATGTCAATCTTCACGAAAGCAGGCTGCCTCGTGTTTCTGCCACACGAGGTCTGGTGGGTTTGAACCACTAGCCTTTTGAAAAACAGCCCAATTCTTAATCCACTGTACCACCAGGGCTCCTTAGTTGAATTTCTTAAAGGAAAATAGTTTCCTTGGTGACGACTTAAAAAAAACAGAAACAAAATGGTCACATTGGCACTTAGCTTCTACTTCATTGTTGAAAATCTCTTTTTAGTTTCTTCATTCCCTTTTGACTAACAGTTTTCACAGAATGGGGCCCAACACACTTCTTGCTCCGACGTATCAACCCAGTTTTCTTATTGTTATGACTCCCTTCCCCAACTTTTGGGCATGAGAATGGTAGCATTCCTAACTTTCACCAAAATAGTTTCAGTCACCTATTCACAGAGTTGAACAGCTCTGCATCGAAAAAAGTTAAGTTTGAAAATTGAATTAGATAAATCTTTTCCTTTCACATTGTTTGTCTGTCTTCCTTTCTACTTTCCAGCTGTCTGTCCTCCCTCCCCTTCTTCTCCCATAGCTCTGTCCCGTATCCCAGTGTCCCTGCCTTTTTCCTCTTTCATCGCTCCTTCTTCTTTCTTTCCCCCATTTCGCTCCCACCCTGCTCCTTTTTCTTCTTCCCTTCATTTCTGCTTCACTTCCCCCCTCCCCCTATATCTTTAGAATATACAGTAAAGGTTAAAAACAATGACCAAGGCGTCCATACCCTAGTTTATCAAGTCAGTCACCACTTCAGGCTGGCTGGGAAACCCTGAGATAGCCTCAGTTTCATCAACTGCAAAATGGGACAATAGCAATAATATCTATTTCATAAAATGTTTGAGACTATTCAAGTGTTAATGCATACAAAATATTTATAACAGTTCCCAAGACCTCTAAAATATTGAATAAATATTACTTTCGTTACTGTTATTATATGTAGTGCTAATCTTTTTCAAATTCATCCTTATTGAAAAGGGATACTTTTAAGAGAATCTGGAGCTAAATAACATGTAGCTGGCCCTTGTTTTATTTGGGAACTAAGAGATTTATTTTGGTATTGAAAATGTGTTGTTACATAGAGAATCTACAACTTTCCAAAACCAAAACTTGTTGCTTTCCATTAAATTGTGACTCACAGTGATTCCATAGAACAGACCCTCGGTGAGAGGGACTGACACAGTGACGGCGTTAATGGGCCCAAACACAGAACGCTATTGAGGAGGGTGCGGGACCGGACATTGTGTCAGTTTGTTGTACAAATGCTGCACGAGTCAGAGCTACTTGAGTGTACCTAACAACAGCAATATATCTGTGTAATCGATCCCTCCTCTGTTCACTGATTGTGATATGACATATTTTATGTAAGGTATTAAGAGTGCTTGCATTTCTTTGGAACTTTTTTCAAAAGATCTATGTTTTGCTCATTTAGCTCTCTCGCGCTCTCTCTCTCTTTCTCTCTCTCTCTGTTCTTGCAAACATCCAGACTATCATACCTTGACATTTGCAAAGGTCAGTATTTTTCCACAACTTGTAAGCATGTTCCACTTGGAAGAGGTGGAACAATAAAATTCAAATCCCTTTTTATTAGGGCAGTGGTTTTAATAAGAGAATACAGCAGTGCTGTACAGACTTAGGCAGTGCTGTATTCTCTTATTAAAACCACTGCCTAAGTCTGGTCATAACCTTGCATTCAACAGGTCTGGTAAAAGAGATCCTTATTGTTCTGACAAGTAAGTGAACATGAATAACTTTATTGACACCATTTGAAGGTTATCCTTCCCAAAGACCTTGTTTGTGTGCCCAGCAGTGCTTTCAGATGGTTTCATTCAAATGTCTCACATGAAGTTGTGGGAGATGCATGGAAATAAAGCCTTTATTATTTGTCTTTCTTCCCCCACCCTCAGTCCCTCCCTCCTTCCTGTCCTCTGTTCCTCTTCTATCCCTCCTTTCTCTGCCTCTCGTTCTTCCTCTTTACTCCTCTCTCCCCTCCCCTTCCTGCTTCCACCTTCCCTCTTTCATTTTCTTCCTTCCCTTTTTATGATGAGATGCTTAACACCCTTCTATTTCTTGTCAACTGGTAAACATCACCATTTAATAGACACACCAGAGCTACAGAGCAACTAGGAGGATGGTGCAGGACGGTGCAATGTTTCAGTTGGTTGTGCATAGGGTCACTATGGGTCAGACCCGACTTGATGGCACCTAACGACAGCACAAGTCCATAAACACTCTGTCCTCATTCTCATCCTTACCTCATGAAAGGAAAACAAGTTAAACATGTTTATATTACCCATTAAAAAAAACCAACATTGCCATCTAATGCATTCTGACTCATTGTGACCTTAGGGGTCAGAGAAGAATTGTCTTCCCAGGATTGTCTTCACAAGGCTGTAAATCTTTATGTGCATTTGAATTGTGGTGCTGGAGAAGAACATTGAAAGTACCGTGGACTTCCAAAAGGACAAACAAATCTGTCTTGGCATCAGTACAGCCAGAGTGCTCTTGAAAGGCAAGGATGGCAAGACTTCACCTTAGATACTTTGGATATATTGTCAGGAGATACCAGTCCCTGGAGAAGGACATTGTGGTAGTTATATAAGCTGGTGTCAATTTGGAATTTGAGAGGATTATGAGTGAAGGGGTGGAGTCTGGCCTACCAATCAAGATATAACCAATGAGGTCTCTGTGTGGATCTGGCCTTCCCCTAAGGATTCTGGGAATTTGGTGTTTCTTCCTTGGAGGTAGAAGATCCTTCTCTCCCTTGGAGATGCTCTACTGACAGACACATGGCTTGACGCTGATAGACCCCGCGCCCTGGAGCTGGAGAAGCCACATAGAGACCCCTACCAGCACTGAAATGTTTACAGTGCCACTGGATCCACAAGACTTCCAACCCACTGGTCAGTGATCCTCCTGCATTTGGCATCATTACATATATTTGGTGAGTCTGAAGAGTACTTTATGTATTAGTGCCAACATGTGGGCTGATAGTGGACTTATGGACTTGATCTGGACTGGGCTAGGACATATTCTTGATGTTCAATTGCTCTTGTATATAAACCTCTTTCTTATACACATATGCATGTTCATGAATTTGTTTCTCTAGTGTACCCAGACTAACACAGACATCATGCTTGGCAAAGAGGAGGGGCATCAAAAAAGAGGAAGGCTTACAAGGAGATGGATTGACACTGTGGCTGCAGTAATAGATGCAAGCGTAGGAACACTTGGGAGGATGGTGCAGGACCATGCGGTGTTCTGTTCTGTTGTGCACAGTACCACCATGGGTCAGGTCCAACTTGATGACACCTAACAACAAATCTTTACAGATGGACAGCCACCTCTTTCTTCCACCTTTCAGTGAGCAATGGGAGCTTCAACCACTGTGCCACCCGGGATTCTTGTGTGTGTTTACCATCTATTACGCTGTGAGTGTCATTAGGTCAGGAACAGCATTCCATTCAAAATACCTAGGAAAATAGTTTTACTCACAGTATTTGAGGGGGTACCCAATAAAACTGGAATTTTTCCCCCAAAGCTATTTATTTATTTATTTATTTGTTTATTTATTTTTGCAAAACAACCTTATCACCTTCGAAGTACTCTCCATTGCACTTAATACATTAGTCAAATCTGCGATTCCATGCTTGGAAACATTTTTTCAGACTCCTCTGTTTGGATGGCTGACAGCACCTCCCTCAGTCTTTTCTTCATCTGTTCTAGTCATCAGTCGCCGTCCTTTCACATTCCTCTGCGTTCCCAGAAACAAAAAGATGTCACACGGAGTGAGGTCATGTGAGTCACGTGCATGGGGTAAGAGAGGTATGCTGTTTTTCCCCAAAAACTGGCACACTGAGATAACTGTGTGAGCTGTTGCATTGTCTTGGTGACTAAACCAGTCCCCCATCTGCCAACAGGCCTTTGGGTCACACACTGTTATGCAATCTTTTCAGAACTTCTAATAGAATGCTTGATTAAAAGCCTGACCTGGTGAAACGAATTCCAAATGCACTATGAGTCGACATTTTCATCCATTCACGAAGTGGACAGACATCCAGAGTGAGGTTTGCCATCAATCGACGTTTTACCTCTTTTGAATTGAGAAAACCACTCATACACTTCAGTTTTTCCCATAGCACAGTCCTTGTAAGCTGTGTTCAACATCACAAACATTTCTGTGGCATTTCTGAGCAGGAAACAAAATTTCACAGCCATATGCTGTTCTCTTAAATTGACCATCACAAAAAAGCAAGAAACAAAAAAAACGAGGTTCTAGCAAAACTGCTTTTATGAAAAAATTCACTGTGACCAGAGAGAACCTTCCCAGGCAATGCCACTGTGTGCACAAGTTGCTAGATGCCTAGTGAGGAAAATACATGTTATGAAAGCTCTGCTCCACCCAGCGCAATTCCGGTTGTTTTGGGGTACCACCTCATATGTATTCTTCTTGGCTTTAGGTACCCCTGAGTTGTTTCTGGTCATAGCAACCCTGTATATGACAGAACAGACGCTTCATGGCTCTGCACTGTCATCACAGTTGTTCTTATGTTTGAGCCCATTTTTGCAGCCTCAGTGTCAATCCATCTAGTGAAGGGCCTCTCTTTTTCCTGTCCCCCCACTCTACCAACTATGACATCCTTCTCCAGGGATTGGGTTCTCCTGATAATACATTCAAAGTACAGCAGATGAAGCCTTACCATCCTTACCTTTAAGAAACATTCTGGTTGTGCTTCTTCCAAGACCGATCTGTTTGTTTTTTGTGGTCCATGATATGTCCCATATTCTTGGCTAACCCCATAGTCCAAATACATTAATTCTTTATTGGTCTTCCTTACTCAATGTCCATCTATCACATGCATATGAAACAAATGAAAATATGTTGGCTTGGGTAAGGTGCACCTTAGTCCCCAAAGTAACAACTTTGTTTTACAAAACTTTGAAGAGGTCTTGTGCAGCAGGTTTACCTAATGCAATCCATTGTTTTGCATTTCTTGACTGCTGCTTCCGGGACCATTGATTTTGGATATAAGCAAGATGAAATCTTAGACAGCTTTATTTTCTTCTCTATTTATCATGATGTTACCTATTGGACCAGTTCAGAGAATTTTGGTCTTCCTTACATAGAGTTTTAATCTATACTCAGATCTGAAATCCTGAATTTTCATCAGCAAATGCTCCAAGTCTTCCTCACTTTAAGCAACCAAGGTTGTGTCTATCTGCATATTGAAGGTTGTTAATAAACTTTCCTCCTATCTGGATACTGCACTAATTATATATATAATCTTCATATAATCCAACTTCTCTGATTATTTGCTCAGCATACATATTGAATAAGCCTGGTAAGAGGTTATAACCCTGAAGTGCACCTTTCCTGTTTTGTATTCCCTTGTTCAGTTCAAACAGCCTTTTGATCCATATATAGACTTCACATGAGCACAATGAAGTGTTCTAGAATTCCCGTTTTTCTCAAGGCTATCCAGTTTGTTATGATCCACACATCCAAGTGCCTTTCCATAGTCTATGACCCACAGTAGAGGTCTTTCTGGTATTCTTTGCTTTTAGCCAAGATCCATGTGACATCAGTAATGATATCCCTTGCTCCACGTCTTTTTGTGAACCCAGACTGAACTTCTGGCAGCTCCCTGTCAATGTATTCCTGCAAAACTTTATTATTTGTGATTATCAATGATACTATTCTATAACTTGGGTATTCTGTTGGGTCACCTTTCTTTGGAATGCATGTGAATATGTATCTCTTCCAGTCAAGTGGTTGCAGAGTGTATGTAACTGGGTGAAATCTCGTAGTCTATGTGGCTTTGTTATTGGATTTACTCAATAAAACACCTAATTGCCATTGAGTCAATTCTAACTTAAATAAACCTATAGGGCAGAGTAGACTGGCCTCTGTAGGTTTCTGGGTCTAAATTTTTATCGGAGCACAAAATGTCATCTCTCTCCTTGGAAGTGTCAGCTGGTGGTATTGAAACTAATGATCTTATGGTTAACAACTCAATGCGTAATCCACTACACCACCAGAGCTCTGCAGTCCACTATACCACCACATCTACCACCATGACTTCACTTTTACACGAGGGGAAGAATGCTAGAGAGTCATGAGGCCTTACATTAAAGAAAATTATGAGAATAATAATAAATACTTCTCAGATTATAAAAGTTTTCAAAATGTTCCCATTCACAAAGTGATGAATGTGAAGGCTCTTCAAAACTGTAATATAAAATGCAAGTGGAAGTCCACATATTTTGACAAACTTAGAGAAAACTTCTACATTGAAATAGTTCTGTCTAATGCCATGAAGCAGTTTTATTTCTCAAGTTATGGGTTTGTCTCATGAGAGGTGATGTCCTTAACAGCATCAGCTGTGTGAAGCAGGGCTGGCATAATGGAAAAATGTATTTCCAGACATATTGGCAACCAACCAAAAAATACGATGCTTGCTTTTTTTATAAGTTAAAAACAAGAGGTGATCCTCTCCTTTGGTTAATTGTGAAGCGCTAACAGATTGCCAATAATATAAGACAAGGCATAATTTTGCATGAACATGAATTAGATGAAATAGTAAAATTGTATTGCTAGAAAGAACACATATATCCAAACGGCCACTTTGAAAAGAATGTGCAGTACTTGTGTTTCTGCAATATACAAGTACCTGGTAGAATGATGGAATACATTATTGGCGACAGCAGTTATGACGTAAGCCCACTGACACTGAGTCCATTCCAGCTCACAGAGAACACCATAGGTCAGAGTAGAAGTGATCCTTTGGGTTTCCAGCACTAAATCTTTACAGAAACAGACACAGCTTCAACTTTCTCCCACAGAGGGCCGAGTGGATTCAAACTGCTGACCCTGCAGTAAGCAGTCAACACATTAGCCATGACACTGCCTCACTGCTATTAGGTTGATGCTGATTCATAGTAATCCTATAGGGCAAAATAAAACTGCCCCTGTGGGTTTCTGAGATTGTAACTCTTTTATGGGAGTAGGAAGCCTTGTCTTTCTCTGGGGGAGTGGTTGCTGGTGTTGAATGGCCAACCTTGTGGTTAGCAGCCCAACAAGTAATCACTACTTCACCAGGGATCCTTAAAGTAATTTTAAGGGTTGTCTCTTCAATTCTTTCCATCGGGAAATTGAAACCTGGAAGGACAAATGCTTTGGATATGGACCATGGCTTTTCTTGGCCAAGTCCAGCTTTTCCTATATCTCTCTCACTAATTTTGCCTACAATTGTTAAATGTTCACTTCATTGAGATTTCTAAAGAAAAGAACTGTGACTCATCAATCCAGGAAGCCAGCCACTGATATGCCAAGAATTTATTCAACTTTAATTCAAAGCCTCCGATGTCAGAAGCAACTCTATAGTGGCAGGGCATACTACAGGAGCTCTGGCAATGCAGTGGATGAAGCAGTGATGTGTGATTCAAACCTACTATCAGGAAGAGGAAGAGATAGCAGTCAGCTTCCCTGGAGATTATAGCTTTGGAAATTTTAGGGTCCAATTCTATTTTGCCCCCTAGAATCGCTACAAGCTTCGATTCCACAGCAGTAGATTTGGCTCTAGTGTAGGTATTCACATGGTACAAAGTGATGGGGGTACAAGGATAGCCTCATAAGATTTGTAGTCTAATGAAATTCACAGTGAAATGTCACTCATTGTAATTGCAAATTACATATAATACAAAAAGGAACTGTGGACCTTCTTAAGTAGATCCAGGAAGTTGATTCTAGGATGGATCAACTAGAATTTAAATTTTTAAAAATTTAATTTAGTGCTATAAGAATAAGACTCCTAAAAGGAAATAGAGGAAAGAACTAGGAGGCAAAGGGCATTTATAGAGACATAACTGAAGGCATGTACTTATGTAAATATACTTATATATGAGAATGGGGAAATAGATCTCTGTGCATGTATTTATAGATTTAGTATTAAGGTAGCAGATGGATATTGGGCCTCCACTCAAATACTCCCTTAATGCAAGAATACTTTGTTCTATTAAACTGGCATTCTATGATACTCACCTTCCCGACAATCACTGAAGCCAAATGGGTGCATAAGCAAATGTGGTGAAGAAAGCTGATGGTGCCTGGCTTGTAAAAGATATAGCATCTGGGGTCTTAAAGGTTTGAAGGTAAACAAGCAGCCATCTAGCTCAGAAGCAACAAAGCCCACATGGAAGAAGTACACCAGCCTGTGTGATCATGAGGTGTCAGAGATCAGGTATCAGACATCAAAGACCAAAAAATCATATCATTGTGTGCTCACCTTCCCAGTAAGATTGCTGAAGACAAATGAGTGCATAAGAAAATGCAAAGAAAGCTGATGGTGACTGACTATCAAGAGATATAGCATCTGGGGTCTTAAAGGCTTGGAGGTAAACAAGTGGCCATCTAGCTCAGAAGCAACAAAGTCCACATGGAAGAATAACACCAGCCTGTGTGATCATGAGGTGTCAAAGGGATCTGGTATCAGACATCAAAGAACAAAAAATCAAATCCTTGTGAATGAGATGGAGTCCGGATTGGGGACCCAAGAGCCATCTGTAGGCAACTGGACATCCCCTTACAGAAGGGTATCGGGGAGAAGATGAGCCTGTCAGGGTGCAGTGTAGCAATGATGAAACATACAACTTTCCTCTAGTTCCTAAATGCTTCCTCCACCACCACCACTCCCACTATAATGATCCCAGTTCTACCTTACAAATCTGGCTAGATCAGAGGACGTACACTGGTACAGATAGGAACTGGAAACACAAGGAATCCAGGACAGATGATCCCTTCAGGACCAGTGCTGAGAGTGGTGATAGGGGGAGGGTGGAGGGAGGGTGAAGTTGAAAAGGGGAACCAATTACAAGGATCTACATATAGCCTCCTCCATGGGAGACAGACACCAGATAAGTGTGTGAAGGGAGACGTTGGATAGTGTAAGATATGACATAATAATAATAATTTATAAATTATCAAGGGTTCATGAGGAAGGGAGAGCAGGGAGGGAGGAGGAAAAATGAGGACCTGATACCAAGGGCTCAAGCAGAAAGCAAATGTTTTGAGAATGAAGAAGGCAACAAATGTACAAATGTGCTTGACACAATGGATGGATGGATGGATTGTGATAACAGTTGTATGAGCCCCCAATAAAATGATTTTTTAAAAAAGAATAAGACTCCTTGGAAAAGATAATAGCTTTTGTTTCCTATAGAAAAAAACTTCAATCCCCAGGAGATGCTATTGCTTTGAGACCACTGGCATTAGAGCATTGACTTTCTCATTGTGAATTTTTCTACTAACTCACACCTTTATTACTCAAGTTAATTCTGTTTTTAGCTTTTTCTTTATGACAGAAAATGATTGTACTTAACTGATGATTGCAACTGAGGGTTTTCTAAGCTATGCAGTTTAAGGGTTCTTCAGTAATTCTATTTCTGTGCCTAGAATCCCAGACGTGCAAACCTCTAAATTATGTATGGGTTTATCTGTTTGACCTCAGCAGCGCTAAGTGTGCTTTATTGTACGTTCTTTCCAATAATATCATGTCTTCAAAACTTCCACTAGTTTAAAATAGGTAGATCCTAGGTCTAATTACTACATTTTCTTTGCTTGAAATTCTGTGCAATGAAGGTGAGAGGGTTTGTTTCCAAGGAAACAAATGCGTTCCGTTTCATTGCATAAAATGCTTTCTGCGAGAAAATTCCATAATCAGTCTCCAGGGAGATACAGTGTCATAAGACTGCTCTCATTGGAGATTTTCCCAAAAGAACACTTTATTTTTGTTCCCCTAAAATCACCCTGAATTTCTGTAGTTGTCCATTGGTTGGATTTCTAAATAAACAGTAATAGAGTAATTATCATCCCCTTATCAGAGCCATAGTCTGTACGATTACAGAGCGATATGATTGTAAACTGACCATTGGATGGCTGATGCTTGTTGTTGCGAAATAAGTAGGTTCCTACTCGTGGTGACCCAATGGAGAGAAGAAAGCATTGCCCGGTCCCGTGTCATCCTCACAATTGTTAGACTTAAGTACAGCCCCTGTGTCCGTTCATCTTATTGAAGGCTCTCATCTTTTTCACTGCTCCTCAACGTTCCTAAGCCTGATGTCCTTATCCAAGTTAGATGAAATCCTTGACAACGTCAGTCTTTCTCCATTTGTCATGATGGTCCAGGTGTGAGGATTTGTGTCTTCTTCAAATTGAGGTGTAATACAAACTAAGGGGTGCAATCCTTGTTCTTCTTCAGCAAATTCTGATGAAGCATACATATTGATTAAGTATGGGGAGATGATACAGCTCTGACAAACACCTGTCCTGATTTTCAACCATGTAGTATTCCCTTGTTCTGTTTGTATAACTCTTGATCCATGCACAGGTTTTACCTGAGCACAAAGAAGTGTTCTGGAATCCCCATTCTCCTCATGGCTATCCATAGTTTGTTATGCTCCACACAGTCAAAGGCCTTTACATAGTCAATGAAACATCTTTCTGGTAGTCGGTGCTTTAAGCCAAATCCATCTGACATCAGCAATGATGGCCCTTGTTTCATGTCCTCTCCTGAATTGGGCCTGAATTTCTGGCAACTCCCTGTCAGTGAATTGGTGCCACTGCTGTTGGACAATCACCAGTAGAATTTGACTTGCCTGTGATTGCAGTGATCTTGTCCTGCAATTTGTGCATGCTGTTGGGGCACCTTCCTCTGTACTGGGACTTTTCTAATCATCTGTCCCAGGAGCTGTCCTCCAAACTGCTTGGCATAGTCCACGGAGTTTTTCCAGCCCTTTATAGGTTGTGGAAGCAATTTAATTAATATTCTGTCAATTCCGGGAACCTTGTTTTTGGCTAATATTTTAAGTGCAGCTTGGATTCTCCCCTTAGTACCATTGGGTTTTGATCATGTGCTACCTCTAAAAATGGTCCAATGTTGACCATTTTGGTTCAGTGACTCTGTGTATGCTTTTCATCTTCAATTGGTGATTTTTGCACCATACAGTATTTTGCCCAATAGAATCTTTCCAAATAGCTACTTGAGACTTGACTTTTTTCTTTAGTTCCTTCGGGTTAAGATAGATGGAGCATATTCTTCCTTGTTGCTTTCCTAACTCCAGGACTTTGCATCTTGAATCATAAGTGACTTTGTCTTCTTGAGCTACCCTTTCAAATGTTCTGTTCAGCTCCTTCCTTCACCATTTCTCCCATATGCCTTTGCTAGCTATGATTAAGAACACATTTTTTCGGAATCTCTTTTGACATCCACTTTGACCTTTTCTTTCTTTCCTGTCTTTTTAATGTCCTTTGGCTTTCTTCATGAGTGATGATCTTGCTGTCACCCCACAGCTCACCGAGTCTGCTGTCATTCCTATTCACCGTGTCACATCTATTCTTGAGATTTACCTGAAATTCAGGTGGGACACCGTATTTTGGCTTTGGGAATTTAATTTAATTCTTCAGCACTGACTTGAACTTACATATAAGCAATCAATGGCCTGTTCCACAGCTGACCCCTGACCAGAGTCTATGCTTCTGATACTGAACTTAGTTATGATCTCTTCTCATAGATGTAGTCTATTTGATTTCTGTGTATTTCATCTGGAGGAGTCCGTGTGTAGGCTAAATTTTTTAAATGATTTTTTTAATTCTGTGAAGAGTGGATCCCTAAAAGCACCCCCAAATCTGTCCTAAGGGATTTAGCATATTGTTGTGAGGCTTTCCATATTTGGAAATGCTTGGAAGCTATGCAGAAGGTTGTCGGCAACTTCTTTCTCAGAAGTGGGCACCCGGGTCCTTCATTGTCTGCTTTCAGTCTGAAAGCTCTGCTGAAGAGTGCTCGCTGTGGGTGACCCTGCTGGCATTTGGAATACCAGTGACCTAGCTTCCAACATCACAGCCACACACAAACCACCACAGTAGGACAAACTGACGACAAGTTAGTTTAGCATGGGACTGTCTAATTCAACTGCAAACGTCATACCTTTATATGTTGTAGAAGTATAGACTCCCATCAAAGAAGACAGAGAAACAAAACCCACTTGTGAAATGGAAACATGCTTTTCAGGTCTCCTCGTGTCCCTTCCATTGAGTCTTTCTGAAAAGTTTCATCTTTATGGTCATATCCTGTGTGAAATAGCGATGCATGTAAGAGATAGGACACGCCAACAGACAAAAACAGCAAACTCATTGCCTTGAAACAATTCCAAGTCAGCACAATCCTAGAGAACAGAATAGAGTTTCTCCCAGGTTGTCGAGGCTGTAACACTGTATGTAAGCAGACGTCATTATGTCTTCTGCAGGGAGGCTGGATCGGTGTGAACAATCGATCTGCTGGTTAGCCTCCAGGGGTGAATCCACTCCATCATCAGGGTCTCTGACAACAAATAGCACACAAGAATGAAAAAACAGACAGCAAGGTGTGACCTCTGTCTTACATTTACTCTTTATCATTTTATTCATCCGGAGACAACAATTTATTGAATGCCATCTAAGGGCGAAGGACGAGACGAGATGTTTTTAAAATATGATCTTACTTAATATCTCTAGAAATTAGGAGAGAAATGGATAATCCTCATAGAACCTTGGGATCATAATGGTCTGATCTAAATTGATTAATAGGTGTAGGACTGGGCATTGTTTTATTCCGTGGTGCACTCACCCAATGCCACTAACAACAGAGAATATTGAGAGGCACCAGAGAGATTCCTTAAGGATTTAGCTACACACTCTCCCACCTGGTGCTCCCCAGTTGAGTGTTGGCAATTGAAATACAATAGCCAGGAATTGCTTTCAATCAAAATAACCACCTTGCTTGGGTCCCATGTTCTTCTTGGGCAACCTACATCCAATGATTGGTGGATATGGGGTATGAAGGCTCAGCTCTCAAAAACAAGGAGAAAACAAAAACTCACTGCCATTGAGTTGAGTCTGACACTCATAGTGACCCTGTCCATTCAGGACACCACTGAAGGGTCATCTCCATTGGTGTCAGTCAGTTAACGTCTTCCTCTGCCTAGCTCTGGGCTTTTCACATTAGCCCACAATAGCCAATAACGCCCTGCGTAGAAATGCTTAAAAAGTAGAACTTGGTTCCTGGAGATCCATTTTACAAATGAGGAATCTCAGGTTAGGGGAGTTTCATTATTTCACGTTGGCCCATACAGCTTATAGGCAGTGGAGTTAGAATGTTTTCTCTTCATCTAATGCATGTTATAAAAGCCTACCCACTGAAAATAGGATAACATTGTAAATAAGGCCCTGAGAGGTTTAACTCGGTCCCAGACTGTCAGTCTGAACACTTTACAAGTTCTCAGGAGGCTTGGCAGAGCTCTATCTGCAGACAGCATGGGTCTGTCTGGGTACCCCAATAGCGACATGCACAGGCGCTAGAGCTGATGCCGAGCGTTTACTCCATTTGTTTCACTGGGACCCTCTTGATAAGTTTATGCCACTTACAGATCACTGTTTAATCTTGTTATTTTCAATACGTAACAAGAAACTGAATAGTCAAATTAATGAACTATAGACAACAAATATTTATGGGATTAAAAAAAACACCTATTGTGACATGCAAAGTAGATGCTGAAACTAGAGTCATTACACATGTGAGAACAAATAGTATTTATATTAAAAACATATTCATGCTTTGTTGAAAATGACAGATGTAATGTCACTGTTATGTATTGTACTTCAATGTTGTGATATATAGCTGTTGTTAGGTGCCAGCAAGTAGGCGCTGATGCAAAGCCATCCTACAAAAGGCGACTGAAACACTGCCTGGTCCTCGGCCAGCCTCACAATCCTTCCTGTGCTCGAGATCCTGGATGCAACCACTGTGTCAACCCGTCTTCTTCTTCTGCGCCACCTGCACTTCACCCTGTCCTTCTCCAGAGACTGGTCTCTTCTGACCTGTGTCCAAAGCATGTCAGACAAAGTCTTGCTATCCTTGCCTCTAAGGAGCACCCAGACCTTACTTGTTCCAATACAGGTCAGTTTGTCCTTGTGGCAGACCATGGTACTGTCAATATTCTTCTCCAGCATCAAAATTCAAATGCATCGATTCTTGTTCAGTCTTCTTTGGTCAGCGTTCACCACAATAACACATGACATTGAACTATGGTGCATAACACTGAATATATATAAAATGTACCCCTTCAAAAATGGATTTTTTTCATAGCTATGTGTTTAATTTTTTTCTTTTTACAAAACAACCTCATCACCTTCAAAGTATTACACTGAATAGAAAGTTTGTTTAACAGTCTGACCTTGTGGAACAAACTCCAAATGCACTATAAGTCGATATAAAAGAAGTTAAATGAGCATTGTCTTGATCTATGATTTCTCTTGACTAGCTTTTGGGGGGCGAGGTGATGATAGACTCATTGGCTTGAGTTATGGTTGCCTTCAGCACCATGTCTTGTTTCCAGTAATGACCTTGGGGGAGTAATCTGGGTCACTTCAGAGCTGTTCTTTCAGAGCACGGCATGTTTCCAGTGGATGCTCTTTTTCCTGGTCAGTCAGAACCCAAGGCCCAGATTCCGCAGCAACCTTCTTATTCCCAAATCTGTCATTAAAATTCACTCCAAGATAATACAGATAACTTCCCCATCTCTTCAATGGTCCAGCATAGGTCTTTGAGCACAAGTGCATAAATTTTGTGGACATTTTCGTCCATTGGGAAGTTGACAGATATCCAGAACGATGTTTGTCATCAATCAACATTTTTTGAAATGAGAAAACTACTTGTACACTTGAGTTTTTCCCATAGTGCTGACCTTGGAAGTTGTGTTCAACATCACAACTGTTTCTGCAGAATTTTTCCTGAGCAGGTAACAAAATTTCACAGCCGCATGCTGTTCTCTTTGATCAGTCATCACGCGCGTGCACACACACACACACACACACACACACACACACACAAAGTTTGCGTGAAACTGCTTTTATGAAAAAATTCACTTTGATCAGAGATAACCTTCCCAGGCAATGCCATTAGGTGCATAACTCAGAACAATTTGCTGGGTGGGCACCAGGAAAACTCCACTCATTGGAGTGCTTTTCCATTTTGGGGGGCTATGTCCTCATGTATATAGTCATTCACCATTGAAAGGACAATAATTTAACATTTTTGAAGTTTTCTAAGACTGTAAAATAAACTGGGCCATTAAGCATTTGTTGAGTACCTATTGTGTGCCAGTCACTATTTTAAGCAATAGGGCTAGAGCAATGAATGAGAGGCTTAGGCCTTGCCATAGTTTTTGCATATTGTACTGTGTGCAGTCAAAATAAACATGCAAGGCTTGTCTAGGAGCTGACACCTGAATAATGAGAAATCATCACTTCAGAGTTTATGTTCAAGGGTCCTCCAGACGGAAGGTAATCTTCACTGAGATGGACTGACACAACAACCATACAATAGACTCAAGCACACCATTGATGGTGAAGATGGCAAGAGACCTGCCCGTATCTCAATCTGCTACACTTGAGGTTGCCTGAGAGTTGGACCAAACTCAAAGGCAGCTAACAGCAATAATGACAAATAGACAGTGAGAAAGCAGTGGGGAGAAAGTAAGCTTCACAGTCAGATAACGCTCGGTTCAAATTCTAGCTGTGTTTCCTTATCGTCTGAGCCCAAATCCCCTTATTTGTAATATGAGATGAACAAAATTCAGTGCATGACAGATTTTAGGATTAGACGATTCATATGCAGAGTCTAACACAGGTCCCCCAAGCCCACTGCCCTCAAGTTAATTCCCACTCAAAGTAACACTGTAGGACAGGGTAGAACTGTCCCTGAAGGTCTGTAAGGCTATATGTTTCATGGGAACAGAAACCTGCATATCTGTCCCTACGAGTGGCTGGTGGGGTCAAAGTGCTTACCTTGTGCTGCTTAGCCAAATGTGTAAGCCTCTTTGCCCTCAGCGCTCCTTCTAACACAGGTAGGTGCTTCATAGTTTGTGGCAGAAATGAATGAGAAATGGAGGACCGAATGAATGGTTATATAAATTATGATGCCTTTTCTCTGGTATTACTTTTCTTCTCCTTTTTATAAAATGTTGGAGGTTTTTTTAGAACCAAGTCAACATATACCATTTAGTGACATTGATTACAGTCTTTGAGTTGCACAACACTTTTCATTCGTCTTTTTTTAGTTGCTCCCTCACATTAACATAAATTCACTGCCACAAAAGTTCTTATCTAATCACTCACATTACTGTTAGTAATTTGATCCCGTAAAGACAGTTCTTAAAAGAAGACTTTGCTCAAAGAAGACATCTTTCTCTAGTTAAGCTAAATACTTTCTCAGCTTTCAGAAGACTTTGGGGATATTTTTATTTCAGTTTTAAAGGCTATTTCATAGCAATAGATTCAGAGGTTCATCTAATTTTCATGGCTCCCGGAAGCAGGTAGTCTGTAAGTATTTGAAATTTTATACTGCAGTTCCCCGCTATTGATCAGAATTCTTTCATAGAATCTTTGATCCAAATGTTCAGGGGGGTGAAATGCAGTATGGGGGTGGGTGGGGGTGGGTGAATTGACCTTTTAGCTTCCAAAGGAAAGGATTGACCTTCTAGGATACAAAGCAAAGGTTGCTTATATGATATGTGAATTATATGCCAATAAAACTCTTGGGAAACGAAAAAAACCCCAACAAAGTAAAGGTTGCTGAAGTTGGAAAACTGGATTCTTTCTTTCTTACTTCTTTTTCTTGTTGCCTCAAAATTCTATACTTCCAATGGATGATTTTATTCCAACACACTGTCTTGTTTTCGCCTGCAGCTCACACAGGGCAACCTGTGATAGAGAATAGACTGGCTAGCGTGCATTTGCGCAGTGCCCTTCCATTGGACGTTCTTCTTAGCTTCAGTAATGACTCATGACAAAGGCTCTGAGGAAACCAAGGTCATCTAACAGGCTTTTCGGGATTAGGGCGATTCAGAGTGCAAGACAAATAACCAAATATGAGCGGTGCTCCCACGTCGTCCTCCTTTCTAAGTCATATGTTAAGGAAACAAGACCCCAGATTCAAACATGTTCTATAGACATGCTTTCATTCCACCTTACACAGGACAAAGACAAGCAAACCCAGCCGCCCCGATCAGAGAAACACGTCCACAGCATTTCTACAGGATCGAGGCCAAAGGAACTGTAGACTCACACACACACACACACACACACAATTATAGAACAAAGGAAATCATCACAATAGCATGATTGGGGTCCATTAAACCACCTCCGTTGCAGGTAGGACTGCAGAAGCAGGGAAAGGTACATGAATATGATATAAGCACAAGTGCAGTTTAAACTAGATTATAGGGCGGGTTCTGGAGTTTAAACCACTTGAAACTCCATTAGGATTAGGCCTCCCTGAGCCCTAATCACAAGACCATAATACCAGCCTCTCTCCAAACTTTAACTTAAACTAGATAACTTAAGTCAAATCTGATTGCCTACTTTCAATAGATATCCAAGCAAGTGCCCGAGTTCTCTGTGGGGACCTCTTTTTATTAGGTGAGAGGGTTCTGCCTCACACAGACTAATATAACAAATCCTGTTCCGTCCTCACATTGATTGTTATGTTTTAGCCCATGGTTGTAGCTGCTAGGCTCTTCTGCATACCTGTTCATCCACTGTCAACCACCCTCTTTCTGAGGGTAAGTGACCCCTCCCTGAGATTGCCTTGGATTTGTCGAAGCATTACCACACTGCTGGTTTTAAGGTCAGCAAGCATCCGAGGCGAGGGTGGTGGTGGTGGGGGGCAGACAGAACTCAAATGGCATCCGAACTGAATGTCCAGACCTAGTGTGAGTTAGGTCTCCCGCTGCAGACCACAACCTTCAGCCAATGAAGCACTTTATACTTTAGCTCTAATGAAATGACCAGGAGGACACTAGAAAAAGGGTAAGTGGTGACAAACGACTATGTACTGTCTCATACATGTCACATGTTTCTGATCAGAGCCTGAACACACTGGAAACCCCCAGAAAGTAGCTTTTTACATGGACAGTAGTTTTACTGCACACAACAAAAAGCACACAGCACATCAGAACAAATGTGGATCCATTTGTTAGCATCTCAGCATCTCGCCGACTCCCCAAGAAGGCTGAGGGGGTGATGATGACAACTCTTCCACAGGCCCAGTTAGGTGGACTTGTCATTCATTCTACACATACATCCCTCAAGCATTATAGCTGAGGGACCATGAGGCCCTTTGACAGTGTTTTTATCTCCTGTGGTACAATAACAAGTTAAGCACCTAACTGTTTGGTTGTTTGAATTCACCAGCCACTCTGTGGGAGAAAGATGGGATTCTATGCTTGTGTAAACATCACAGATTCGGAAACCCTGGGGGCAGTTCTACTTTGCTTGATAAAATTGTACATGTGCAGAGAAACACTAGGAATTAGCATAACAGAATATGTTTATTGTGAGTATATATGACTTGAATTGGGCACCATTAGCCAAAAACACCCAGTAGAGGGAAGAGAGAAAGCAAGTTATATGGGCAGGGCCCAGGCAGGATAGTCTCCTGGTCATTCCAAATGTCTCCCAATGCTGGTTTCTCAGAGCACTTTCAGAGCTCAGGGACAGTCAATGACAAAAGCGGTCATTAAGCATTGTCTTATTCTTAGGATCTGCCATATCTTCTAAGAATCTGTCATATCTTCTAAGGATATGTCATATATTATAAGGATGTGTCATACATTCCAATGATATGTCCATTTTAATTCCAAGGATTTGTCATACATTCTAAATCACAGTTTCCAGACAGATCCTGGAGTTTATGCTCTGGAAACTGACAATTCTCCTGACAATACGTGAAAAGTCTCCCAAAGAACTCAGTGCCAAAGGCCAAAACAGTCTCTACTGAGCTGCCTACTAGGCCATTGTGTGACCTGAAGGTGGCCCCAGGAAGACCAGTTCCTTAAAGGCTCAAGGTTCACAAGGACATCTATCTGGGCAAATGGCTGGGGTGGTCACCACAAATCCTTGGCCCCAGAAATGTGGATTCCAGGGAACCTGAAGTGGTTGCTCAGTGCTATAGGCTCACTCGGGGTCAGCACCCACTGAAGAGTACACAGAAACAACAGCACAGCTAACCTGGAGACAATGACTTCTGGTCTCCATTAATGCCATCAACATTAGTCTAGTGGGGTACTGCGGAGAAAGGAAGACGGGAGTGCCAATTTAGTGTGAAGGACTGTCTCCTTGGACAGATACAACGCTGATATGTCAACAGTGATATGGTAGATGTTACGTAGGAAAACCCCTGTTGCTTTGACGTGGCAGCTAGATGTAGAGTTGATAAAATCAGAGCTTGTATTAGTCTAGGTACTTGGAGAAACAAATCCACAGCAACTCATGTATAAGAGAGTTTTATGTAAAGAAAATGTGCATCACGAAAACATCCCAACCCAATGCTGCCCAAGCCCATAAGTCCAACATTAACCCATTAACCCAACACCAGTCCACAAAGTCCTCCACCTCACAAAACAGAGGCAATGATGCCGACTGCAGGAGGAAAGCTGAGTCAGTGAACGAATAAGCATCTCAGCACTAGCAGGGGTCTCCACACGGCTGCTCCAGCACCCAGGGCTGCATCGGGATAGATCCATGCGGCTTCTCCTTGGGGATGTCTTGTAGGAAGTCAATCTTGCAAGCTGAAGCAGGGAACTGCTAAGGCAGCTGCACCCGGTGCAACCATCACAAAACAAGAGACCTGAGAACTAGAAAGGCGAGGCTCACCACCCATTATCCCTCCGCCTTTCAATTAGCCCCACATGTAATTATGAGCCAGGTTGGCACAATTAACTAACTCAGGGCTCATTGCTTAGAGGATCTGTATGCAAAGAGACCCAGAACTATAGCTACTGATGATTTTGCTTAAAATGAATAGAAATAACATGAGCTGAAGAAGAAATCTGATGATAAAATTCATATATAGAAGCAGGCAGCATGTCTGTTTTCCTTCAATGAATGATTATGTCTCTATGTGATACCATTCATATTTGTCTCACAATATGATGTCACATAAAATTGTAAGACTCAGGTGTTCATTCCAATTTTTCATTCCCTGGATCCCGTTCTGGGTATCACTATCAATTGCATATCTGAAAAATGTCCATTGTCAGCTCACCGTTTCCTGCTTGTTTGTTAGAGGATTATTTTCTTACCTTTACTTCACTTCTCATAATACTTATTAGAGGATTATTTTCTTACCTTTACTTCACTTCTCATAATACTTATTCTCACTATAATTTTTCTTATCTATCAATGTCAGATCACCAATTCAAGATGCGATATATATTATTAATAGTTCTCTAGAACACCTTAATTTCTGCCTCTAAGTTATATGATACATACCTGGTAGAACACTTTAACTCATTTGTTCCTTGTTTTCTCACACTCAGGATTTGCCATAACTTCTGGGTTTCATTACAAGGCACGAGCAAAGTTGTCTTCATTCCTTAGGGCTGTCATAATAAATTACCACAAATGGGTAGCATAAAACAACAGAAATTAATTTTCTCACAGTTCAGGTAGACCAGAAGCCCAAAATACAGACACTGGCAGAATGTGCTCTGAAAATTTCTGAGGGAGAATTTTTCCGTGTCTCAGTCCTTGCTTCTGATTGGCCCTTGGTTATCCTTGATTTAGAATTTCCACACCTAAGCTACTTATCAATTCCACTGCTATATATATGAGTACAGCCTATGTCTTAATATTGCAGTCCTCTTCTGCTTTTTGTTTTGTTTGATAAGGGCACGAAGGATTGGATTTTAGGTTCACAATAACCTAGTGAAGACACTATTTCCAAAGAAGGTCACTTCAGTGGTACTGGGATTTAGTATTTCAATATATCTTTTCTTATTGCTGTTGTTTGGTGCCGTCTAGTTGACTCCAACCTCTGGTGACCCTGAGATCAACAGAACAAAACGCATTGAGCTCCTACTCCATCCTCACAATTGTTCCTATGCGCGAGCGCCCATCGATGCAGCTGCTGAGTCAAACCATCTTGCTAAGCAGCATCCTCTTTTTTTGCTGCCCCTTCACTTTAGCAAACATCATGAATTCTTCAAGGACTGATCTCTACTGAGAATTTGTCCAAAGTATGCAAGGTGAAGGCTTGCCATCTGTTGTACTCTGGGTAGACTAGAGAAACAAATCCATGGACACACATATGTGCATAAGAAAGAGGTTTATATTCTCAAGAGCAATTGAACATGGAGAAAACATCCCAGCCCAATCCAGATCAAGTCCATAAGTCCGACATTAGCCCATATGTCCAATATCAATCTATAACGTCCTCTTCAGACTCATGAAACACATGCAATGAAGCCAAATGCAGGACGATCACAAGCCAGTGGGTAGAAAGTCTTTGGGTCCAGTGGCGTTGTAAGCATCTCAGCACTGGCAGGGTGTCTCTCTGTGGATTCTCCGGTTTCAGAGGTCTGGTTGCATCCATGTGGCTTGTCTCCTGTAATGTCTCCCAGGGAGTCACTGAGAGAGAGGTCTTCCGCCTCCAAGGAGGAAGTACCAGATTTCCCAGAATTTTCTGGAGAAGGCCATGCCCACAGAAGTCTCATTGGCTGTCTCCAGATTGACAGCCTAGACTCCACCCCTACACTCTTAATCCTTAAATTGACATCAGATTAGGTGACTACCATACCATCATTGCCTCTATGGAGCACTTTGGCCTTACTTCTTCCAATACAGATGCGTTTGTCCTCCTGGCAGTCTAATATTTTTATGTTTACAGTTTCAATATTTTAGCAGTTTCAGTATTCTTCTCAGGCACCACGATTCAAATGCATTGATTCTTCTTCGGTCTTCCATATTCAGTGTCCAACTTTCACATGCATCTGATGTAAGGGAGAATATCATGGCTTGGGGCAGGCACACCTTAGTCCTCCAAGGGACATCCTTGCTCTTCAAAACTCTGAAGAGGTCTTGTGCCGCAGATTTACCTATTGAAATACATCTTTTGATCTCTTTACTGCTGCTTCCATGAGCATTGATGGTGGACCCAAGCAAGACAAAATCCTTGACAACTTCAACCTTTTCTCCGCTTATCATGATGTATCCTATCGGTCCAGTGGTGAGGATTTCCTAAAATTGAATTGTAATCCAAATTGCAGGCTAAAATCCTCAATTGTCATCAACAAGAACTTCAGGTCTCCCTTACTTTCAGCAAGCAAGATTGTGTCATCTGCATAGTGCAGGTTATTAGTAGGCTTTCCTCCAATCCTGATGCTGCACCCTTCTTCATAAAATCTAGCTTCTCTGATGATTTGCTTAGCATATAGATTGATCGAGTATGGTGAAAGGATACAACCCTGACACATACCTCTCATGATTTTAACAATATTCCTTTGTTCTGTTTATACAACTGACTCTGGATTCATGTGCAAGTTCCAAATGAGCACAAGGAAGTGTTCTGGAATTCCATTCTTCCCTAGGTTATCCATAGTTTACTATGGTGCACATAACTGAATGTCTTTGCAGTCAAAAAAACACAAGTAAATATATTTCTGGTAGTCTTTTCTATGAGCCAAGATCCATCTGACATCAGCAATGATATCCCTTGGTCCATGTCCTCTTCTGAATTGGGCTTGAACGTCTGGCAGTGCCCTTCACTGAACTGACTGCTGCAACTGTTGTTGGGTGATCTATGCTGAAGGGATGGATAGCACTTGTGTGTGCAATCAATGTTATCATTCTATAGTTTGAGCATTCTGTGGGGTCACCTTTCTTTGGAATGGTCAAAAATATGGACCTCTTCCAGTCAGTTGACCAAGTAGCTGTCTTCAAATTCCCCAACATAGGTGCATGAGGGGCTTCCTAAGCTTTCTGAATCATTTCAATGGGTGTTCCATTAATGCCTGGAGCCTTGTTTGTGGCTAATGCAGTCAGGGAAGTTTGAACTTCCTTTAGCACCACTGGTTCTTGCTCATATTCTACCTTTTGAAATGGTGGACTGTGGACTACTTCCGTTTAGTACCGTGACCACATATTCTTTCCATTTTCTCGTGATGCTTTCTGTACCATTCAATATTTTGTCTATGGCATCTTTCAAAATTGCAATTAGAACCTTGAATTCTTTCTTGAGTTCTTTCAGTGAGAGAAATGCTTAGTGTGGTCTTCCCTTTTGCTCTTCTAAGTTAAGGTCCTTGCACTATTTCATTATAATATTTGGCTCTTTGAAATTTTCTATTCAACTCCTTGACTTCATCCTTTCTTCCATTTGCTTTAGTTATCCTCTGATTAATACAAATTTTAGAATATTTTCTGACATCCACTTTCGTCCTTTCTTTCCGGTCTCTTTCATGATCTTTTGCTTTCTTTGTGAATAATGGTCTTGTTCTCTCACAACTCACCAGGTGTTCTGCCATTAGTGTTCAATGTGTCAAATCTCTTCAGATGTTCTCAAAAATTCAGGTAGGATAGACTCAAGATCATTTGATCTGTGTGAATTTGTATTAATTTTCTTCAGTTTAATCCTGAACTTACACACGAGGAATAGCTAGTCTGTTCCACAGTCAGCCCTGGGTCTGGTTTAAACTGCTGGTAATGAGTTTCTCCATTGGGTCCTCGCATCGGAGCAGTCCGTTTTATTTCTGTGTGTGCCATCTACAAAAGTCCGTATTTACACTCTCCTTTTTGTGTGGTGGGAAAAAGAGATTTGCTATGAGCAAGTCCTTGGTTTTGCAAAATTCTGTCATGCAATCTCCAGCCTCCATTCTTTCACCACGTCCGTATTTTCCAACTACTACCCCTTCATCTTGATTTCAAATTTTTGCGTTCCAACCACCAATAACTGTCAATGGACCTTGATTGGATATTTGATTAATTTCTGACTGTGGATAGAATTCTTCAATTTCTTCATCACTGGCTTTTGTGGTTGGTGCATAAGGCTGAATAATACTGATTGGATTTCCTCAACGGTGGATAGATATGCCTTTCACAGATAACATTGCACTTCATGGCGCAAGATCATTTGAAACAAGGACTGCCATGTCATTCCTCTTGATTGTGTTATTGTCAGCATAGAAAATCGTATGATTCAAAATGGCCAATACCAATCCATTCCAGCTCACTAATGCTTAGGCTATTGATCTTCATGCATTCCATTTCATTTTTGATGACTTCCAATTTCCTAAATTCACACTTGAGACTTACTAAATTCTAATCCTTAGAAGATTTGCAACTGTTTCTCTTTACCTTGAGGCATTCCCTACCAGCAAGTGAAGATCATTACGGCTCCACGTTATTGGACTCACATCACCACGGTCACCCGCCCGCCAAGAAGTCACCTCCTCTTCAGTCACCTTTTGAGTATTTCTAACAGTATTCTGCTTCCTTTGTTTAGGCTTTCAATATTGGAAACTGCTTCAACGGTCTGCATATGGTTTTCAGGGGCTTCTTCCTCTGAAGTGGGGAGCAGAGTCCTTCTTCTTTGTCTGCTCTTTATCTGGAAGCTGTGCTGTAACCTTTTCACGTTGAGTGACGCTGCTGCCATTTGAAATACCAGTGGCACAGCTTCCAGCATCACAAAAACGCTAAAATCACCGCAGTCCAACAACGTGACAGACAAGTGGTGAAACATGTCTTTTGAGAGCACACAATTCCAACCACAACAACAAGTCAACATTGCCTTTGGTGGTTTTTATCAGGTTGTTTCTGCTATCTCAGCCTCAGTTTTCCTGTTTTTACAATAACAATACAAATATTCCTCCTATTTTTTTCAGTGAGTCAAAAAATAATAATACGATGAAACGAGGTTAGTAAAATTTTGAATTTTATAAAATCCTTTCCCAAAATGTCTACTAGGTATTTGTCATGTGTCAAACTATTTATTTTGATCTAGACATTGGAGCTTTATACATAAATAAAAGAAAATCATTTCTATAAAGGAGTATAATTAAATGAATGATACAGGTAAAATCATTAATAGATATGGAGTAACATCTGTAGATATTAAAAAATCCTACATAAGAGAGGCAACTATGTGGTATACATATAGATAGATGGGTAGTATAGAATTAAGTTCCTCAGGGATCAGATGCCGGCATTGAGTCTTCAAGGCTAAACAATATTTAGAGGCAAGAGAACAGTGGAACAAAGCATGTCAGCATATGTCACAGAAAGGTCAATACAAGGAAAGTGAAAAATCACGTGCAAATATTAGCGCATGCTAGTGGCACTTAAGGAAAAATCTAGGCTACCAATTTAGCTTAAGCATACAATTTGAAGCAATCTTCCTTAGAGATGAAAATGGAGAGGTAGTTAAAAGTTTGAATATCCTGATAAGGATCTAATAGAATAAGTCAAGCCTCGAGTTACAACCTTGAAAGATTTCTATGGGCAAAATATTGAACATTGCAAAAGTATAAAAAGTTTATTTTTAAGTAATGAGTAACAATGAAAGGCTTTTACACAAACACATTTTTATATTATATACATATTACATTAATAAAGAAATTCACTTTGCCAATAAATTCACAGATATAAAGTTGATTATGGCTCAAAGTGACCCTGAAAGACAGAATAGATAACTGCTCCATAGAGATCCTGAGACTGCAAACCTTTTAGGAAGCTGATAGTCTAATCTTGCTCCCTTGGAGAGAGGTTGGTGGCTTTGAACTGGTGAACTTGCAGTAAACAGCTCAACACGTAACCCAGGATACCACTGAAATAAGGAGACCAGACTCAAAGAGACAGACTTATCCATCAGTACAGAGGAGCAATGATGAAAGCCCAAATGAAAGCAATGTCATTAATAACTGAAAATAAACCCCAAAGTAATGCTTCAACATAAATATGGGCATCAGGAATATTTGATACCAGTGATTAAGAAAGAGTATATAAGTAGGAACACGTTTGCATTTGTTGATAGGTGTCAATTCATAGTGACCTGATATATAATAGACTAAAACCCCACAACACAGGGAATCCAGGATAGATAAACCCCCAGGGCCAACAATGAGAGTAGAGATATGAGGAGGATTAGGGAAGGGTGGGGAGAGAAAGGGGAAATTGATCACAAACATCAACCTATAACCCCCTCTCAGGGGGACAAGCATTGCAATAGTGGGTGAGGGGGCCACAGAGGACGATGTAAGATATGAAAATAATAATCAAGGGTTCATGAGGGAGGGCAGGCAGGGGAGGGAGGGGGAAGAAATGCGGAGCTGATATCAGGGGCTCAGGTGGGAAGAGAATGCTTTGAAAATGATGATGGCAGCAGATGTGCAAATGTGCTTGTCACATTTGATGAATGCATGGATTGTGATAAGAGATGTAAGAGCCCCCCAATGAAAGTATTAAAAAATTTTTAAAGAACAGGAAAAGTGTGATTTGCAAGGCAGCAGAGGCAGAGAAAGAGAGCGGAGTAATGGTCAGAAGGCAAAGAAAAACCAGAAGAATATGGTGTTGCAGAAATTACAGAGTAGGGAGTTACATGAATCAGGGCATAATCAGCATACCAGATACTGTCAGGAAGTGAAATTAGAGGAGGCCTAGGAAATGAAATGTTAGGTTTAGCAATTAAAAGGTCAATCACCATCCCACCAAGTAAATCCAGTTAAAATAGAGATAGAGAGGGCATTTGGGAACTGGATGAAAGAGAGCAGATACTAAAAGAGGAGACGGCAGACTAAGGTAAGGTTTGTAGAATGAGAGAAACGCAAGCATGTCAACAGAATAAGAAAGTACGCATCCTAGTAAGATCCAGGAAGGAAAGAGTGTGACTGGTGGCATCTGATGCGTAGTGACCCTGTAGGACAGAGTAGAACTCTGTTTCCTGGAGGTCTTAGATCTTTCTGGAAGTAGATCATCTTCTCATTCTCCCCAAAGCAAAGGTGGGTTCCCACTGTCCGCTGTGCTGTTAGCAGCCCAGTGGGCTCCTTGTACATAAAAAAAGAAATCCTCTATTTCCAAGCAGGGTCATAATTACAAGTACTTCAGTACATATTTTGGAAGGGATAAAATTCAATCAACAACATACCTTCCGTATTGGCTCCCTACCACTGATGTACCAAATAACCACAAATTAAATGTTTTAGAACAACACACACAGAGCATCTCACAGTTCTGTAGGTGAGAAGTCTACGTAGAGCTTGGCAAAACCGGGCCCTCTGTGTAGAGTCTCATAAAGCAGCATTGAGGTGTCCACAAGCCTGCCTTCCTTTCTAGAAGCCTTGGGATGAATCTGTTTCCACCTCCATACAGATGATTGCCTGGATTCTGTGTCTTGTGCTTGTAGGGCGGAGGCCCCTATTTCCTTATGGAATCTCTGCTCCTTAAGGCCACCCAGATTCCTTGACACATGTCTACCTCCATCTTTAAACTAGGAAAGGTATGTGCTCATAGTTCAAATTTACATAAAGTGTTAGGGTTTTTTTTTTTTGAGTGACTTTGCATGATGAAAGAATTCACACCGAAACCTGTTTTGTAATCCAGGTGGGTTTTAAATGAAGTATAGAACAAGTTTTAGGTTTTACAGACTCAAAGGGGTTCACAACTGGGCACTAGCAACCTTGTGTAAAGAGCACCCACACGTGCATAACTGGGGGGCTCCTGGGTGGCCAGAAACCCAAGAGTCCTAGAGGCTGAGAGCATGTGGGCCAAGAGACTGTGAGCCCAGAAGGCCCAGAGCAGGCACATGTGTGCCTGAGCAGGGAAGGGAGACCCTGCCCCTCTACCTGCCTCTGACCAGGAGCAGGGTAAGAAGAGAGTGTCCCAGAGTGTGCTCCCTGCCTTTATCCTAGCCCACCCCTTAGTTGGGGGAAGGCGCGGTTGATGGAATTGGTTGACCCATTGGCTGAGTCAAGCCCACCTGGGTGATGTACCTCCAACCTGGCGGGGGGCTTGAGTATGGGCATGCTCAGTTTGGGGTCTTCATAGGTGTCTAATGGTTGTCTGATTTCTTTTCAACCTCCTCTATGGGGGCCTTTGTAGGCGCAGGAGGGACAAACCCCTGTTGCTAAGCTAGCTACCTAACAAAAGGACTTTGTAGGTGTATTTGAAGTATGACTTCTTTCTTCTTCAGCCTCAACACTCTTCTGCCTTCAATGGGAGAATGTCCCTTACCCTTTTTTTTTTTTTTTTTTTAATTAATCAATTTATTGGGGCTCATACAATTTATCACAATACATAGATCAATTGTGTAAAGCACATCTATACATTTGTTGCCCTCATCATTCCCAAAATTCT
>NW_022104341.1:58961128-58993742 GCF_000313985.2 Echinops telfairi | reverse complement strand
CGGACACCGAACCGCCTTGTTGGAGAGAGCTCTCAGAGTAGGTGGGTACCCTGGTCCGCCATCTTCCCGGAAGTCTGTCCCTTACCCTTAAGGGCTCATGGGATTAAATTGAGCCCACCTGGATTAACTGGGGTTCACAGAGATGAAGGGATTCTGGGGTGAGCCTCTTTGGAAGTCCTTCTGCCTGCTGCCTCCTCGTCCCGGAGACAGTAGGGAATTATTCAGAATAGCCACTGAAGTGAGTATTCCTATAAGAATACAGCTTCTCCTCCAGTCAGATATCTGTTTTCACAGCTCTGGTTGGAGAAGGGGTAAACATAATTTTTTAAAACAGAGAAGAATTTTGTGTTGTTTTGTTTTCTTTTTCGTCATAATTCCTTTTACATATATTCGGCATTGTGTCACTCCTGACCTACTGAGACTGTCAGTGAATGGTAAGCCGTTGTGTTGGTGAGAACAAGAGTGCAATCTACTAGATTGGACTTGAAGCAGTGCAGTAGCTACTGAGGCGGACTCAAAGCAAGTGAAATATAGCCAGCTTCTGTTTTAAGAAAACAGACCAGAGTTAAGGGTCAAGGGGAGGAGACGAGCCAGCCAGGGTGCAGTGTCGCAACGATGTAACATACGACTTTCCTCTAATTCTTTCATACTTCCTTCCCCCCTCTCCCCACTATCATGACCCCAATTCTACCTAACTAATCTGGCTAGACCAGAGGATGTACACTGGTACAGATAAGAGCTAGAAACGCAGGGAATCCAGGACAGATAACCCCCTCAGGACCAATAATGAGAGTAGCGATACTAGGAGGGGAAGGGGAAGGTGGGGGGATATAGGGGGAACTGATCACAATGATCTACATACAACCCCCTCCCAGGGGATGGACAACAGAAAAGTGGGTGAAGGGAGACATTAGTCAGTGTGAGACATGAAAAAATAGTAATAATTTATAAATTATCAAGTGCTCATGAGGCAGAGAGGGTGGGGGGGGGAGGGAAAAAATGAGGAGCTGATACCATGGGCTCAAGTCAAAAGAATATGTTTTGAAAATGATGAGGGCAACAAATATACAAATGTGCTTGACACAAAGGATGGCTGGATGGGTTGTGATAAGAGTTGTACGAGCCCCAATACAATGATTTTAAAATAATAATTTTTTTTATAAAGAAATGAAAACAGACCAAGTATACGGCTAATCTCAAGATGGAAGAAGTACTTCTTTATCTTCTTGTACGCTGTTCTTGCAGTTCCTTTGAAACTGGCTTCGCCCAGGTAAAAATCATGCAGAGGGCAGAGAGCACACCATTTGGTAACCTGCAGCTGCTCCCCCAGTGCAATGGCAATCTTGCAACCCCAGGAAGGTCTGATGCTTGAGGACGCTGCTCGAGAAACAACCAGGAACTGAGAAAAAGACAGCAAAGCTTCTCTGTGTTAAGAATAGTCAAGAAACAAAGGACTCAGTACAACTTTCACAATGACAAAGTGGGTGCAAAGAATGGCACGTCATTACATAAGCCGCATAAAATACAATTTAAATGTCAAAATAGATGAAGATTCTTTTTAATCATACAAAATACAAAGGGGTTAAATGTCTCGATTTGTACTATATGGAAAAAGTAAAAATGGCATTGTCTTACCGTGCAAAAAATAAACCAGTCGTTTTTTTCCTACTGTATATGGGAATTCTTGGGTATACTTTACCCAACTTTGAAAAATATTCATCTTTTGAAAGTTCTTTTATGATTTTGGGGGGAGGGACTGTAACTATATTTGAGTGCAAAAGGGAATTACTGAGTTTATGACAGTGCTAAATGCCTATTAAAGTTACATATGAAGAATCCATTTTCATCAGTAGCAGAAAGCATGTTGCAGATCCCTGTACTACTTGGAATGTGATTTCACATTCATTTCTGCTTCCTTGAAAATTAGCTTTGTGGCAGTTGGTTTCTCTATTTCTGCCACCCACTTACATTTTAAAGCTCTGTTTTGAAGCTTGTGAGATATATTTAAAAACATCATATTAACGTTTTATGTCTCTGTCTGGATACAGCAATTTCACATATGCTATTCTTTGGCAGATGCAGACTTTGACTCCTTTCTGGTTGTCAAAGGCACTGATATTATCAAAGCTAAATATATCCACATATGTCTCCATGTAGGTACATATATGAGTATGCATGTATTTGTCGGTGCCTTACCTACCTAGTGCTGTTGAAACACAAACAACAGAAGTTGGTGACATTAAGGAACATCAATTTATTTTCTCATTCTAAAAGTTCACATCAAGGTCTCAGCTGTACAGATTCCTTCCTTGCAAAGTGTTGTGTATTGTTTCATTGATTCTGACTCAAAACAACCTGGATGAAAGAGTGCAACTGCCTATAGGGCTTCTGAGGCTATAATTGCCCTGGGATCAGATCACTAGGTCTTTTCTCCCACTGACAGGCTGAAGAGTTCGAACCACTGACCTCACAGCCTGCGTCTTTTCTCCCACTGACAGGCTGAGGAGTTTGAACCAATGACCTCACAATTGCAGCACTACCAGGGCTGCTTTCCCTTCATTCTTGGCGCCCATGTGTGGCATCTGTCAACTCTATGTCTAGGCTGCTCTTTATACAACTCGGAACTTCATAAATTTACTCTAAACCCAACTCACCGCCATCAAGTCAATGATGACTCATAGTGACCCCTGAGACTGTAACTGTGGATGGGATTAGAAACCCCAGTCTTTCTCCCAAGGAAGGGATGATGGTTTCAAACTTCTCACCATTCAGATTACAGGCTAATGAGTACTCACTGCACCACTGGGGATCCGAATTAACAGGTTTAGTGTGATCCTTTACTGACATGCTGGTTTCTCTTTTGAGCACTGTTTCTTTCTGCTGTGCATGGGGTCATTGTGGGTGGACACTGATTCACTGACACCTCACAACAACACACTGATAAGACTTCAATTGATTGCTTGTGTTACATTAGATTGCATTATCGATATGATTACATTACCCTGAGTTACATTGCATTCACAGGATACAGAGGCTGGGGCAGCTAACCAAAAGGTCAGTAGTTCAAAACGACCAGCAGCTCCAAAGAAGAAAGACAAGACTTTCTTCTACCTTAAAGAGTGTCTCAGAAACCCACAGGGACAGTTCTACTCTGTCCAGTAGGGTCGCTATGAATCAGAATTGGCTCAATGACAGTGAGTTTGTTTTTGCTTTTAAGTCATGGAATAGACTAAGATTTTAGCATTCCACTCATCTTAAAATAGTTTTGAGTACCTACTATGGTCTATGCAGTGACTTGTACATTGGAAATACTAAGTTTATAAAGACATAGGACCTGGTCTCCAAGAACAATTAGAAACCTTGCAGAGAGAAATTTAGAACAACATAGTGTGGTAAATGCTGCGATAGCAGCCTGCAGTGCAGATAGAGACCTTTGGGAACACACAAGAGAGACATCTATTCTAAACTAGGGCAGAAAAAATTGGGAAAGATTTTCTTGACATGACCATACTTTAATGAATACATTTTTAGAATAAGTTGTTTATTTAGGTTTCTGATATTTTTGTTCTGTTTTAAATTGGATAAAGGTCCTCATTGGTGGAGAGTGGGGTGTAAGGGAAAGGACCATGAGTTAGAGAAGAAGAGAGAGAGTGCTGCCTCAGGATGCCTCCACAATTTGCCCTAGGTGACAGCTTCCATTTATGGTGACAGTTTCCCTAGTCTGTGTCTCCCAGGAGCGGGCAGTGGGGGACATCTGGCTATGTGAGAAGTCATAGCAGAACAGACACTATGCATTTCTCACATAACTTAGAGCACACAGAAAACTAAAGCACAAAAGGCTTGCTCGGATTATAAAAACTTTGTAACGCATGCATTCGTTGTGTAAAATTACAGCGATGCCCTCTGGTATTGGAGTGGTAGGACCTAAAAGACATCTCAGCACTAGTGCCTTCAAGACAACATTCCCCTGGCCAATCTGGGGGAGTGCTATGTGTAGTCATTTCCATCAGTCATCTGTCAGTTTGACTTACAGTGGTGGCTTAGATGTAGCTGTGATGCTCACAGCTATGACACCATCATTTAAATACCAACAGGACCACACCGGTTGAAAAACTTGCAGAGGAGATTCCAGACCAAGAACAGAGAAGGAATAAGGAAGAGGTGATCCACTTTTGTAAAGTTGGCTACTGAAAACCAAATGAATAGCAGTGGAGCATTGTCTGACACAGTGCCAGAAGGTGGTTTCCCACAGTTGGAGGCACTCAAAGTACAACTGGTGAAGGGCTGCCTCCCCAAAGCAGAGCTGCGGGGACCTTCATCTGGTCAGAGGGCACAGCTCAAATGGAGAATAACAGCTGTCAGCATCCATGAAAAACTGGCGCATAGAAAGTATCAAGTATATATAGCCGAACATTGGTGCTTGTCAAAAATTAACTTGAATACATAAAGATTCATTCTATAGACATTAGTGAGCTAAAATTGACTGTTCTTGACTACTGTTGAATCAATCTTATGGTTGGATATGCAGGGATGACAAATCCAAGCGGGATACTGTCACAGCCATCATCAGAAAGAACATGTCAAGATTTGTCTCAAAATGTAAGGCTGATTGTGTAGAATGATATTCATACACCTACAAGGAAAAACCGTTAAGACAACTGTTATTCAACTTAGTACCAACCACAAAAGCCAGTGATGAAATGGAAGGATTATGCCAAATTCTTCCATCTGGAATTGACCAAACATGCAATCATATGCATAATGGTTGGTGATTGTAATTCGAAAGCTGGAAAAAAAGAGGAAAAAATAGTTGGAAAATATGACGTTGGAATAAATCATGTGATGGAATTTTGCAAGACGAATGAATTCTTCAATGCAAATACAGTTTTTTTCAACACTTGAAATTGCATTTATACACACGACACTCTTCCGGCGGAATACACAGAAATAAAACTGACTGCCTCTGTGGTCAGATATGATGAAGACACTCCAGATCATCAGCTGAAATGAGGTCAGGGATTGACTGTGGAATAGACTATCAATTTCTCCTAGGCAAGTTCAGCTTGAACCTAAGAAAAGTAAGACAAATCCACAAGAGCCAACATATGACCTTTAGTATACCCCCATGTGGATTTCCAAAACATCTCTGACACATTAGACATGAATGATTGAAGATGAGATGATTACTGGATGACATCAAGAGCACTATACATGAAGAAAGCAAAAGACTCCCCACCATAGATTAACAAGGAGCTTTTGAAAAGTAGACAAAGGCAGATAAAAACAAACAAACAAACAAACAAACAAACAAACAAACGAAGCATAGATCCAGGAACGGCTTTGGAGCTCACATTAAATCCTAGCTCCAACTTAAGAACAATTTGTTCTTGTATCATGGACCTGCTCGATATTCACCCTAAGAAAGGAGCACAGAAGATATGGATACTATAGAAAAATGTGGTGAAGAAATTGGATGGTGTCCGGCTATCAGATAAAATCATGCCTGCATCTTAAAGGCTTGTTTCCAAACAAGTAGCCATCTAAGTGAGATGGTCATCATCAGTCATGGAAGGATTGTAAATCATATAATCTGAAGTCAAAGGAGGGATTAGTATCAGAGCCTAAATTGTAAGAATACAGTTTACAGGTTAGTGATGACAGTAGGAGCCCAAGATACATTTGTGATGTGTTAGTCTGAGTTTACTAGAGAAACAAATTCATAGACACTCATGTGTATAAGAAAGAGCTCTATATACAAGAGCAATTGAATAGTGAGAAAACACCCCAGTCTAGGTCTGGTCCATAAGTCTGATATTAGCCCATATTTCTGATACCAATCTATAAATTCTTCTTCAGACTTGTGAACCACATGCAATGATGCCAAATGCAGGAAGATCGCAGGCCAGTGGGTGGAAAGTGTTGTGGATCCAGTGGAGATAGAAGCATGTCAGCACTGGTGTCGGTCTCCTGGCCCCTCTAGCTCCAGGGCTCTGGCTCCATCAGCATGGCTCCATCAGGCTTGTTCTCGATGAGGTCTCTCAGGGAGTGAGTGTGTGTCCCACCTCCAGCGAGTGTGTGTCCCACCTTTATCTCCTTAGCACCTCCAAATGAGGTCATCAAGCTGAGACCAGATTGACAGGCTAAACTCCACCCCTTCACTCTTAAGTCTCAAATAGACAACAGATTATGTAACTACCACATGTAGGATCTACATAGGCAATAAGCCTCCAGTGATCTCCCTCTATCCATAATAGGGGGATGGGAGGAAAACGGTTACTACACAGAACGTATGGGGGGGATGACTATAGAAGGTCAAAGCAACAGTTGACTTGAACAGTTGAAACTTTGTCAGTTGATTCACCCCTCTAATGCACACTGGACCTGATCTGGTTTTTCAACATTTCTGTATTTTTGTTTTGTTGTTGTTCATATTAGGGTTTATCTCAGAAGTGCTATGTCATTGGAGATCACCGTCTTGAAGTTGTGCTGTATGTTTATCTGTTTGGGATATATGGAACCCAGGATTGATGAACCTATAGGGACAGCAAGTAGAATAAGGGTTTTGGTAGGGGTGGGGGAATAGAGTGGTGGTGGTGGGAGGTGAGGGTGGAGTAAAAGAGAGATGATTTCAAGGAGTCTAGGAAGGAAAAGAATGTTTGGAAGCTGATTGTGGTAGCAATTGTACAATACTCCTTGATATGATTGAACTATGGAATGATATGATATATATATATATTAACTCCCAATTAATACATTTTTAAAAGACTGGTGTGTTACACAGAATTCTCTAGAGAAACAAAACCAGGACACTTATGATTTTATATATATAGATTAGATAGATAGATAGATACATGGATAGATAGATGATAGATAGATAGATAGATAGATAGATAGATAGATAGATAGATACAGCACAACTGAGTATAACAACTAATTAGTCCACACAGTGGTACAGAGGGCTCAGTTCAATTCACTTCCATGGAATAGTTAATATACTGGAAGACCTTCAACTCACAAGGGCTGCTGGACCCAAGGTCAAGGGAGCAGACAGCTGTATCTTCCATAGCGCAATGTAGACAGTCGGGCCACAGGCAACAAACAGCCAGGCAGGTCACCAAAAATTCAGCTAGATGACAGAATCCGACAGTCCCAAGCTCAAACAATGTATACACCAGCATCATGGAGAAGCAGGTCTCGAAGGAACCTCAAGGTATAGTGACACGATCCATGGGTTGGGTGTCCCCGGGGTAGTGTAGCTCACCAGTTAAGGTAGAGAATTAGCTAAGGCAACAACCACTGGTCCAATCACCAGAGAGCAAGAGAGAGACAGGGAAGGCTTGCCAAGCCATTTATCTCTTTGCTCTCCAATCAAACTGTGACTTTATAAATCCCGCATATTCCAATTGACCATATTGGCACAATAAACCTACCTCTCACAACTGTTTAGAAAGAAAATAGCAAAGTGAATGTCAATGGAAGCTCTGAAACTTTCTCTTGAACTGAGTATATCTAAGACGGATGAAATAAAATGATGAAGTAAAAGAACCAAAGAGAAAAATTTAAAGGGAAATTCAAGAAGACAAAGTAAAGCATTATAATAAACTGTGAAAAGACCTGTAATCAAAAAACCAAAAGAGAACACACTGAGCATATTTCAAACTCAAAGAACTGAAGAAAAATAACAAGCATAAGGTATAATATTGAAGGATTACATGGGCAAAATATTGAGCTATGCAGGAAACATTAAAAAAAAGGAGAGTCCTATACCAAAAGGAATTGGTTTACCAGCAAACATTTCAAGAGGTAGTATATGATGAAGAGCTGGTGGTGTTGACAGAATAAGTCTAAAAGGCATTGGTGGCAGGAGCCAAAAACAAGGCCTCTAGAATTAATGGAACACCAACTGGAAAGTTTCAAAGAACCAGTGTAAGCATTCGTTCATATATGCCAGGAACTTGGAAGACAACTAGTTGACTGAAAGAAACCCACATTTGGCCACACACCGCAAAAAAAAAGTGAAATTATTGAACACTATCATTAATATCACATGCAGATCAAACTTTGCTGAAAATAATTCTGAATAGCAACAGGGAGCTTCCAGAAATTCAAGCCAGACTCAGAAGGATGTATGACACCGGAGAAGCCATTGCTTTTGCCACGTGGATCTTGGCTGAAAGCAGACTATCAGAAAGACTTTTACTTAATGTTTTACTGATTATGCCAAGGCCCTTGACTGTGTAGATCCTAAAAAATTAGGGAAAAGATTGTGCATAATAGTAGTTCCAGAACGCTTCATTGTGTTCACGTAGGACCTGTTCATAGACCAAAGAGAAGCCATGTGAATATAACTAAGGTGTATTGCATGGTTTATAATTGGTCAACGTGGAAGTCAAAGTTGAATCCCTGTATGATACTTACTAAATCTGTATGCTGAGGAAACAATCAGAGAAGCTAGATTATATAAGTATGGACATGGCATTACGTGAAAGGAAACCCCTTCACCATGTGTGACATGGTGCATGTGACACAACCTGGTTTCCTGAAAGCAAGGGGAACTTGAAGCACTGACTGATGAAGATCAGCCTTTAGTATGGTTGCACACAATGTAAAGAAAAAACAGATCCTCACACCTGGACCAATAGAAAACACCATACAAAGTGAAAAGATTGAAGGTGTCAAGAATTTCATTTTGCTTGGATCCACAATCAGCCCTCATAGAAGCAGAAGTCAAGATATCAAAGGATGTATTTATTGCTTTGGGCAAATTTGCTGCACAGATTTCTTTAAAGTGTTTAAGATCAAAGGTAGGTCTTTGAAGCCTAAGAAGGGACTGGCCTAAGTATTTTCAATCACTTCATATCATGTGAAAGGTGGAAGGCTGGAGAAGAATTGATAGAGTTGAGTTGTGGTGCTGGCAAAGAATATTGAAAGGGCCGTGGACTGCTAGAAGAACAAACAAACCAGTCTTGGAAAAAGCACCGTGTATACTCAAGTATAAGCCAACCCGAATATCAGCCGAGGCACCTAATTTCACCACAAAAACTGCATAAAAGTTGTGCTAGAAAACTCGGCTTATACACAAGGATATATGGTACAACAATTGTTGAGAATGTGTCTCTTGTATTTTGGGCATGCTATCAGGAGAGACCATCCCTACAGAAGGACCTCATGCTTGGTACAATAGACGGTCAGCGAAGAAGAGGGACACCCTCACAAAGATGGATTAACACAAGAGCTACAATAGGCTCAAACATAGCAATAATTATGAGGAAGGTGAAGGAGCAGGCAATGTATCATTCTCTTGTACATAGGGTAAATATGAGCCAGAGCCTAGCAGCATATGTAACACATAGACTTCCCTTGTAGGGCAGCAGTTGCTTAACTAGGAAAGCAGTGCAGTGTACTATCTACCCAAAGTACCCTAACCACAGCAAGGAAGTAGAAACAATTCTATGTAACCTCTAATAAAGTCAGTAAATAGGTGGTGCTAAAATATTTGAAGTTACTTCTGGCAGTTTTCTTGTTGCTTTTCTTGGCTGTCTCCTAAATTAGAAAAACACCAATCCTTTGCCAAGAATTCAGTATGCAAATATGTTCTAATAAGAAATACCATAGAGGAATTTGAATTTTGTTGAAGTCTGCCAAGACACTGATAAAGTGTTCTGGTTTTGTTTCAATAGGAAAGAATATTAGAAAGCAGACACAATAGACTTCATTTACAAGAACACCTGCTTTAAAAGTAATATTACTCTTAGGAGGCAGCAATTTATATATGATTTAGGGTGCTGTGTGGAAAAATCCACACACAAATAGAAAATATAATCAGTTCTTCAATTTGCTGTTGGTTGTATACCTAATGCCTGGATAATGGACAAAATGTTATAATCCATTTGATGTATCAGGGTCACATTCTGATTTCATGGCATCGTAATAATGCCTGATATTCAATTTTTCATTTACATCTGTCCACGGCTGGTAATTTTTGTATGTGTACATTTTTAACTTGGTTTAGAATGGAGTCAAAAAGAAAGAATATTTGAAGGTTGTCCTCAATAGTCGCATCAGCCCTCTAGGAAAGGTCTTACTGACTAATTTTCATAATCAGAGAATGGATGATGGGTGAGCAAGATGGAAAATTAAGTTAGAAAAATTGAGTTAACACCAGCATCCGTGTTATAAAAAGCAGTGATATGATTCTCTGGATACATTGTGAGGGCCTCAACACAACAGAAGAAGGCTCAGAACCAACCAGTGGACATGAAACACAAAAACATGCTGGAAGAGTCCGAAGAACATCACAATACTGCCTAAATGGGGGATCTACCTTTGACAAACTCCAATCTACCAAAAATACAAGGCAGTGAGGGGGAAAAAAAGACCAGACATTGAATTGATGAGTTTGGCTTTCATTGGGAGAAACAGATCTGTCCACATGGGCCGTGTTATATACCCGCAATGCTGATTAAATTTGACCCGAAGATGGAGGGAGACTACATTGAGTGTGTGACAAAGAATTGGAACCTTGACAGTGATGGGGGGTATCAACAAGCAGAAGAAGAGCAGGTAGAAATAGTAGGGCAAGATCAGACTTTCGATCTGGAAGCCAGAGCAACAATCTGAGAGTTATCAAAAGGTCAAGGAACACGGTTGGTCGACATGACTGGTGAGTAAGGGCAAGCAGAGCATTCAGCAGGCCCGCAACACTGTACCAGTCAGGCTGTTTCTAGGAGGGATGGTTAGACTAGATAATGGTATAGAAGACTGTTAGATGCTCACAACCTACCCAGCCTTTCATTCTTTCTTACTAAAAAGGACCTAATTCTAATTTAGGAGGCTAAGTGTCCACATAAAATTACTTACCCTCTTAGAATCATGTAGTGAAGGATAGATTTGCAACTCAGTGTGAGTCATTGAGATATTAGCAGAAGTTGAGAGAGAAGATTCTAGAAGTCTCTTTAAAAGTGGACAGATACAGCTGCCATCAACTTTTGGCTATTGCATTTTACCTTTCTTTGTACTTAACTTTCAGAAATGGTCAGTCACCCTGCAATTAGGAAGGCAAAAGTGTATCAAAAATGAGACAGGAAACCAGGTTCTTCAAGTCCCTATAATAGCTCTGGGCTGCTCTAAATGTTTTATATTGAGGGGAAAATAAAGTTCTCATTTGTTTAAACCATTGTAACAGATTTCTACTAATAGAGCAAAAATGAATCTTGATAGATAGTGATACTGTGGTGGGTTCATCTAGGTAGACTAGAGAAACAAATCCATAGACACTCATACATGTATAGGAAAGAGCTTTCTATACAAGAGCAATTGAATATTGAGAAAACATCCCAGGCCAGTCCATAGCAAGTCCATGAGTCCAATATTAGCCCATATGTCCGAGACCAATCTACAAAGTCCTCTTCAGACTCACGGAACACACGCAATGAGGCTGAATGCAGGAAGCTCACAGCCAGTGGGTGGGAAGTCTTGTGGATTCAGTGGCAGTAGAAGCCTCTCACTGCTGGCAGGGGTCTCCGCTACGTGGCTCCTCCTACTCCCAGGGCATGGGGTCTATCGGCGTAGTGTCATATGTCTTGTCAGTAGAGCATCTCTAAGGGAGTGAGCTGAGAGAGAGTCTCCTGCCTCCAAGGAGGAAATACGGGAGTTCCCAGAATCCTCAGGAGAAGGCCATGCCCACACAGAGGCCTCATTGACTGTGGCACAATTGACAGACCAGACTCCACCCCTTCACTCTTAATCCTCTCAAGTCACACAATGACACCAGATGCTGTAACTGCCACATGTGGGGAGGAAGCAAAGGTAACCTAACCGGGAGAAGAAACGTGACTCTAGCTGCAAATTACAACCCCTGTGAATTGTGCGGAGGAAGGAAACGCTTTCCAGATCTCCCAGTTCCCAGTTTTTGTTTGTTTTTAACTAATGAAACCTTGGGAATTCTAGGGACTAAACGAATGTTAACTAAATAGTACTCATTATACGTCTGCTGTGCTCTAGGCCTTGTGCTAGGTCCTCACACTCACTGCCAAGGGGTTGATGCTGACTCTTCGCGACCCTATAAGATAGGGTAGAGCTGCACTTGTGAGCTTCCAAGACTGTAACTCTGTATGAGAACAGAAAGCCCCCTGTTTCTCCTGAGGAAAAAGGCTGGTGGTTTCCAACTTCAGACCTTGTAACCGCTATGCCACCAGAGTTTCTGTGCTGGGTGCTGGGGATACACAAAAGCACATGACACGATGCTTCGGGAAACACTTAACCCAATGAAACAAGCATGCTGATATCAATTTTACATAATTTTGATTAGAAAAATGGTTTTTTTTTAAGGTTTCTGAAGCTCTACTAGAGAATAAATTATGTCCGTCCAGTTTCAGTTTGGTGTGAAATGGGTAATTAATACTTTAGTGCAGCAAAAGGAGCAGTATGGTTCTTTATCACCATCATAGGTACCTAGAATGCAATGTGACTGTCTTTCTAAAGGAAAACGGAAGCCCTGGAATAGTGGTGGTTACATATTGGCTTGCTAACCTCAAAGTGGGCAGTTCGAAGCCACTAGCCACTAGCCACTCTCTGGAGAAAAGATGGAGCTGTCTGCTCCCATACAGTGTTCCAGGCTGGGGAAACTCAGATAGAGCAGTGCCACCATGTCCTAGAGGGTCGCTATGAATCAGCTTCGACTCCAGGAGAGTGAGTTTGGGTTTTGTTTGGAAAGGAAAATGAGTTAAGTAGCTGAAGATGGAAAATCTTGGGTGACATATAAATATAGGCAGAGGACAATAATAGATACTGATTGCACTGTCATTGACTTCTAGCATCTCCCATTTATAATTTTAAAAACTAGTGCAGTCCATCGTACTTCTAACTCCTTAAGTTAGTACCATGGACAGGTGTGTATAACCACATTTTACCCTGGTCAGGCTTTGGTGACCATGAGGAACAGTCAACAAACTGGACTGCTTGTTCCTAAAAGAAACATAATTTGACCATTGATCCATTTGTTTCAAACATGCAGTAAACATTATGGATTGCCTACTATGTGCCAGACTCCATACTAAGCAATGAAAAAACAAAGTAGAGCTGTCATGAGATTTATCCTTGAGCTTGTGAGACCTGGTGCAGGCAAAAGAAGGACACAGAGTGTAGACTCCTTAGCCAGCCTCAAGTAGGGCTGCAGAAGGTAGGTGAGTGGTTAATTAGTAGGAAGTCAAGCATATTTGATGGGATCAAAATCCAAGGTCCCATCTTGATTTTGAAGTTATGTCTTGATTTTGCTTGAGTTTGTAGAAAACATAACCAAAGCAGTGCCAATGATCTTGTTGAAATAATAGGCAAAGCTGTGATTTCTCTGCCTTGAATTTTTAACCCTTCCTCTAGCAAAGAGGAGGACCAGGGCTCCCCAAGTTCATCTTTGAATGATGGCTGCGTTTGCTTTGAGGTCGTGGGTCTCAGGGACATGTAGAAGTCATTTCCATGCCTTTTATTTAAGTAACAATCCTGTGGTGTTCAGATTATGGTAAACTGCATTCCGCAAAAGCTTTTATGCCTTTTATTGCCCTCCCCTTAAGAAATGTGGCTTGAGATAAAAAATGAAATTTGCAAAAGGCGTTTTTCCAGCACACTCATTGCTACTTTGCTTCCCACAGTGGATTCTAGTGTTTTCCTGGACAGATACTGTGTATTGATTTTCATCTAATTGCTCCTTCAGCGGGATGGGATCATCTCTGTGAGGTTGAGTGATGATTCGAGCCATTATTAAGAATTTTTTTGCATGTGTTTTGAAAATTGTGACTGCTGCTGAATGGCAACCTTTGCTTTTCCTGGAAAAAGTCCATGAGGATGGAAAGGCATTTAACAGTTCAACTCGTCCTCTCCCATCTCTGGAAGTCATGCCTGCTGTTGCACATTCTTGTCCTTTTTAAAAACTGCCCAGAGCAAAATAAAAGAAATATATCTTAACCATTTACCTTAGGAGAAAGCCACAGCATGATATTGATGGACAGGTCTTTTATCTACCAAAATATTCCCACCCACCCCCCCCATATCATCAGCTAAATAGAATTTCCATTCTTGCACAATTCTCCCAGGAGTATAGTTCACACCAGAGCCAGTGTCTATGGTGACTGTGATTTGTGTCATGAACAATCCACACAGCTCTGAGCTAAGATACTTGAAACATTCCCAGCTTGGAAACATATATGTTGAAAGTCTGCATGCTGTCCCTAAGGATTCAAAGTGTTAACTATTACATTTTCATGTAAATGTTGCTTCTGTTTCATTTCTATTTAAGATATGAATCCTGTTTTAACTTGCTTACCACAGGGTAAAATTCATACTCCAGAAACACTCACCATTTTTAAACTACTATACTAGTTATCCATTGGGCTGCTAACTCCAAGATGAGCAGTTTGAGACCACAGCCACTCTGCAAAAGAGATGGGACTTTTCACTCCCATAAAGAGTTATGTCTCAGAAACTCACTGGGACAGACCTACCCGATCTGATAGGGGTGTTAGGAGTCAGCAACAACTTGAAGGCAGTGAGTTTGTTTGATTGTTTTTGATACTTTTTTATGGAGCAGTAGTGGCATTGTGGGTTAGGCATTAGGCTGTCAGTCACAACATCAGTGATTCAAAACCACCAGCCTCTACTTGGGTGGAAAAGGAGGCTGTCTGCTTCCATAAACATTTACAATCTCTGAAACCCTTATAAAGGGTTGCTTTGAGTCAGATCAGTTAGATAGCAGTGGGTGGTTATGGTATTTTCTTGTACCCACAACCACACCCAATAATTATATAAACATGATGATTAAGCACAAGGGTGGCTTCTCAGGTAAGGTGTTCAATGAAACTTCAGGGTCTGGAAATTCAAGCTGGCTGGGTTTGTGTTGTGGGCCTATGTTCTCAAGGGTGTGTGTCTGGCTATAGTCATGAGTCAGGCAATAGCCTTCAAAGAAGACAGCCTGTGAACTCAAGAAAGCTAATTTGTGTGCTAAGAACAATTCACGTGGCAGGAAGACAAGAGTAGACCCTGACGTTTGTTGTGTATATTGTACATTAGAAAATCGTTTTGTGCTAGACAATGACATTCTTCAGAGCAAGGATAATCATTAAATTCTCTGTGTGCTTACTGGCATAGTCCAAAATAGATTCTCAATAATATCTCAATAATATCTGTTAAGCTAATTCGTGTTTATTACATGTACTAGAGAGTGACATTCTTCAGAGCAAAGATAATCATTAAATTCTCTGTGTTCTTACTGGCATAGTCCAAAATAGATTCTCAATAATATCTGTTAAGCTAATTCGTGTTTATTACATGTGCCCCCACCCCCCACCCAGGAAACATGTGGGTTGTAGAAGGTGTAACTGAACTGATACTCCGGGTTGGTTTGTTCATGATAATACTCTTTGTCAATGGCAAGTTGAACCTATATTCTCTGGTGCATCTGCAATGCTCTGTCCGTGGTGCCAGATACCTTCCCCATACCCACCCTCAAAATTCCCATTCAGTAACTACATAATTTCAAGAAAGAAGAAGAAGAAGAAAAGAAAAAAAAACAGTGCACACACCATATTGCCTTTTTCTGGTTCAAGTGTCTGATGCAGACTAAAAGCTATTTTCTAAATCCAGTAAACTTTTTTGTCAGTGTGCATTCAGTAAGAATTCTGGATGGGAGGAGCGCATTATAGGTACAGTAATAGGGCACTTTACAAGGGCATTCCTTACCCAGTTTATTCAGCTTCTTGGAGTTTCACATGAGAAGGTTTCAAATCGTTGAAGAAGAGAACCTAGCATAAGAAGGCCTATCCTGGAAGGGATTTTTCATTTGTGGCTTTAATTATTTGCACTATAAAAAAGTAACCCCTCCCCAATCTTGTAGAAAGACAATACAAAAAAGAAAATAACCACTCTTTGTCTTTTGCCTGGAGCACTGTCTTAACATGTTTCTTTAAAAGAATACTTCAACAAAATAGAAAAATTTATATCAGCCTCTGCACACAATGTTCTACAGTTCCTTGCTGTCCAAACCCTGTTTTCCAGGACTCCTGAAGTCTTATAGCTTCCATCAGCCATGATAGCGTGTGCATATCTGACTCCCTATAGCCCAGCATGGTTTTATTGTTTTTAGCATATTTATACTATATAGAACATTTATCCTTCTAAATTACATAATTCCATTATCTACTATAGTCACAAAATTGTACAATGACCATCAATAATTAGGTTTAAAATATTTTATCACCCACAAAATATACCCCTTACCCATTTGCCTTCACTCTTCAAATTCCGTTGCCTCTCAGACCTAGGCAACCACACGTCTACTTTCTGTCCTCACTGGATTTGCCCATTTTAGACATTTCTTATGACCAAAATCATATAACAGATGGTCTTTTTTGACTGGAATCTTTCAATTCAAATAATATTTTCAAGGTTAATTCATGTTGTAGACTGTAACAGTGCATTTTTCCATTTTATTGTCAAAGGATATACCACTGTGTTGATATACTCAATCATTTATTTATACATTCATATTGCCGTTATGAACATTAAAGGAAAAGTTTTTGGTATAGTTTCAAGTGGAATAACTCTATCCTATGCTGACTATGCTTAATCTTTTAAGAAATTGTCAAGCTTTTCCATTGAAGCGGCCCCATTTTGCAATCCCATCAGAAATGAATGAGGGTTACAGTGTCGCTACATCCTATACTTTTTATTGTCTATGTTTACTTTAACCATCTTAAAAGATAACAGTGGCACTTAATTATGGTTTAATTTGTGTTTACATAATGAGTAATTATGTTGAATATGTCTTGATGTGCTTGATGATAATTTCTCTATTTGGAGAAATGTATCTTCATCTCCCTATTTTAAAATATTTTTATATTATTGAGTTCTTTGTAAATCTGATTTATGATTTTCAAACATCTCTTCCATTTGGGGCTGTCTCTTTGTTTCCTTGATGATGCCATTTGGGGTGGCACATTAATTTTTAGGTAGTCCAGTTTATTTTTTTCTTTTATTATTTGAGAATTTGGTGGCATATATAAGAAACAATTGCTTCACTCAAGGATATAAATTTTTTATTTCATTAGTGTTATGGGTTCTCATCTTAACTCTATGATTCAGTTCTTAATTAACATTTGCATATTGCATGAGGAAGGAAGGAGTCCAAGTGTATTCTTTTGTTTGTGGACATCCAGTTGTCTGAACACCTTTTGTTGTAAGAAAGCAAAAAACCAAAAAAGCAAACTTGTTTCCTCCTTGAACTGTCTTGGCCCCTTTGTGAGAAATTAGTTGACCACAGATGTATGCCTGTGTTTATTTCTAGAGTCTCATTTTTGTTCCACTGGCATATATTCCTATCCTTTTGCAAATAGCAGTTCGGCTTAGTTAAGGCAGCTGTAAGGATAAAATCAACCCCAATCTCACTGCCATAGAGTGGTTTCCAACACATGGCAGCCTTGTTAGACAGGGTAGAACTGCCCTTGTAGGTTTCTGAGATGGTGGGAACAGAAAGCCTCATCTTTCTCCCACAGAATGGATATTGGTCTTAAACTGATCACCTATCGTTATGTTAGCAGTCCAATGCTAATTGACTATCCCAACATAGAAACTATATTGAGGGTCATCATGAGTCCGAAATGACTTGATGGCAGTGGGTTTTAAAGTGGGACACGTGCAACGTTCCCAACTTCACTCAATTCTTGTCACTTCCTCTTTCACATTGTTAGTGTCATCCATACTGAACGAGTGGTACTAGTAGTTCCTCTTCGAGGCCCTGTGTTAAGTTTATCACACAATCTCAATTAACTATCATAAGTCGTTCCAGAAATAAGGCCCCTTTTACTTCACAACTCAGATCATGAAAACTCCGTTTCCCAGAAGGAAGTTATCCATCCTTTATTCATCCTTATTGTGCCTTATTCGTCCCCACACCCTTCCTGCCTTTGCCTGTACATTCCAGAAACAACTACTCAGTGTTCAAGACTCACCCCATGTTGCACATTCTTGCTAAAGACTTTTTAACATTCCTAAATAAAATGTCCCTAAAGATCGTGTAACAAATCTGGGTGCTTTGTGTTAATCTGCCTGTTTCTCTCTCAGACTGAAAATCCTTTGATGGTGGAAACCACATTTTAGTCATTGCTTTATCACCAATCTAAGGGGGTATTTGACACATGGTAGACACCCACTAAATATTTGTTGGAGTTTCCACAGCATCGGGGATAGCTGAGCGGTAATGGTACTTCTTTACATGTCTTACAGCAAGTGGTGTCACACCGGTAATTGCTCTCTGAAGTTCATTCACGTGAATGGCAAATGATAGTGAAGTGCTAGCAGCACATTCTGAGCCCTTTGTAAAAGCCTCAAAGTAATTGTGAAGAATCTAAATGATAAAAATCTGTTTGGTTGCCACCTCTTTTCAATTGCAAAAACATTTCTGTTGTGTTTTGATACATAATTATACTGGAAGATTTTTGGTGTAACAGAACGGTGTTTAAGGGTTCTGATAATCATAATAATACTCTGTTTGATACCAATTCGTTGTGTCAAGTCTATGACATCTCATACTGGGTAGACTAGAAAGGGCCCTCGGGATTCGAGAGTGTACATTGTGATGAAAGCAGACAGACACCTTGCTCCCTCCGGGCAGGTGGTGGCATCCTTGTGATTAGCAGTTTGAATCCCAGACACCTCACCACTAGGGTTCCTTTCTTGATGCTACTGCACAAAACAAAACACAACTTCACTGTCATTGAATCCATTCCGACTCCTACCAGCAGAGTGGAATTGCCCCTGAGGGTTTTCAGTGCTGTAAGTCTTTGGGAGCAGAAAGCTGTATCTTTCCCCCGAGCGGTGACTGGTGGGTCCCATTGCTGACTTTGTGGTTAGCAAGCCAACTCATAATTCACTCTGCGACCAGGGCTCCTTTTCTTGATCCTATGATAAGCTTTGTTGTCCATGTCTGGACTTAATTCCAAGTGCTGTTTACTCATGTAGCTTCCCTGCCCTCGAGTCAGTTCTTTCTCCTGTGGAGCAGCTGGCAGTTTTGAACTGCTGACCTTGCAGTTAGCAGCCCAAAGCATAACAGACTACACCTCAGGGCCACCAGGCCTTGGGATATGGGAAACTCAGAACCACTGTGAGTCCCCTAATAGGGAAGCAAAGTTGGTGTTTCCTCTATGCTCTTTGAGGGTAAATCTGCTGTACAAGGCCTCTTAAAAGTATTGAAGAGCGTGCATGTTCCTTTGAGGACTGTGTGCCTGACCCAAGCCACGGTATTTTCAATCACCTCAGATATACATGAAAGTTGTCCATTAAGTAAGGAATTCCAAAGAAGAACTGATGCCTTTGAACTATGGTGCTGGCGAAGACTATTGAAAAGTACCATGGACGGCCAAAAGAACACACGGCTTTATCTTGGAGGAAGTAGAGTCAGGGTGCTCATTAGTTGTGAGAATGGCAAGATCCCATCTCAGCTCTTAATTCCTGTTCTTTCCCCAGAGACCCTGTGAAAATGCCACTTACTTTCTTACATAGATAGCATCGCTCCCTCTCAAGAAATCCCATCAGAGTTCCTGGCAATCCATTTATTTTGCTTTGCATTATTCAAAAATATATCCATGCACGAATCCTCTTCTCTGACCCGAGAGTGTCAAAGATCATGTTTTTGTTGCTTAGCTTGGTTTCTATGTTCTCTACATATTATAGAGCTTTGGTACTCTGTCCTGGTTCTATGCTAACCACTAAGTAATGCAAGACTAGCTAGATGAGGTTCCAGCATTGTGAAAGGTCATAGTGAGAAGTCAGAGTCCAGTGTGGAAGGTGGAAATGAAACCTGTAGGTGTTCATTTCTATTTGTTGACCTGAATGACTTCCTGCTATAGAAGTGTAGATGCTCACCCTTCAGCATCTCCTCACCTACAGCTACCTACATACAGATATTAACCAGAGTAGACAGTGTGTTTGTAATATACTAGAAAGTTCTGTCCTCATAAGACCTGTAGAGATGATAACATACATGGTGTACTCTGAGAGGGGTCAAGAAAATCCACAGATCCACAATTATCTATTCTGCTTAGATGCCATGATGTCTAACTGTGGTAGTTAAATACATAACTGTGGTAGTTAAATAATCTGGCATCAATTTGAGACTATTAAGAGTGAAGGAATGGAGTTTAGCCTGTCAATCACATTGCAGCTTGATGAACTCATTTGGAGGCACTAAGAAGGCAAATAGCTCACTAGAAGCCAGACCCACACTCTCTGCCTCATCTTCCTGTTGACAAGACATAGAGAGCTATGCCGATAGAGCCAGATTCCTAGAGCTTGAGGAGCCACGTGGAGACCCCTGCCAGTGTTGTGATGTTTCCACCACCACTGGAACCATTAGACTTTCCACCCACTAGCCTGTGATCTTCCTGCATCTGGTGTCATTGCATGCGTTGTGTGAGTCTGAAGAGGAATTTATAGATTGTTATCAGGCTAATATTGGATATGAGCTAATATAGGACTTATGGACTTGATCTGAACTGGGCTGGGATGGTTTCTTAATATACAATTACTCTTTGCTATAAAGTTGTCATTACACACATATGAGTATGCATTTGTTTCTCTAGCGTACCTGGGCTAACACAACAACCATTCATTTAGGTGCAGAATTGCCCTCTCTCCAAATACACCTAGGAGGAATTGTTCAATACATATGCCCATCATCCCTTTCAAATTTCTTTGCCTTCATTTTTCACCTGTTTTTCCCTCCCCTTTTAAGATAGAGCTAAGTTTCCCTCCTTGAAGACTCCCACCATTCCAGGGTCCCCATAGTGCTCTCCGGCTGGCATGCATAGGTTTTTCATCCCCTGTTGTTTATCTATTTATTTACCAGATTCTGTCAGTAGACTTCACTCTTAAGAAAGTATTTTTATCTTCATATTCCTAATATCTAACACAGGGCCAAACACGTAGTAGGCAGTTCGGAGAAGGTACGTGGAATGGCCAGATAGATGGGTGCCTTTTCTCTTTGATAGAATAAATAAGTCTTAAGCATATCTAGGGTGCTCAGGTCATGGAGTGGTTACATATGGGGCTGCTCAACAAAAAGTAGTTCAAAACCACCAGCTTTTTCTGGGGAGAACAATGGGTCTCTCTACTTCTGGTCTTGTCTCAGAAGCCCACGGGGCAATTCTATCCTGTCCTATAGGGTCACTATGAGCCACCATTAACTTGATGGCAGTGAGTTCATGCACCTTTAGGAGACAGGTGATATGAAATGTGGAGGCCTGAGAGGAGAGGAGCAAGAAGATGGGCCTCTGTGGAGCCACCTTTGTGCCTGGGGCCATTCTTGATTCTGCTTTCTGCTATTGTTCACTGTGAGGATTTACTCATGGATAGGGTGGCTTGTGAATTAAACATGCTTTTCCCCTTTTCTCTACAATGCACAATCCAAAACGCTCTCAGTTGGCAGGGGTATTTCTGGAAGCATTCTGTCAAGTCTAAACGTGGCTACACATGCTTCATTTACAAAAGCAAAAGTGTTTCAGCATGTCTTTTATTTCAGCACAAACTGTGCTTCCTCTCTGAGAGCATAAACTTCTTCTCTTACCCATCTCGTCCCCGGGCAACTCCTTTGCCTTGACTCAAAGAATAAGGTCAGAGAGGTAATGGGGCAAGTGTGTTCCTTGTTTGTTTCCTTCCAAATTACTTGTGTTTGCAAGAAACACCGACCTACCCAGTTTCATCAAATAATAGGACTGGGTTGTTTAAAAGAAGCATCAAGATGGGTGCTGAGATTAGGAGGGGAAAGAAAGACGCTCTCAGTCTTGACCATTATCAGTTTCTCTTCACTGAATGAACTCCATTTTTCTCACGATATCTTTTTTTTTTTTTCCAGCAGAGTGGCTTCATGTTCCTCTGGCTCCACCTGCTTCCTCTCTTTCCTCTAATCTTTGGCACACATAGTTTCTGCTCCATCAAAACTTCACAAAACTCATCAAAACTGCCCCAGATTCCTACTGCCTCATGTCTTCTCAGCTTCAAAAATATCTTTCTCTAAAAATAGGCACCCTCCGGTTTATACAAATTTTACTTTTCCACAAATGCTTTGTTTGTAAAATAATCTTAGGACCGATATTCCATTGATTCATTTTCCCTCCCATTTATGTTGATTATATAGTGTGGCTCTCTGTGAATAATCATTCCTAGATTATAAAATTCTTTAGGGCAGAGTTGTGTCTACCTCACCGTGTTACCACCTTCTGATCCTAACTCGAGTCCTGGTCACCTTGGTCCCTTGAACAATGACTGCATTTGGCCTCTCATTGATCCTCCTGTTTATTATTTTCTTCTAATCCATCTTCAAAAGAGTAACCTTTCTAGTATCTAAATCAAACAATGATATTCACTGCTTAAAATGACTAGTGATCTTGATCTTTTATTGGCATGAGGATGCTTATTGTCTCCTTCTCTGGGTTACTGTTGTTGATTTCTTGCTCTCACCCAACCTCTCGCACTGACTGCTTCTGCAAGACCAGTGTCACCCCGACAGGTTCCGTGCTACCTCCCTGCCTTTGCAGATGCCAGAACCCGTACAAAAGGGAAGGACGCAGCAGCTTGGAGATATTTTAAGAAATGGGTTGACAAGTTTAATGTCTACATCCTATTACCCTAACTAATGTGTAAATTTCACAACACCTACTATGGCCCTGTACATAGTCAGCATTTCATACATTCCTGTTAGATCTGATTAAAAGTGGAATTTTGGTTTTTATCTGGCTTAAGATCCAATCGAAACAAGTGACTCCAAAGAACGTCAAAGGGGGAGTTCGCTGGGACAAGAACAACTTCATCCTTTTCTCCACTCAATAGCTATTCTTCTGACGAACAAAGCAACTCTTATGAGAGTGGCACAAACAAGGAGTAGTCAGGAAAGTTCTGATGATATCACCGTAAATATTCATCAAAGGGACCTGACAGTGGTTTGTGAGTTGGGGGTGATGAAAGGTGAGGCTGTGGCTGTCCATTTCAATGGAGCACTATCACATCTGCTGGTTGCAGAGCCCTTTACAATGTACAAGACACGGTGATGCTCATTATCATATTGAATCTGTTAATTTCGCTCGCTGCTGGGCCATTCTTTCAGTGTGCGTTCTACAACATCTTTCAGCTTTAAAACATTGCTCTAATCCCCACATTCCCCACCAGAAACAAACCCTAAGCATCTTCTCTCATTCACGGCAAAACCTAAGAACTATGACTATTCCGTGTCTACGTTCTCACTCCAATTCTTCCGGAGTCCCAGGGGAATGGGCATGGACCATGTGGTCAACTGCTAACTGCAAGGTAACTAGGACTCTCCAAATGGTCTGTTCACGTCCTCCTCTTTGAACCGCTCTTCTTCACTTAGCTTCGCACACACATATTCTATTGGTTTCCCCATTATCTTATTGGCTCTTCCTTCTCCAGAATGTTTTTTTAATAATAGTTGTATTGGCATAGGGTTCACATACTGTGGACTTCAATAGTTAGGTCATATCACACAGAGTTGCGCAATTATCACCACAATCAGATTTCTAAGTGTCCTCTAAACCAAACTCACGGCCAGCCAAGCAATGCTGACTCCTAGCGACCTGCTGTCGTTTTCCCAGACCACTGAACTATTTTACAGGAGTAAAAAGCCCAGTCTTGCTCCTGCGGAGCTGTTGGTTGTTCTGAAAGACTTACTAACCGCTTCACCACCAGGACTCCACTCAAAGTCTCCTAGTGCTCAATTTTTGTCTCTCCTTTTTATGGACATTCACCACCAAAGTGATCTCGGTCAGACCATGGTTTCCATAATGCCTGTAAGCTGATGAATCCCACGATCTTTTCCCTTAGTTCTTCCTCTTGTGTTGCAAACCCGTGCATCCAATGGCCTTTGTTCTCTCTAAACGGGCATCTCAAGTTTACATGTCTAAAACATAACTCGGAAAATCCCTGCTCTAATGCCAGCATTTCTCCTCTCAGGAAGTTGTGCTAAATTGTGATACTTTCACTCAATACTATTACTGGCCTTGAAGTTAATCTTTCCTTAGTTCTTGTTGTTGTTGCTAGAATAGAATCAGTTCAGACTCATCATGATCTTATGTGCAACAAAACAAAACACTCTATCCTCACACTTATTGATATGTTTGAGATCATTGTTGCAGCCACTATGTCAATCCATCTCCTTGAGGGTCTTCCTCTTTTGGGCTGACCCTCGACTTTACAAAGCATGACGTCCTTTATGTCCTCTTCTCGGGTAAGTCCAAAGGACATGAGACAACGTCTCACCACTCTTCCTTCCAAGGAACTTTCTGGCTAAGCCTCCTGAATCAGGAAGTACAATTGACTCTCCCTTCACATACACCTAGAATATCACTACTTATTGTGAACTCTACAGCTATAAACCTAAGCAAAAACCGTTTTTTCCCCATCCTACATGGCTAAAGTCATTCCCTAACCTGGGTATCTGTTTCTCTCTCTGTTCATTTCTTCACAGGTCAATCAAATGTGTCTTATAAACATAAAACCACACAATGTGGGAAGCACTTTACACTCTGATTCAAACCCCAAAGCTTTCCCATAGTTTATAAGCTTACATGGTCTAGTTCTTGCCTCTCTGTTCAAGCTTATTTCTACTGTAGACTACTTGTACTTATTGATAGTTCTATGAACGTCTTCTTCCCATATGTCCTGTAATTCATCCTTCCATTTCTGGCGATTCTACTTGAAGGTTAACCCAACCATTCCCTAACCGCCCCAACCACCACCACCTTGGCTGTTATTATTAGTTCCTATTGAATCAGCTCCAACTTGTGACAACTGTGTAGACAATAGAATAAATATTACTCAATAATTGAATAAGTATTATTCAAATGTTTGTGATCCTTGGTATGTTTTCGTCTGTTCTTGGGTTATTGCAATGCTCTTGTCTTCATTGATCCTCTACTTCCCCAAAGAAGTGCTTCCCTAGCAGTTGTCTCTTCTGAAGAGGAGTCCAAAGTAAGGGAGACAAAAGCCTCACCATGCTGACGTCCCAGAAACCTTCTGGTTGTATTTTGTTTAAGATAGCTATGTTTGTATCTTTGACAGTTTCTGAATTCTTCACTAGCTCACAGTTTAAATGCATCCATCTTGTTTCTTGCTCTTTTTCTGGTTTTCACCTGCAGATGAGCTGAGTCAAAGTCTCTGGTTTGCATGGATGCAACTCAGTCACCCAGGTGAAAGCTTTGCTTTTAGAAAATGAAAGAGATCTTTAGGTGTAGATTATCCCGAAGCAATAGACTTCATTTGCTTTCTTGACTGCTGAGTGTATTGACCTTGATTGTTGAGCCAACTAAAATGAGATCATAGACAACTTGAATTTCTTATTCATTTCTTATGATGTCGTTCCTTAATCTATTTAATTTTTTTCTTCTTCTCTTACGTATTATTATATGTTTACTTAATTATTTATAGTACCTAAAATATAAATATAAGAGACAGAAGTTTGTCTATCTTATTCCTCCTATACTTCTAGTATTAAGAATAGTGTTATGGTATTTTGGATGCTCAATAAATATCTTTTAAATGAGGTAATAAGACTTGAATGTAAAGCTATTGACTAGAGCTTTGAGTATTCTTTTCCTTACCCAAAAAGCCTATAAAAAGTGAACATCTTTTCATCTTTTTGATATCTTTAGAATATTCTAAAAACTATTTTGAAGACCTTGAGCTCATATTTTTCCAGATCAACAGATTTATTATAGTAGAGTCATTAGATCATTGTGATTTGATTTGGGACACTGTGGCCTGTAATAGAGGCATCTGCATTATCTCATTGGCTCAGAATCCCTTTCACACTGAACCTCCACTGTGTAGATTTAGGGACTGTGCCAAGGCTGATAGGGGAACCACATGAATAAATAAAAATCCCTAGGTTTTAAATTTTCATTCCATTAACTCTCTGCCATCGAGCCAATTGTGACTCATAGCAGTCCTATAAGGTCGAAGAGCACTGCTCCTTAGGAATTCTGAGACTGTGCATCTTTACAGAAGCAGACCGATTCATGTTTCTCCCTTGTAGCTGCGGGTAGATTTGAACCACTGATCTTTTTGTTACCAACCTAATGTGCAATCTACTGCACAGCAGCCTCCTGTTATTCAAAATGCTTCCCAAAGAGATGTGTAGTAGGAAAGGGCAGCTGCCATTCCTTGTGCTCTTAGAATCTACTTAGTATTTTAAGTCTATTATCTGATTTAGGCTTTGAATCCCTGACATCAACATTTGTAGTAGATATTTATAGCTTGAACTACCCAGAATAGCCTCCTTTTTCTTCTAGAAAATGGATCTCCCACATCCAGTCTCTGGATTAACATGAGCTTTGCATACAGCTTTCTGTCTGCTGGACAGAGGTGTTGTGGAGTCTGTAAGAGTCCTCCCACAGAATTTTCTTATTGTTGTGAAAATATAAATCACATTTGAAAATACAACATTTTTCTTTTCTTTTTTTTGTGTGTGTGTATAAGAAGGAGCTTTATATCAGAGAGCAATTGTATCTTCTTTTTTTTTTTTAACATTTTATTAGGGGCTCATACAACTGTTATCCCAATCCATACACACATCAATTGTGTAAAGCACATTTGTACATCGTTTCTTAAAACATTTTCTCTCCATTTAACCCCCGACATTAGGTCCTCATTTTTCCCCTCCCTCCCCGCTCCCCCCTCCCGCATGAGCCCTTGATAGTTTATAAATGGGTATTTTGTCATATCTTTCCCTGTCCGACGTCTCCCTTCATCCACTTTTCGGTTGTCTATCCCCCAGGGAGGAGGTCCCACACAGTTCCATGTAATCGGTTCCCTCGTAAATACAACATTTTTCAAGTGTACAATTCAATGACACCACTCACGTTGCTCCCACAGGATTTTTATAGTGGCTACTACAGAGGAAACAATGTTCTTCCCTCTAGTCACAAAGCAGTATGGAGGGTATAGATGCTAGACTTAAAGAATTCACTTGACCTACAAAGAAGGACGGAGGTAGTCAGAAGATGCAGAGAAACCCAGAGGTGTGTGGGTACATTTATTCAGTCTTCTTCAGATTGGTACTATCTCTATGATTTCAATATTTTTAATAGCTAAGGTACGTAAATCAATAATTTCCTCTTTTTTGGCTTATGTTGCTTTAAATTGGATATTTGCCCATTGCAAATTTCCATATTAATTCAGTAGATTAACTCTGCTTTATAGCTACAAATCATAAGGTATGGAGAAATTAAATTGCTGATTATGTGGTTAGTGGCTAAGTGAGGTTTGAATTCAGGTCTTTAGGTTTCTAATCTCCCTTGTTCAAAGTACCCTATGCTTCCTCCATTTCCCCCCTCTAAAGCAGTTACCACGAGAATCCCAGGGCGGTACAAACGTTAACATGTTTGCCTATTAACAAAAAGGCTGGAGATTCAAGTACAGCCAGGGATTCCATTAAAAAAAAGAAAAAGGTGGGGTGAGGTGGGGTCTGAGGATCCATTTCTGAAAATCCTTCCGTGCAGACCCAAGAGAGCCCAGTTCTATGCTGCTCCTCATGGATCACCAGGAGTCAGAACCCATTTGAGAACAGCCAGTTAAAAACATGACACAATATATTAGTTGTATTTGTTCCCCATTTTTGTTTGCTTTTTAAAAATAACCATGTAATACAGTTACAGGGGGAAAAAAATCTAACAGGTCAAGTGGACTGACCAAAAGTTCATGTCCACACTGTTGCTCAAGTTTTCTTCTTTGTGAAATGAACACGATGGCCTCAACATGCTCTGGTATCTAACCCCACCCCCCAACCCCACCATGCAACGTTATTTAAAGTCAGACTGATTCTTAATGTCTCTGAGTCGCTAATTACACTAGCTGTGCCTTTAGGATTTACTTAAATATGAAAACATAGAGGCATCAAGAGGAAGCGCTTCTATCAGAATTCACAATCATGAGCCAAATTAGCTTCTGGTCCTCAGACTATAATTCTAGAGTGGCCCCGTCAGAACATCAGTAGGTCATTCTTTCTAGCTCAGAGTGCTATCCGAGTGCCAGGTAGGAATTGAAGAAACATCCTGAAACAACCAGTCTCCTGGAAGATGAAAAGGCAATTGTTTTTCTCCTTGAAAATCACAGTATGCGTTCCCAAATCTTGGAACCATATTATTTTGCAATGATTGCTATCAACACCTTTCTTTGACACGCAAATCTGGAGCTTGGCGACCCCTATAAAACATCCAGAGCATAGGTAGAGGGCCGCATCTAACAGTACATAGACACACAAAACCTTATTTCAGCACCTACAGATCCAGGCATGCAAATCTGAACAGAAACACACACACACACACACACACACACACACACACACACACACACACGCCTTTTTGTTTTCTTGAGAATGTATTCTTAGAACTAGATGTTGGGAAACTGTACCTGTGAAAGCGTTCTGATACCTTCACACATCTAAAGTATCAGGATCATCTGACCCTGAATGTTGTTCTGATTTAATGCCGAATGACTTGAATACCCTTTATAAGCAGTGATTCTTTTGAAGAAGTTGTGATTTTTCTATCTATTCTTTAGACATATGTAAATGATGTTTCATTGTTTGCCATATGTTTTCTAGATTGCCCATTTGATTTATCCACCAAATCTAAGAGGTTTTAATTTGCAAATTTGCTTTCTTAATTAAAAAACTTCATCTTTCAAAGGTCTGTGTTGAAATATCTTTTCTGCTCTCCTCTAGCAATGTTGTTATTTTATTTAGGTGCTATACAAGTATACTATACTTGTATGTATGCAAGTATACTATACAAGTATAACTTTTATTTCTACCTGAATCTTAGGTTCAGAATGAGATTAATTGTTGTGGTAACTAAAGTATATTGAGTAACAATACATGTCATAACACCTGATGTACTATATTAGCCAAGTGATTTGGAACTTTTTCCCTTATCTATGAAATGATTATAATTTTTCTAGAATATTTTGACGTGGATTACGTGTGATAATATATGTGAAAATACTCTAGAGTCTCCAAAGTGCTATATATTGCTCATCGTAAGTACAATGAACCCTCGCCACTTCGCGCTTCGACTTCCGTGGCTTCACTCTATCGCGGTTTTGCGTAACAGCGCATGCTCTGTCATTACTGCCACTGATTGGCTCATACTGTACACGCTTGATACCATAAATAATATAATAAATAATAAATAATAAATGATAATTGTAACGTCCAAAATGTTTTACTGTATTTTCCCTTTTTTGTTTAATAAATTGGGTAATACGAGTGTAATGGTGACTAAAGGGTGTTTTTTCATGTCCTCTATGCTCTAACTACGAAAATATTTGATTTACAAATAAGGAATCCTACTTCGCGGAATTTCATTTATCACGGTAGGGTCTAGAACCGATTAACCGCAATAAACGAAGGTTCACTGTACTATTATTATTATTGGTGTGGTCCTTGGGTAGTATAAATAGTTATATTCACCTCAAAGTTGGTGGTTCAAACTTACCCCGCAGGGTCTGGCAAAAGGTTAGAAAGGAGAAGACCCTAGAGAGAAGTTCTACTGTCTTAGCACATGAGGACGCCATGCTGCTGAGTTTACAACTTCACAATGAAGCGCCTTATCACTACTAAGGCAAATCATGCAGCTTCTGGGTTCTCATATGAAAAATATGCTTGTATGGAAATTGAATGGAAATAACTCTTCAAATTCTTCAGTTCATTAGATTTTATTCAGGCACAATATTTATTGTAATATATTTTAACCAATTAAGTCATTTTAACATGTCAAATTGCTCCTCAGTGAAATAAGTTTTAAAATGTCATTTAAAACAACTGAGACTAAAAATTAGTGAAATGAAATACGTGCTGTTTCTGTTTAAGCACTTAAGGGCTGTCTAGCTGCCCATCACACTTCAGACTTTAAGCACCAGCCTGGGAAAGATCTTCACCAGCACCAGTGCGTGACTTACTGCTAAAGGAGTCTGTGCTCAGGCGAAGATGCTTCAGTGTCTTTGTGCTGTTCATGGCTGTGCACTGCTTATGTGCCTTGTGCTCTCAGGGAGCCTTTATGCCCAGTTGCTTTTCTTTCTTGTCAGCTTGAAGGACATATTGAGGTATGGGTTCCTATAAGTATGCAAGTCCCTGCTGTCGGTTTTCTTCCACGTATCGTCCAATGTTGCCCAGCCTCCTCACCTGGACACAAGAGCCCACTCCATCAGCAAAGCATGCATTAGTAGAAAACCGAAAAAGAGAAAGTTTCAGACAAACTCCAAAAATAATGTATTTCAAATGTGTGGTCCTTCTCGCCTCATCTGGAGGGATGCTTACTACGACTAGTCCCACTCTCATGAGAAGGCCAGCAGTCCCTATCACACCAGGACGTGCTGCAGATGAATGACATAGAGATTGGAGGCTAGGCGCTGAGATCTTACCACTGTGTTATCTTGAGCAAGGTTTGTCTCAGATGTAGGGTCTTCAGCTTGTATTTGATACCTTCTCTCCATTATACCTCATTAGTTTTGATCTATGACCAACCACGGGACCATTTTAGCCCCAGCTTCCAGAGCCTAGGGTCTCTATTAGTGGGAACCTACTGGTTGCCAGGGAGCTTGCATAGTAAAATGAGAATGGTTATGAAGATTAAAAAGGAACATTTCATAAAGTTGTCACTGTAATTTCTGGGCATACAGCTGATAAAATTATTAGTACTGTTATGTCAACACTAACATTTTACCATTGGATAAGAGATTCAAATTATGTTTCATTATTTTTCTAAGACTGTAGTCTGAAACAACCTGGTTTCCGCTTAGAAAACTCGAAGGGTTTATTTTGTCCTCCAGCCTAGAGATGTGTTTGGTCCATAGTGATTTTTTTGTCAAAGAATCTAACCTTGCAGATAACACCATCTTTATTTTTATTTTTAAGAGTATTTTATTGCACTTTGGGTGGAATTTACACGCCAAGTTCGGGTTGTCTTTGGCAATTTCACCACAGATCATTCAATGGCAACTTGTTCACATGATGTCGATATTCTCAACGTGCTATGCTGGTTTAATTTCCAATACTGTGGTGTCTCCACCCTCCTTATCATCTTATCTTTGTTGTGAACTAAATGTTGACATTTGGGGCTCATCCAGGCATGTTTGATTATTTTAAGTCGAGCACTGATTAAATGACTGTACCTTTCATTTGTGTATCACTGCTTCGCTGCGAGAAGGTGATCTCTCAGGAGAGTTTTGTTTCAAGATTGAAAGTGTGTCTTAGGTAATTCCTCTCAGATGCCTTGCCCTTGGTCACTCCCTACCAGTCCTCCCATCCCCTCCCTACCATTGGTTTTGAACCATTTGTTGTTCCCTTGTGCATAAAAAAGGCATCTGAGAGGAACTACCGAAACCAGAATGAAGGCTGAACATGATAATGGGACAGGAGGAAAGCGTAAGGAAATAGATGAAAGGAGTAGGAGGCAGAGAGCATACATAGAAGCCTAAATACAGACATATACATATGTAAATATATTTAAGATTATGGGAGAAATGGACCTAGGTGCAAATAATATTTATAGGTTTAGTAGTAGGGTGGCAGGTAGACATTGGGCCTCCCAATGCGCATTCCCTTAATACAAGAGCACCTTGCTCAGCTAAACGGTCATTTCATGATACCTACCTTCCCGAAATGATCGCTGAAGACAGACGTGTGCATAAGCAAATGTAGTGAAGAAAGTTGATGGTGCCCAGCTACCAAAAGATATAACGTCTGGGGTCTTAAAGGCTTGTAGGCAAACAAGTGGCCATCTAGCTCGGAAACAACAAAGCCCACAGAGAAGAAGCACATAAGCCTGTGTGAACACGAGGTGTTGAAGGGATCAGAGAGCAGACACCAAAGAACAAAAACCATCATTGTGTGATCACCTTCCCCACATAAACGCTGAAGACGAATGTGTGCATAAGTAAATGTGGTGAAGAAGGCTGATGGTGCCCAGCTCTCAAGACCTATAGCATCTGGGTACTTAAAGACTTGAAAGTAAACAAGCGGCCATCTAGCCCAGAAGCAACAAAGCGCACACGGAAGCAGCACATCAACATGTGTGATCATGAAGGGTCGAAGGGACCAGGCTTCAAGCACCAAAGGCGGGGGAGAAAAAAAAATCATATCATCATGAATGAGGGTGGTGCATGATGGGGACCCAATGCTCATCTGAAGACAACTGGACATCCCTTGCAGAGGGGTAGTGGGGAGGAGATGAGTCACTTACGGTTCAGTATAGTAATAATGAAACCCACAACCTTCCTCTAGTTCTTAAATGCTTCCTCCCCCCAACTACCATGACCCCAAGTCTACCTTGCAAACCTGGTTAGACCAGAGGATGCACAGCGGTACAGATGGGAAATGGGAACGCAGGGAATTTAAGACAGATGAACCCCTCAGGACCAGTGATGACAGTGGCGATACTGGGAGGGAAGGGGGCTTAGAAAGGGGGAATTGATCATAAGGATCTACATATAACCTCCTCTCTGGGGGATGGGCAACAGAAGGGAGGGTGAAGGGAGACGCCGGGCAGTGTAAGATAAGATATAA
>NW_022104341.1:58913058-58960395 GCF_000313985.2 Echinops telfairi | reverse complement strand
TATATATATATATATATATGAATGTTTCAAAAAGTTCATGGAAAAAAAAACCATTATAATTTTTATCACTTTTTATTGTGAATTGGGTGAAGGTTTACAGAGCAGATTGGCTTTCTTTTCAATAACTCATACAGATTTTGTATCATCACGTTGACTGCTAGCACCACATTGTGACATCATTTATCCCACTTTTCCTCTGCTTCCTGATTCTATTTCCTGCTTCTTCTCTGAGCCTTCCAAATTTTGCCCTTGGGTAAATGTCACCATTCTATCTCAAATGGTTGACTATGCTAAGGTACACCTACCTTCCTGGTGTTGTTTCCCTTACAGTGTGATTGAGCCATGGGGGTGGGGGTGGGGGATGGGAGGAATACATTTCTAGTCCTGAAGGCCTGTAGTCAGAAATTCCACCAGTCTGTATCTAATCAGAAAGCCCTTTTTATGGTTTTTCAAGAATGAGCTTGAATTTTGTTCCACATTTTATTCCTACTCTATCCAAGACTTCCTGTTGTGATCCCTTTCAGAGAGGTTGGTCGTGGTGGTCAGGCACCGCTGTGTTCTTCTGGTCCAGGATCAGGAAGACTGATCATCACAAAGCCCAGTAGTCTATTCCACGAATTGTTTCCATGAGTATTGGCTCTTATTCTCTCTTCTTTCATCTGAAGAGACCTATAGTTTCAATTTAGATGGCCACTCACCACCTTTTAAGACCCCAGCCATCAAAGTAAGATTTAGGATATCGTCTTTATGGACTATATTATGCCAATTGACCTTGGTGTCCCCTAAAACCATGGGCCTAAGCCCCTATAACTCTTTCCCTCAAGGTGTTTTGTCTGAGAATTGCTACTAAATTTACCTCCTGTATAGTCTACCACATTTATAAATATGTTATGTCATTGGTAAATATTCATTACAAATATCCTCTGTCAAATTACGTATATGTGTGTGCAATTTATGAATGTATTTCCACTCTATGTGTTTATGAGTTATCCAAGAGTGTACTCATATATTATTGTTACTGCAGGATTGGGCATAGAACAATATTTACTTCTGTTGCCTTATTGCCTACCCTCCTCTCAGTGTCTTTCTCTGACTCCATCAACACAACTCTAGTCAACATCCCTCTTACTGTATTTCCATGAACTTTTTGAAGCCCATATCTGTCTAGCCATATCTGTATTTATCTGTGTATGTAGGTACTTCTATGTGCTCTCATGTGTGTGTAAACTTTCAGCTACTGTGTGTAGACATGTATCTGTATCCTTCCTTATGTGATTCTAGAATCCTTACTTTGTTTATTCCCTTTTATGATAGTATATTTCAAATTATTATATTCAAGGGTCTTTTTCTCATAGTGTTTCTCAAGTAGCATCATTTGCTTTGCTCATATTGTGCCCTCTGTGCACAAGAGTATACATGATATAAAATATGATTTCACCTCCCTTTCTTCCTCTCCCTTGGTACTCACCTTTGAACATTGGTCTCTGTATGTCTATGCTTGTGTACTTATAAAAGAAGAGGCATGCGATATAAGCCCCTATTTTCTTGACTTACTGAACTTAGAGTTATGCCCTCTGGGGACAGCTATGTCAGAATGTTTGGTTGTGCAGTATTCCATTGTGTGTCTTTAGCACATTTTGCATATCCATTCAACTACTGATGAACATTTCAGTAGTTTCCAATTTTTGCTACTGTGAATAACAATATAATGAACATAGCGTGCATATGTGAGTATCTATTGGGGTCACTCATTTTAGGTCTCTATGTTGAAATAGACTCAATGGCAGTAGTAGGAGGACATGTCCTCAGGAATATGATTGCTGGATCATAGGGCAGTTCTTGAGAATGCACCATCCCATATTCCACAATGATTATAATATTTCTTAATCTTACCAACTATGAATAATGATAAAAATTTCAACCTCTCTATATCCTCGCCAACATTCTTTGTTTTAGGTTTTCTACCGAGTGCCATCCTAGCAGGAGTGAGATGGTGGCTCGTTTTGATTTTGATTTTCATCTCTCTAATGGCTAATGATCATGAGTACCTTTCCTTGTATTCATTGACTGCTTCTATGTCCTTCAGGAAGATTCTGTTCATGTACTTAACTAATTTTCTATTGGATTCTTTTTATTGTTATCATAAGTTTTATCTAAATCTTGGATATTAGGCTCTTATCTGATATGTCAAAATCAAAAATGTTTTCCCAGTATGGAGGTTCTCTTTTTATTCTATTAATAATTTCTTTTGAGTTACATAAGTTTTTATTTTATTGTTGCATTTTTCTGGGATCCCATTTATCTATTTTTATAGAGTAATAGTTTGTATGATTCTATTCATGAATTTATAACTACTTTGTGACCTCATTTTTGAAGAGATTAAGTCACATAATCTGCATCCTATGTTTTCTCTCAGGAATTTTACAGTGTTAAATATAGTGTTTAGGTCTTTTTTCCTTTTGAGGTCATTGTTGAATATTGATTCTATTTCATCATTCTGTAAGTAGATATCCAGTTTTGTTAACATAATTTATTAAAGAGATGTGTTTTTTCATTTAATGTACTTTTACCTCTTGTCAAATATCAATGTTCATAGATAGTTGTCTCATTCAACATTCTCAACTCTTTGCCACTAGTCTGTGTCTGTCATTTAATTAATACTCGTCTGTTTTATTGATATTCACTTATAGCATTTTTTTATATTATGGAGTGTGAGTCCTCCTGCCATTTTCTTTTTCTTTGGTATTTTCTTAGCTATTTGGGATTTCTTTCCTTTCTATATGAAGCTGGTTAATAATTTTCTCTTTTTTCATATTTATCTGTATTTTATTGACTATGCAAAAGCATTCGACTATGTGGATCATAAGAAACTATGAATAATTTTGAGAAGAATGGGAATTTCAGAACACTTCATTGGGATCCTGGGTAATGGTTACATGGACCAAAGGTAGCAAAGGTAGTAATATTGAACAGAACAAGGGAATACTGCATGATTTAAAATCTAGATAGGTGGCATCAGATTGTATCCTTTCACCATACTGATTCTATCTGTATGCTGAGCAAATAATGAAGCAAATATATGAAGAAGAAAACAGGCATAAAGATTGTAGCAAAGCTTATTAATAACCTTTTATATGCAGATAACAAAACTTTGCTAGCTGAAAGTGAGAAAGATTTGAAACACTTGCTGATGAAAATCAAGAATTGCAGCCTTCACTATGGATTACAAGTTAATGTAAAGAAAACCAAAACCCGATTTGGTCTTGCTTGGATTCACAATCAATGCTCATGGAAGCAGCAATCAAAAGATCAAATCTGAAGCTGAGCAGTAAAAATTGCATAGTGCTAAGAAACCTTTGAAATGGATTTGTCCCTAACTTCATGGCTTTAGTTGGGCCATTATTTTCGCAACACTTCTGTTGTGGTTTAAATTAATACTTTATTATGCTTCATGTTTCTTTTTAATCCTCTGCCTCCAAATTCCCCCAAAATACTTTTTGAGTTTGTGTTAGGTGTTTGTGCTTGGAATAAAGCAAGTTAAAATAAACATTTGTTAAATGAATGAATATAAATAGGATAGAATAGTAGATTTTTTTATTAAGAAGTTAACCTTTTATGAAAGGATACATTGGATGGTGTAAAATATGGCAATAATAATAATAAGAATATATAATAATAAGAGTTCTTGGGGGGTAAGGTGGGAGAGGGAGGGGAAATAGCGGAGCTGATATCAAAGAGTTCAGGAAGAAAGAAAATAATTTGAAAGTGATGGTGGTTGCAATTGTGAAATTATTCGTGAAATAATGTAATTATGGATTGTTATAATATCTGTAAGAGCGCCCAGTAAAATGATTAATAATAATAGGAATAAAAAAGTTAACCTTAAAAAAAAAAAGATCAAATGACCCATGACACTGGGCAAATCTGGTGCACAAGACCTCTCTAACGTGTTTCAGAGCAAGGATGTCCATTTGAGGACTAAGATGCAGCTGATCCAAGCCATGAATTTTCTTTCTTTTTAAAAAAATCATTTTATTGGGGGCTCATACAACTCTTATTACAATCCATATGTCCATCCATTGTGTCAAGTACATTTGTACCCATCACCATTCTCAAAACATTTGCTTTCTACTTGAGCCCTTGGTATCAGCTCCTCATTTTTATTTTCTATTTCACTTTAGAATATTGTTGGGCTTTGTATAAGAACTGAATTATACCTGCAGATTTGTTTAACTATAAGTGATATTTTCATTACTTTAAATCTTCCAATTCATTTTTAGCACTCTTTCAGTCTCTTATAGGAGTGGTTTAAATTTCTCATTCTATAAGAAATAAGTCCCCAAACTTATTTGATCTACCTCTTTTTCAGAAAAAAAAATTACTCCATGTCCTCCTGGCAATTAAAAACATTTGTGCTATAGGCCGTAATCCAGGACAAGGTGTAGATATCTGCTTTTGTAACCTCTCTGTACAACACTGGTCTAAATCTTCTATGTCCCTAAGTAGGTTAATTCTGAGGCATTTAATAGTTGGTGTGACTGTAATTGTAAATGGTATTTCATTGATTTCTCTTTTAGAGAACTCATTGTTCATGTGAAAAAGGAACCCAACAAATTTTTGTGCATTGAACTTTGTATGCTGAAATGTTGTTGAATTCTTCTATTAGTTCCAGCGGTTTTGTGTGTGTGTGTGTGTGTCTGTGTGTGTGTGTCAGTGTTTATGGGTGTAAATTTTAGCCAATTTCTATTTATCAGATAATATCATCTGTAATTATAATGTTATTTATTCCTTTTCAATGTGGGTACATTTGATTGCTCTTTCTTGCCTTATTCCTTGTCTTTTGACAGGCAATAACAAGTGTTGGATAAACGGGAATCCTTACACTTTCAGGAATGTTTTACAAAACTGAGCAGCCACCTGGGTGCTAAATTCCATAAAAGGTTGAGCATGTAAAACAAAACTCACTGCCATTGAGGCAATTCTGACAGTAGAACTTCCCCCTTAGAGTTTCTAAGATTGTAATATCTTCTTGGGACCACACACCTTCCTATTTCTCCTGCATAGTGGCTGGTACGTTCACACTACTGACTTGGTGGTTAGTAGCCTTACATATAACCCACGACGCCTCCAGAGGTCTTAAGCTTAACCATACAGTCACCGTATCACACATCATTTTCACTTTTGAGAACATATATAGAAAAAATAAAGTACATGTCTATGTAAAAATTTTGTACATAACATATTTAAAACCCCATTTCAGCATCCTCACAATCATTGCAATATTTGAGACTTTCGTTGCAGCCACCACGTAAATCCATGAGAATCTACCTTGTTTTTGATAAACTTTTCTTTATCATGCAAGTTGGACTTCTCCGGGATGTGGAGAACACATGACCATAATACTGCATCCTTGCCTCTCAAAATTATTCTGGCTGTACTTCTTCTTAGATAGAATAAGACATTGATCTATAGGTTTATTAATAAATCTATATTATAAATTATCTATAATTCTATCATTTATAGATAGAGCTAGACAAATCTATAAATCTATCATTCTTCTAGATTTCTATGGTAAAATGTTCTTTACTAATGTCATAATTAAAAGGCCTTGGTTTTCTGTTGGTCTTCCTTATTCATGATCCAGCTCTCACATCCATATGAGCTAATTTAAAATACAGCAGATTTGGCCATGGTGAACTTCTGATTCTTGAATACTGCATTCATGGGCATTAATTGTGGATCCAGATCAAATAAAACTCTTCATAGCTTTAATATTTTCTCTATTTACCATAATGTTGCCATTAGTCCAGCTGTGAAGTTTTAAAAAAATTATTTATGTGTGGGTATGTGTCATGTGGTAGTTTTTTTATCTTCATTAGTAAGTGCTACAAGCCCTGCTTGTTTTCGGCAAGCAAGATTGTGTCAGCTGCATATTACAGGTTACTAATGAGTCTTTTGTCCATTCTGCTGCTGTGTTCTTCTTCATACAGCCCAGCTTCTTAGAGTACACCACCCCAAGGCACACCGTTTAAAAATATTAAACCATACAGAATCCCCTTGTTCTGTTGAACTGTATGCCTTTTGATCTATGTACAGGTACTGCATGAGCACAATTAAGTATTCAGGAATTCCCATTACTCCCAATGTTATTTATAACTCATGATTCACCTACTCAATTGTCATTGCATGATCAATAAAAATAGTAAAACGTAATTCTGAGACTCTATATTTTCCAGCAAGATCTATGCGACATCATTAATCATATCACTCGTTCCACATCCTCTTCTGAATCTGGTGTCAATTTCTGAAAGTTGTTTGTGTACTACTGCAACTCTTTTGGAATTATCTTCAGCAAAACTTTACTTAGATGTGATGTTATATAGTTTAATGATTTCTACATTTTGTTGGATCACCTTTCTTTGGCATAGACAAATGAATGAGTGCTTCCTGAATGACATTAATTTATTGAAACATAATACCAGGTAGTCCTGGGGCCTTGCTTTGCATGAATGCTTTCAGTTAGCTTGGGTTTCTTCCTTCAATACCATCAGTTCTTGATCATACACACCCCTAAGAAGATTGAATGCTGACCAATCCTTTGGGTACAGGGACTGTGTATTTCTCTGTGATGTTTTACAAAACTGAGCAGCCACCTGGGTGCTCAATTCCATAAAAGGTTGAGCATATAAAACAAAACTATGTCATTCAATTTTTTTATCCATATAATTCCTCTATATTTTAATGGTCCACTTGGCTTTTCCTTCAGTTCTTTCACCTTGAGAGATGCAGATGTTTTTCCTGGTTGACTTTTTAACTTCAGGCCTTTGCACATTTCATTAAATACTTTATCTTTTCCGGCTGACCTTTGAAATCTTCTGTTCAACTCTTTTGATTCATCATTTCTTCCTTTTGCTCTAGCTATGGTGTGTTTAGGAGACTTGATGGTGCTGTGGAATAGCTGCAAGTCAGCAGTAGGAGTCTACCCATCACTTTGGGGTCGACAGACGAGGGTGTCTACTGTAAATATTTATTCTTGGCCATATTGTGTTACTATTAGTTGAAATCAACTCCGTGGTAGTGGGTTTTGTTTTGTTTTCCTGTTACTATGCATTTGAGAGCAAGTGTCCATCTCTTGACATAGATTTTGATCTTTTCTTTCTTTCTTGCCTTTTTCATGAGCCTTTGCTTTCTTTATGCACAATGCCCAGATATCACCCCACAATTCTTAAAATCTTTGTTCACTAACATGGGCTTCACCAGTTCTATTCTTGAGAGGGTCTCTAAATTCAGGATATATTCAAAGTTGTGTTGTTTGTTTTTTTCCTCATGGACCTGTGAACTTGAACTTGCATACAAGTAATTGATGGTCCACTTCACAGTTGGCCGCTGGCCTGTTCTAATTGATGCTATTGATCGTCTCCATTATCTCTTTACTCTTATATAGTAAGATTAATCCCTGCACTTCTCACTTGATAAATCTATGCTTCTGAAAAAAAATGTGTTCAATGAAAAAGTAATTGGTTTTGCAAAAATTTATCATATGATGACCGGGATCATTTCTATGACCATGGCCATATCTTTCTTGTTTGCTACCTTCTTAATCCAGTCGCCATTAATCATCAGTGCATCTGGATTGAATGTGTGACCAATTCCAGAAAATAGACACAGGTAAAAATCTTCAGTTTCTTCATCTTTGACATTTGTGGTTTGCACATAAGCATGAATAGGAGTCATATCAACTGACCTTCCTTGTAGATACACAGATATTATTATGTCAATGCAGTGTTATACTTCAGGACAAATCCTGAAATGTTCTTTATACAATGAATGTATCATGATTTCCAATTTGTCGATCTTGAAGTAGGAGACCAGGTGATTGTCCAATTCAAAATAATCAATCAATTCAAATCAATCAATCATAAACATGTCCAGTTCAGCTCACAAATTCCCAGAATGCAAATATTCAAGCCTTCAGTTCCATTGTTTTATAACTTCCCATTTTTATCAGTTCATATTTTCTTTTCCATTTGAGATTTGCCATGCAAGCAAATGAAGATCAGTAAAAATTTACTCCTTATGGTTGACTTATTTGAGGAAGCATATTTCTCCAGTTGTATTTGAGTTCCTTCCAACCAGATGGACTCATCTCCAGGGATTTTATCAGACAGTGACGTACAGCTATTCCTAAAATTTTCAATGGTCAGTTTTATCAGAAGTTAATCGACAGGCTCTCTTTTTAGTCTAGCTCAGCCTGGAAGCTCTACTGAAATCTGTTCTTCATCAGTGACCCTTTTGACATTTGAAATGATGATTGCAAAACTTCCCACGTCACGGCAACATGCAAGCCATCACAACATGGAAAACTGATAGATAAATCTATTTATAATAGACTTATAATAGCCCAAATGTCGATCAGCCAATGAATAGGTAAGCAAAAATGTGGCATATCCATTTACTGGAGTATTATTTTGGAATGAAATACTGATATATACTATAAGATGAATGAACCTAAGAAACATAATAAGTCACATATTGCATGTGATAATTTACGTGGCATGTTTAGACTAGGAATATTTGTAGAGATAATGGTAGATCAGTGTTTCTCAGGAACTGGGGAGTGGAGGTGGTAAATAGAGATGGAGTTTCTCTCAGGGTGAAATAAAATGTTCTAAAATTAGACAGTGGTGAAGACCAGCCCCTCTTTGAATATACTATTAAGGATTGAATGCTTTATAAGATACATTTTATAGTATGTGGATATTTTCTCAATGAAGTAATAATGGCTATTAAAGTAAACAAGGTAACACTATGAGTCAGAACTGACTCAAGGGCAGTGAGTTTATTTGGGTTCCACGGGGAATTAAAAATGCGGTTTCTTACTTTGGTTATGTTAATTAATTACCCACATCATCTTTAAAATTCCTTTATCAAATTTCCCGAGAACGTTACTAATTTTGCATTTCCTTCATCATCTAAAACATATCCTTTTTTCTTAATATTTTAATCTTGAGGCTCATATAATTCATCACAATACATAGATCAATTGTGCAAAGCACATCTATACATTTGTTGCCCTCATCATTCCCAAAATTCGCTTGCCTCTTGGGTTCCCAGAATCAGCTCATTTTCCTTTTTTCCCCTCCCCCTCCCTTCCTCCTCCCCCCTGCCCTATGCACCCTTGATAATTTATAAATTATTATTATATCTTATATTACACTGCCCGGCGTCTCCCTTCACCTACCCCTCTGCTGCCCGTCCCTCAGAGAGGAGGTTATATGTAGCTCCCTGTGATCAATTCCCCCTTTCTACACCCCCCTTCCCTCCTGGTATCACCACTGTCACCCTTGGACCTGAGGGGTTCATCTGTCCTAGATTCCCTGCGTTTCCAATTCCCATCTGTACCGCTGTGCATCATCTGGTCTAACCAGGTCTGCAAGGCAGAATTGGGGTCCTGGTAGTTGTGGGGAGGAAGCATTTAAGAACTAGAGGAAGGTTGTGGGTTTCATTATTGCCATACTGAACCCTAAGTGACTCATCTCCCCATTACCCCTCTGCAAGGTATGTCCAGTTGTCTAGAGATGGGCATTGGGTCCCCATCACGCGCCACCCTCATTGACGAGGATATGATTCCCCCCCGCCTTTGGTGTTTGAAGCCTGGTCCCTTTGGCCCTTCATGATCACACATGTTGGTGAGCTGCTTCCATGTGGGCTTTGTTGCTTCAGGGCTAGATGGCCGCTTGTTTACTTTCAAGACTTTAAGTCCCCAGACGTTATAGGTCTCGATAGCCAGGCACCATCAGCCTTCTTCACCACACTTACTTATGCACACATTCGTCTTCAGCGTTTATGCGTGGAAGGTGGTCACACAATGATGGTTTTTGTTCTTTGGTGTCTGCTGCCTGTTCCCTTCAACACCTCGTGTTCACACAGTCTCGTGTAAACATATCCTTAAAAATGCATTAATAGCATTCTCAATAGTCATACTGCTTGATTGAATCAGATGAAGCAAATTCGTGAATGCTTCACTCTTCCCTATTCCGTAATTCTCAAAGTTGCATTGCTACTCAAACCAACAAAGAATGTAAAATCTCTTTTTCTATAAAAGAGCTCGCCTAAGAAATTACTCTAGTCCAAAGTAATCTTGTTTTATCATGAGAACCAATTATGTTTCTTTACCAACAAAGCCCAAACCTCTCTTCTTATACAATGAAAGCATAAATACCTACATTCAGTTTTTTATTTATAAATGCATCAGTTTTTCAGGAAATGTTTATTATTCATCTATGTATGCTAGACATTATGATATATACTGACTATAAAGGAGTCGGGAGAAATACAAAACCTTTTATGCCTCGGAGTTATTCTATAGTGGGCAGATACAAAAGACACACAGAACTAGAAAATCACATCATATTTTCAGGGTTCCCTGTCATACACTTCCCTCCACCACATGTGGAGTTCATGGCCAAAGTTCCCATCACGAGCAACCATACTCAATGGTTCCTACAACAAGAACTTCTCCTAATCACTACTATTAAGTGAACTACTAATAAATTTTGGTGTCTGCAAGTTTGCGTATTTCGAGGGATTTCTGTCTAAGTTTTGATGATCTGTGAATATATACTTTCTGTACCTGTGGCTACCATTGCATAAAATGAAGACTGTCTTAAAATCAGTTTCTCTGAAGCATTGTTGAGACATTGCCATGTAATGGAAAATTAAAGAGATCGGGCATCTATTCCTGGAGGAGGAGTACAATTAAGAGATAGAATTATCAAGATAAATGAGAAGTAAAGAAGAAGAAGTAGAGAAAAAGGGAAGATAAATGAGTGTGGCCGAAAAGAAGAGGCAAAGAGGTGGTCTTGCAGACCTGCCTTCTTGTTGAAATGCAAATCAGCGTTTGTCAGCGTGAGCCATAAGCAAAGCTCAGATTATGCTCAGGGATATAAAACGTTGGAGCCGCTGTTTTCTTTGGGGTATGATGGATCACTCAGGACAATGCTTTCAGTTTTTCAGGGGTCTTCGATTCATTGAACCTATTACTGTTGTGCTGTGCAGTGCTGTGCTGTGCTAATGTGATTCCACTGACCTTTATGGGATAGTGTGTTTACTGAGAGACCTGTCTTTCTGGACCAAAGTGGAAGTTTAAATACATGCTAGCATGCTTAGAACAGCTAGGGGAGGCGAAATGGGGTTGATCTCAAACCTGGGAAAAGTTGAAATCCGTATTTCAATCTCACTGTTATTTCTTTGTGTAACATAGACATTTTCTTTGCTCTGTAATCTCTTGCAATGAAAAGGATTGATAATCTCTCGAGGGTTTTCTCCTTTGTTGTGGTCTAACATATGTCATTCAGGAAATCTGACCCCATGTGTTAGGTGTTCTTTCATCGTGCACTGAATGGACTAAACAATGCAGAACGAGTCAGACGGGAGGTTTGATAGCTCCAAACGCAATGCAAAAGGTAGAAGGAGAGAGAATCTTATTTGATTAATCTGATCACTGTGAACTTCGGCTAAAAGAACGCCTGAAAACACGCCGACATATCAGCTGGCATGGAGAAGAAAATGCAAAACGAGGGAGCGAGCAGGCAATAGCGTTTAAAGGGAGATTTTCTCTACAATTTTGGAAAGTCAAATCCTCTCCTCTTCTGAGATCAACTGAAAGAAATGCCACATACACTCTGGGAAGCCCTGGCTTAGATTTGGCTGCAAATCCATTTTCTCATTCGATATCTAAAGGAGACTACTGATGATGCTCCAGTTGAACAGTTACCTGAATGCTAAGTCATTTGTATTCGTATCGACATGGTATCTACTCTGCAATGGGAAGTGACATGTCATCAGAAGGAAAAATGAAAGGACTAAGGACACAGGGAGAGATTTGCAGTTAATGAAAATGTGCTAAGTTTCTGAGTGCTGGATATTGATAGTGTACCAGCTCTTCAGGATGTTGCGTGTCAGTGATTTGCCTCCTCCTCGGCGACATTCGTGGATATGGTAGGTGCTGGTGATGCTGTGAACAACAAACTTGACCTGGCAGGTCCTGCAGAGTGCTGGGAGAGGGGTTTATATTTAAAACCACCGAGTATCCAGAAATGTAAAAGGAGCAAGCAGTCTTGGGGAAAATGTTATGCTTCATAAAGTTATGTGATTTGAAGGAAATGATTTTAGTATATTCATACATTGATGTTTCTTGTTGCTGTTTATTTTTTTTACATTACTTTTGTTTAGCTCTAGGAATGGGGACTTGAGCAGAGTTATTCTGAAAGTATAAATTATCTATTTCCTCAGGCCAGAATAAAATTTGTGAATGAATACCACCTTTTTCTGCTTAAAGTTGAAAATCAAACCATTTTTGAAAGGTTTTCTCCAGTAGACTTTTAAAATGTGAATAAGGTACAAATGGCAAATAGTATTACCTCTCATGAGTACATGTTTTACCCTTTCTCCATTAATAATTTTATGTACAATTGACTGATTGTTATTTTTACCTTTTTTTTAGAGTTATGGCAGAAATTTTAAATAATTTGCAATGCTGAAAGTATTTTGATGATCTATTTTATCTTTATTTTGAGCATTAACACATAAGAAACAATATAACTGTGAATATATATATATATATATATATATATATATATACACAAAGATGGAAATATGAGTTTACAGTTTAAATATGGATGACTTGTTGGGGCTTATTTAACTTCTGAATGGCTTTGAGAGCCCTAGCGCTAAGAAGACAAGGCCATGGCTAGTATACTTTTTAGCCACTGCCCAGGACAGGGTTTCAGCCAGGTAATTTAATAAATGCTTTTGGGTGGTGTTCTCAAATAAATGAGGATAGTACTTTTGCTCTTAACTTGGAGTATATATAATCCTCATAAACCAGAACACACTCTTTCCTGTTCACACTCCCACCCCCACCCCCATCAATGGGAAATGTAGGGTACCCAAAAGGAAAAGGAACTTACAATTTTCACCATTCCAAACAAAAAGTGGAATGTAATCAAGGATTTTCCATAATTGAATCAAAAATAAATTTCCATTTTAATATAGCTTCAAATAGGGGTGATACCATGAGGGAAAGGGTCAATAGTTTGCATCCTGTGGTGGTGGGGGTGAGAGGACTGGAAAAGAGAACCCATTTTTAAAACTGGTAAACACTTAATCGAACAGTTAAGTATATTTCTTGATGGTTTTACAATGGTGAAATGCAAGTGGTATCGTTGAGAATTTTCAGAGAAGAATATGGTTTGGGTGATGTTTCAATGAGCCAAACACTACTTAGAGAACCACACCTATAAGGTTGAAAGTTGTAGCTCCATTTCTTGATTTGGGGCAGGACTAAAGTATAACCTTTTTGTTTGTAAATGAGATCATGATGCTTCCCTCAGAATGTTGGGAAGACTTAGTGATGTAATAGGAAGCACCTCACCGAATTCAGGGGATAGCAAATTAGTAAATAATAAAAGATGAAAATTAAGATTGCTATCATGTGACTGATTGTGGTATTATAAATGAGACGTACAATTACTGAGCATAGTGCTTGGCCCAAATAATTAGCTCAACAAATAGTCTTCCTACCCGCTGTCTCCTCGAAATTGGATTATTTATAAACTGGCTAGCATATTTTGAAAATCCAGAGGATCATTTTAGTAACAACTTCTTACAAATGATGGTACCCACTGAAGTGGTTAATTCATCTATCCAATATTCATGTATTAAGTGCTCACTATAAAGTACAAGAGCAGCAAAAAAAAATAAGGAAGACCTTCAACAAGAAATGTTAACACAATGGCTATAGCAATGGACTCAAACACAGCAGTTGTGAGGATGGCGCAGGACCAGGTAGAGCTTTGTTCTGTTGTACCGAGGGCTGTTATGAGTTGGAACCAACTGAATGGTACCTAACAACAGCAACAACGTACACGAGGTGATGTGTTAGGTTTCTGATGTCCTAAGTTGTGTAATTATCAGATAGTGTTGCAAAGCAAACAGCTTGCTGTCAAGTTCATTCATTCTGACTCAAGGTGACTCCGTGTGTGGCACAATAGAACTGTGCTCTGTAGGAACTGTATGGCTGTGAGCTTTAAGAAACTGATAGCCAGGCCTTTGATCTTCGAAGCACATGAGGCTGCCACACTTAACCTTTTGGACTACTGAGGAACTCCTAGAAAGGGTTGAATAAATCAATGATTGTAAATCAGTGTTTTAAAACCATGATAGAGTTGTGCACAACCTGCTTGGGAAACAGAGATACATCTCTATGAGTCTAAAGAAGAAAGGACCTCCCCACCCCTCTCAACTTCCAGAAAAAGCAAACCCATGGCTGCCAGTTTGCTTCCAACCCATAGTGCCCCAGGAAAAGTGAATGTTTATGGCTAAGTTGGCCATTACTACACATTGAATCAGAAGAGGACCTTTGAGGCACAGCATAACACCTACCCACTGGTTTTCCTAGGGACACTATAGCATTGGGGGACAGAAGTATTCTCTCTGCCATCATGCTGATTCCAACTTATAGCAATCCTACAGGACAGGGTAGAACCGCCCCTAGGGGTTTCTGAGACTGTTACTTGAGTAGAAATCCTTATTTTTCTACTGCAGAGCAGGATGGTGGCTTCTCAACTGTTGGCCTTGCCATTAGCAACCCAACATGCACCCACTCTGTCACCTGGGCTCCTGTAGTGGTTCCAAATCGTGGGAAGGGTGATCATTGCTTACTTTGAGACAAAACTGACAAAGGTAGACTTAATGGGTGAAGGAGGCCGAGAATGGTTAGGGGCAAAGAGGTTGTTCATCTGAGGAAGCAGTTACATTTGATCCTAGGAAGAGAAAAATTCAAGCAAGTGCTGCTAACCCCTACATACTTTTGTATTGACATAGAGCCCTTTCAGTGACCCAGTGACTCAGTCAACTCTTACATGGCAACTGGCAGCAATCAAAATAGTGCATCACAATTAAGCTGTTGAATTACAAGTGGTCATTTTCTTCAAGGTTCAACTGCTAACAGCTTGGAAAGCTGCCTCAAGAGTGCACTTGTAAGCTCTCTAGCTGATGAAGATTTCTCTCTTTTGTACAACTCCGGAGTGGAGTGAAAGCTTCCTTTATGCCAGTTGAATTCATTTGACTTACAGATTTTTTTAAGTCACCATACCTATATATATATTTTTCTAATGAATTATAGGGAACAGGGAACTCAGGTAAGGAAATGAAATTGAGCTGTACATTTTCAATTACGCCCACATCAATTAGTAATTTGTAAACAATCACTTAAATGTGCTCAGGCAGCTAAACTTTAAAGAAACCCCAGGGGAAATTCTACAGTACAGAGCAGAAATATGTTTCCAGTAAAATGATTTCTCAATCAATGTGTTTGTGCTACATGATTCCTCAAAGCAGCGCACACTCATAGTTAGTAGATTTAATAGGTAGAATTGCAGCCTAACCTAAACTGTTTTTGCTACCATGGCAATCATATTAGAAGCGAAGTTAGCGATTCGTAAGCATTTCTAGAAACCAGTAAATGGTTATCTATTCTTTCAAATATGTAGAAAGCCCCAAGAGCCTCTGCCAGAGGACATTTGTCACTGCTGAACAGCTGAGCGGAAGCTCACGCTCAAACTGTGCCAGTGCTGGTTTGGACAGCCATTAGCTGCCATCCTGTGGTTCTGTGTGCAGCGCCATTGTGGAGGATGGTGACCTCGTGGTTGTTGAGAGCAGTCGGAAGAGCCTTTGCTTTAATTCCTCAAACCAGAATGAGATAAGAGTGCCCATGATCAGGTTCCTTCTGTGAAAACCCAAGCCTGGAAAGTTTGGGTCCTCGGGAGCCCTCAAATACATAGCTTTGATTGAAATTGACAAATAAGTACAGGCATCAGACAAGCTTGTTTCAATTAACAAATAATTTACTTAGGTGGCCTACAGACAGTCCAGACTTTTTCACAATTATTTCTTAAATAATTTAAGAAATTATTCTTTGCTGTGGACATTATCCTTCTCCTGAGTGAAATGCCTTAAGCCTCCTTGGATGGGGAAGAGTGGATACGCTGTTTGAAGAATTACCTGAGTTCTTCATTCTTTTGCTATTTAAAGGAACTGCAGACAGTGTGCTCAGCAGAGCATGCACTTTTAAGTCAGAGTCGTCTATCAATCATCACACATATGTTACACCCAGCGTGAAACTTGGCCTGGGGGGCTGGGAAGTAAATGAAATGTGAGTGTATTTGCCTCAAGTATGGAGCACAAAAATCAGCTCTTTTCATAAGATTGTTGCCTTGAAATGCCATGTTTTCCCTACCTTCAAGAGAAAAAAAGAGAGAGGAATGCATGTTCTAATTTCCTTTTTAAAAGCCACTTATTAAGCAAATTATTCTAAGTTGGTTAAAAGCAGGTGGCTCTTGCTATCAGGTGAATAGCTCCTCAAGTCGATTCCAACTCATAGTGATCGAATGGGACTCCTAAAGCAGGGTTTTTGAGAAGCCTTGGTGGCAGGGTAGTTATACATTGGGCTGCAGTCAGCGAGATCAGCAATTCAAAACCACCAGCCATTCTGAGGTAGAAAGATGGGTCTTTCTACTCCCAGAAAAACTTATAGTCGGAAACTCACAGGGAGAGTTTTACTTTGTCCTCTAAGGTTGCTATGAGCCAGCAGAGGCTTCATGGCAGTGAGTTTGGTTTGTTGGAGGTTTGAAGGCTTTTGAGATGCCCTTTTTAGGACCTGACATCCTCCTCTCTCCCAAGGCTGACTGATGGCTTTGCATCACCAACCTTGCTTAAGCAGCACAATGCTTAACTCACAACGCCAAGTGGGCAATTGAGTCCGTTCCTACTCCTGATGACCTTAGAGAGGACTGCAGAAGTGCCCCATAGGGTTTCTAATGCTGTAAAGCTTTAGGGAGCAGACAGTCTCACCTTTCTTCCACTGAGCAGTTGGCAGATTTGAGATGCTGACCTTGTAGTATCAACCCAACATAACCAACTACTCCACCAGGGCTTGATACCCAAGGCCATCCCAGTGCTATTGATTCTGACTTAGAGTAGCCCTACATAAGGTTTCCAAGGCTGTAAATCTTTAAGAGAGCTGACAACATTGCAGAATATCTGATGGGTGTTTGAACTGCCAACGCTGTGATTAGCAATTCAAGGCCTACTGGATAGTGCCAGCAGGGCTCCTTAGAGCTCAGTGGAAGCCTACAATAACCCTGAGAGTGGATTTCAGAAGGGGGTGTTAGCTTGCCCCTAAGACCATCCTCATTGTCAGAAATATAATTTCCCCTTCCATTGCATAGTTGAATCAACAGAGGCAAGGTTCTCCAAGCTAAAGGGAGACTAGAAAGTGGGTTACAAAATGAGCAGCTAACAAGGGTCAGAGGTTTAAGCCCACCAGCTGTTCCTAGGGAGAAAGGTGAGGCTATCATAAATCTCAGAAAACCAAAGGAGCAGTTCTACTTTGTCCCAGAAGATCCTTATGAGTTGGAATCAATTGGATGGCAGGGTTTGTTTTCGGCAAAGACGCAGACAGCTCATTTGATAGAACCACAAATCCAATTTCAGAGTGAAATAATCTAGTCACTGGGTAGAGACTGCCGATGCTTCCACTCTTTCAGATGCTTTCCTGTCTCTATCTGAGCTCCCCGAAAGTAAGCTTGGTGGTGCTCAGAGCGGTAGGATAGGCAGACGGTGATGTTCTCGGTGTAACAGTGAGCTAATGTCTTGTGTAATTAGATAGTGGAAGAACATATACATCTTAACTACAATCCTCGGTTTATCCAAATGATGATAGCTTGAATGAAATTAAGCATTTTCAAAGATAGTCAAGTCATAAAATTAGTATTGCTATCAAAGCTATTTGTGCCAAGTAATTAAAAGTTAGTCTTTCAATGACTATGTCTGCTGACTCAGCTTTGAGTAAAACAATGCTAATGTATTTCACATAAAATAGTTCTATTTTAAGTACATCTCTCTGGAATGTATATATTACCCAGGCTTTGTTTTGGATAGTGTGCAAAGTGACATCCTAATCACTGCTAACCCTACAATTAATCTTTATGGTAGAATAAAATTGCATTCATTCTTGAACTGAGCAAACATTTAATTAGAGCTACTCTATTATGCTACACGCTCTCTCTGTGCTCTGCAGTGCTGGCAATGCAATGTGTTGCTGCTAGCTGCCACTGAGTTGACCCCTGACTCGTGAAATTCCCTTGCCAGATCCTGTGCCATTCCATGATTGACTGCAGATTGGAAGGGGCTGTTGTGATCTATGGGGTTTTCATTGGCTGATTGTCTAAATCTCTAGGCCATTCTCCCTAGTCCTTCTTAGTCAGGAAGCTCTGCTGAATTCTGTTCAGCATCATAACAGGCAAGACTCCACTGGCTCAATGACGGTCGCTATCCAGCAAGTGAATTAGCCAGGAATTGAACAAGGGTCTCTCACACATGGGAGATGAAAATTCAACCATTGAACCACTGTTAATGTCCCCATGGTAATACAACGTTGTTGTGTGCCATCCAATTGGTTTCAAGTCATGGGGACCTCATGTGACAGAGCAAAACGGCCCCATAGAGATTTCTACGCTGTAATCTTTACAAGAACGGGTCACCTGGCCTTTTCTTCTATGGAAATTGCTGCTAAGTGCTGCTGGGTTGGAACCGCCAGTCTTTCAAGTTATCAGAATAGCACTTAATATCTGTGCCACCAAGGCTGCTGTGGGTGAAATCATTTGAAGACTGAGACATTCCATCAAAGAGCTGTGCCCGAGACTGCAAAGAACGTCGCAGGAGCTTCACAGATGTGAGGATTGACCTTGCTGAAGGATGACCAGGGAAGCATTAGAATCCCTTATGGATAATAAAGCAAATGCAAAGGGCTGGAGATAGGGGAAAAGGCATGAATGGTACTCAGAATTTAAATGGATCCGGCTCATTTGCACCACCCTTCCCTTCTCTGACCCCTCTCCCACTCCCACTCTTCCTTCAAGCTGGACGAAACCCCTTGAGGGCCGGAAATATTGTGTTTCTAAACATTTACTTACATGCAGGTGCCCTCTGCTTTACTGAAGTTCACCTTACAGCACTTTACTTTTATGGAAACCTACATCAGTACTGGTTTTCACTAACTGAAAGAAAGCTGCAGAGGATTTTTGCTTTTAGAGAAAATGTGAAAAGAGAAAGAATCTGTTTTGCAGCCAGCCATTAAAGAGGCCGCTCCCATGTGGAGCAGAGAAAAGTGGCCAACTCCTGTTCCTGTGAGCTACACGCAGTGTCTCAGCATGTAAGCACCAGAGCTTCAAACTGTGTCTGAGAACACTATCTGTGAGTGCTCTTGTAGGTTGCAGATGTTATGTGGTGTGGTTTGGTGGGTTAAGTTAAGGGTCAGGGAAAGCTCAAAAAGACTCTTCCCGTAGAAATGAATGGCGATTGTGTTTTCGTGGACATCATTTCTGCTTTCGCAAGGCTTCATGGGAACACGCTACTTTCAGAGAGTGTGGCGGCAAGCCTGTGTCCTACAGTCTCAGACACGTGCCTGGTACATAGCGCGTGCTCAGTCAGTACTTGTCAAAAGAACGAGTACATGTATGGGGGTGGGGGGTCAGGTAGGGAGAGTTGTCGTTGTGTTGTGTGTGGAACTTTAAACATTCAAAGTGTTCAAGTGATTTGGGAAATGACATCGGGCAAGCCTTTATTCCTAGGTCTTCCTTTCTGGCTTACAAGTATATATATTTTAAAACTAGAAGGCACTAGGTAGGCTTCGTGAGGCAGACAGCAACATTTCAGAGCCCGGAAAAGCTGCTTTTCATTTGACCAGTGTAAAAAGCTCAAGGCAGGAAAAGTCCAGTTTAGGCATGTGTCCACATGAAATTGAAGCCAGATAATAAATATTCAGACTCTGTGACATTTTAGGAAATCCTGTCCAAGAATATTTAGCATAGTTTCCTGATCTTTAATTGATTGCTAAGTAAGCAACAGGAATGTCTCATGTCTCTTGTCAAAGATGGGGTGTCGTGACCCCTTAGGAAACAGGTAGAGCTTTGGAAGCATCCACACAGGCATTATTTTTCAGGGAAAATCCAAATATTGCAGCCTCATAGTTTTAAAAAAATTGTTTCCCAAAATACAAGGAAACAGTTTTGGAATTAAAATTATAACAGAATGGAAAATCCCATCAAGGCTGGTGGCATAGTGGCTATGCATTGGGCTGCCATCCAAAAGGCCAGCAGTTTGAAAGGACCAGCAGCTCCCTGGGAGAAAGACAGGACTTCTATAGGGTCACTATGAGTTGGCATCGATTCAATGGCAGTGTGTCATTTCACAAAATAAAATAAAGAGGTCAAGTAAGAAGATTATGTACATGTATTTCATGTATACTATTTGAAAAAGCTAGTGATAAATGATATAGTTTCAAATTACTATGTAACAATGTGCCCTCCCCACTGTGTGTGCGCATGCGCACACATGCACACACAAATTCTCAAAAAAAAAAATCGTTGTGTTACTTAAGCATAGTCGATATTTACTCTATGCCAGTTTAAAAGGCCTTTTACATGCTTATTCACTCTTCTCCAAAACCTATTCGATGTTACTCTTATTCCTATTGCTGCTTTCAGTTACCATCTATTCTGAGGCACTGTAGCCCCAATGGGTGTTGGACTGGAACTTGGCTTTATAGGGGTGTGTGACCTTTAGAAAACAGGTCACTAGGCCTGCTTTCTGAGGTGCCTGTCAGTGGGTTTGAACTGCCAGTGTTTCTACTACTTGTCAAATGCTTCCCCTTTTAGATGGTTATAATTGTCCTGTTTTATGCAAGAAGCATTGGGCAGATCGGTATAACTCGAAAACGCTTGCTCCTCCTATTATGTGCTTCAGAGCCTGCTCAGGTTGGCTATTTTGGCTCAGGGGGGAAAATCCAAATAAGCAAAAAACTAAAATAATTGATGCCAACACACAGCAACCCTATAGGACAATATAGAACTTCCCCTAAGACGATACATTTCCCCCTAAAACTTCCTCTGAGACTATAAGTCTTTATGGGAATTGAATGCCCTGTCTTTCCACCAAGGAGCAGCTCATAGTTTGGAACAGCTGACCTTTCAGCTCACAGCCCAATGCTTAAACACTGTGCCACCAGGGCTCCCCAACATCACAATAGATGTTTGTAAATAGTCCCTTACTGAGACTCCCAGCTGTATCTGTACTTTATATGTATCTCATTAGTAGCATTATTTGCCAGAGGCCCTCCAGAAAGAGGTGGGTGGCCATATTCAGTTAGTCCCATGTGGCATGTGAACGTGAGCTCTGTGCCTCGTCTTCTTGGGTGTCTTGGAGGACGGAGGTCCACTTTAAGGGTGTTTATTAGTTAGACTTCCTATGATTAGCCTTGGGTATCTTTAGGAGCTTAAAGTCTCCTTCTTGAAAACAGATGAGAAAAAGAACTGAGTACAGACCTTTACTTTAAAACTGTATAATTACATTAAGAGCTGTATTTTTTAAGATTTAAGCATGCTATTATATTCTTGAGCAAGTAAGAATATTCCTCAGGAGCTTGAAAAGTCAGTAAATAATATGTTGTGCTTAACAACCAAAACAGAGCAGTTGCATCTGCTTTCTTTTTTATTTATGTTGAATGCTTATGAAAGAAATGTTCATTCACAGAGCACTCGCTTCCTTTCTTTTAATTGTGGCAGGCTCTTGGTTTGTTTGTTTGTCACATTGTCCTTTGATTTTGCTGTTGTTTTGTTTTTGTCTTTTTTCCTAAACGACAGTAGAGTTTTCTTATATTTAAATGCACCCATTCCCGCCCCCCCATTTTATTTGGGCATTTCTTGGAAACTGCTTAACATTTATCATTTGTGCTTTAGCATTAATTCATATTTCCAGAAAAACTGTATGCATTTGACTTTTAGATTTTTTCAGACAAGATGTATGTCAGAGAGGTCTATAATCATCTGCTAAAGGGAAACACTAAAGGAAACTGCTCTCATATTTTAATGAAATATTTTAGTACACATTCTCTCGCTTAATTCAGTTTTAATTGCATTATTAATTGTCATGAACACAATATTCCTGGGGAAAAGCTGAGCAGATCATCTAATTGCAGCTTTTACTGCTCTGAATGATAAAGTGCCTTTGACTTGGTGCTGGGCCAGGAGGGCTTGATTGATAATATTTGTCTCAGATGTCACCCTGGGAGAAAAGAATTAAACCTCAGTAGACTTGGTGCATTGCAGCTGTCTCCGGTGCTCCAATTTCTCTGCCCCATTGACGTCATTGGGAGGTTTCAAACCAGTCTGGGAGTCTAGTAAACCTGCACATAAATGAAATGAACAAACAGAAAAGCACTGATTCATAATCCAGCCCTCGCTCCAAAGAAGGTGGCTGTTACATTCTCACAGATAATGGGCAGATGTTTTCTCCTTGCCTGGACCTAAAATAGAGAAATAAATGTAATTTGAAATGTCATCAGCTCTCCAGAAATGTGGGAAAGCCTCAGACAAGGAATGTGAATTGCGTAAGCCCTGCTAAAATCAGATTATATCACAGTGCACCACAATTGTCTGGGGTTCTCAGATTTCATAACCTGCATCCAGCTTGTCTCTAAAAATGGGAATGTCTGAATCAGAAGCTGCATGGAAAACGGCTTGCTCTGGAGACAGAACCAATATCACCCCAGAGACTTGTTCTCGGTACCTCGACACCCCCTCCCCCTGCCCCCACTTCTCCCGTCCTACGTAGCTCTTTGTGTTGCTTTTTAAATGAAGGGAACCCTTGTACAGTGGTATGAACACAGGGTAGAATTACAGTATTTTCCAGGGGCGATGGCAAGCTCTTTGTTTGTGGTGTTTTCTGGGTTTTGCTTTGTTTTGTTCTTATTTTAATGAATTCAGCAAAAGAGAAAATACACAGTGAAAGTAAAGGATGAGGCGGGGAAACTTCAGGGATTTTTGTTAAAAAGGAAAAAATAAATAAAAAGAGCCTCTTTGTCAGCTTAATACATTAAACACATAATAAACTCAGACCTGTAAAGCAGTTGATCATGTAAAGCCTTTTCTAAATGCTATCACATAGCAATTTGGTGACTTGGCTGAGCATTCCTGAAGTATGTATTATGTCCAAATGCTCGGTTGCCAGCCGCTGGGCTATCCTGGCAGTTGGAAAAATAAGAAGGCTTCCCTCCCCTCATTGTGCACGCCCCTTCCTCCTCCATCAGACATGGCTGGGAAGGACATGAACCAAGGGGCTTTCCATTTTCATTCCCCCAACTTGTTATAGCTTATTAAGCACTGCAGGAGCCCTGGTGGCACCGTGGTTATGAGCTGGGCTGCTTGCTGTCCACAAGGTCCTTCGTTTGAAACCACCAGCCGGTCCACAGAAACAAGACGAGGCTTTCTACTCCCAGCAAGAGTTAGTATCAGAAACTCACCGGGGCAGCTCTACCTTGTCCTAAAGGGTCACTGAGGTGGCATGGGCTAGATGGCAGTGAGTGTGGTTTAGTAGATACGGAGGGTTCACCGTGACTCAGAAGCTGTTGACCGGCAACTCGTAGGCTTGGTTATTGCCATGATGGTGCTTACGTTCTGTCGTCAGACCATGAAGCGGACTGTGGCTCAACTAGATGAAAACAGAGATGCTGCCTTAACTACGTGTAAAAGCAAAAGATTTGAATACACATTTTGGGAATTTGCAATTCTCTGTTTTCTCTACTATGCATTCTAGGGTGTGTGTATACACACACGTGTGTGTATTGCCCTACCCTTTGGAATCGCCTCCATGTAGCAGATGTTTATGAATCATTTACTCCATGTGGTAGGTGCAGTAGTGTAAAAGATAATGAAAGTCTAGTTGCTGACTTTAGGTAGCTCAGAGTTGACAGGATAACACTGGAAACTAAATTACAAGACAGAACAATATAGGTGCATGAAATAGCAAAGTGCTGGCATCATATCGAGTGGTCATGGTTGAGGTGGCACTTCAGGTCAATATTGAAGGGCTGGAGTGATTTCAAAGGAGGGGCTGGCCATTGTAGGCTAAGAATCTGTATGTAAGGAGTCACATCAACAAGATGGTGTGAGGAGTGAGAAGGCATGATGCGTAGGATGCTGTGTTGAAACTGAGGCCATATAGGACATCGAGGAAGATCAGGGGGCGGTAGGTGAAAGCCATTCATACAAGACCTACACTAGCAGGCTTCTCTTTGATTTGTTTCACAATAAGGAGACAGACAGTTACACAAGTAGCCATGTATAAGGTACATGAAGAAAGGGGGAATATATTTACATTAATTTTATGTTTTATAGGGTTATTTTATAAAGGACTTCCAATGAAATGTTGTTTGGAACTTTCCTTGCTATGATTTTTTTGATCATTTTGTTGTGATTTATGCATACATGCTAATGTATGGTAAAATTATATATCCTATGGGAGCTCCTAAAACTCACGTCCAGTTACCACTAACTCATTAAGAAAGGACCGTCTGAAATAAACATGTCTTATGCAGTGATACTTTTGTAACTCATGTCAAACGCATAGGAGCCCTGATGCTATAATGTGTGGCCTATTGGGCAGCTAACCATAAGGCCAGCAGTTCAAAGCCACAGGGCCAATTCTACTCTGTCCCCAACAGTAACTATCAATTGGAATCCAATCGATAGCAGAGTGTGGTTTGGCTGAATCAAAAGCATTTGATGCTGTAAACATGATTTTTTAGATTATTCATATGAACAACTCAGTACATAGGGCAGAAATAGATTTTTTCCTAAATGTCCACAGCATGTATCTGAAATTATTTATTCTACTGATCTGTGGGAATTGTGATTAATAAAGGTTTCTTTATCATGTATATTTAAAAAGCAGAAATTAAAAATATGGCTCCTACCTGGGAACCATATAAAGGCACAATGTGAGGCATATCCCAACCACTGTGAGACCTTGTGTAGTCTGGGTTGACTAGAGAAACAAGCTCATAGACACTGATATGTATATAAAATGGAGGTTTATATACCAGAGCAATTGAATATTGAGAAAACATCCCAGCCCAGTCCAGATCAAGTCCATAAGTCTGATATTAGCCCATATGTCTGATATCAATCTATAAATTCCTCTTCAGACTCACAAAACACCTGCAGTGACGCCACACGCAGGAGGATCACAGGTCAGTGGGTGGAAAGTCTTGCTGATCCAGTGGTAGAGGCATCTCGGCACTGGAAGGGATCTCCACATGACTCTTTTAACTCACGGTGTTAGCGTAGCTCCATGGGCTTGTCAGCTGCAATATTCCCCAGGGAGTGAGCAGAGAGCCAGTGTCTCCCACCTCTAAGGAAGAATATCAGAGTTTCCAGAGTCCTCAGAAGAAGGCCATACCCACACAGTGGACTCATTGGCTATGACCTGATTGACAGGCTAGACTCCACCCCTTCACTCTGAATCCTCAGACACCAGATTATATAACTACCACAGACTGAAAATTAGATTACTCTTCTGCTGCCAGAAACCTTGGGGCTGTCTGATTGGCGTGATTATTGATAATGACTCTTGATGTGTCTTCTTTTTGTCAAGGTTGAACAAGAGTCCACATGCAAACGTAAGTGTAGAATTGAGAACATTATCTGGACTATTATTTTTGAGGAATCTTGCTAGTAGAAATGAGATAATAATAAAGGACACCTTACATTGGTAATCACTCCTCCCTGAAAAAAACGGAGACACGTTTACGGAAATAGGCTTATTGAGCAAACAATGAGTTCTTTCTATGTGCTAGACCTGGTGGTTAAATCCCATTTCTGTTTGTTTTTAATTTTTTTTTCTCTCTCTCTTTGTACCTATCCAAGACATTAACTTTGCATTCTCTACTAAAAGGAACGCTGATGGAGTAATGGGTTACACGTTGGGTGGCTAACCACCAGGTCAGAGGTTTGAAACTACCAGCTGCTCTGAAGGGAAAACACGAGGTCCTCTTCTCCCACCAAGAAGTACCCCCTCAGGAACCCAAAGGGGAAGTTTTCCTTGGTCCGATAGGGTCCCTATGAACTGGAATTGACTTAATGGCAGTGGGTTTGGTTTGGATTGAATGAACTACAGGTAGATACATAACAGATATGAGAACACTGTATCCACCTTTGGCTTAAACAATTTTAAAGAAAATAGAAAACTATTTAGTGATCATGATTCTCCATTGAGTTGCTATTTAGACATTAGACTCAGATGCATCATGTTCTCCGACAAGCCTGTGCAAACTCTGTGTACCATACTTCTCTCACATTCTCCTCTTCCTCCTCCCTGTGTACGGCCTTTACTGTGTTCTTTGCTATTCTGTTGCGTTCATCTGTTTATATATTTGCTTTCAACTTTGGGTCATAGCCCTTGAGCTAGACAATTATTTCCCTCATTTTGGTGCCACACGCTCGTGTCCAGTCTGTGGGCACTTGCTGCCATCTCTGCCTTCAAGTTGGTTTCTGGCTCCAGAGGCCCTCGGTCAATGGAGGAAGTATCTGTTGCTCTGAACAGTCTTTTGACAAGGGAAACATGGGCTTCATGGCTTTGGGAGAAAGATTTTATTTTCCTAATAAGGAAATATATCCTTTATGCTCCATCAGGAATCTTTCATCATCTCTTAAAGTTACTTTCAATGTTGATATATATGAGAATAATAATAGCAGTAGTAGTAACAGCTCCTGACCCAAGCTGCCAGCTTCTCCTAGGGAGAAAGATGGGCCTTTTCACTCCTTTAAAACAGTTATAGTTTCAGAAACTCACCAGGGCAGTACTACCCTGTCTTATAAGGCTCTCTATGAGTCGGCATTTATTCGATGGCAGTAAGTTTGGGTTTTGATTTTCATACACATGGGAAAGTTGGATATCAAATAAGGAAGACCATAAAAGAATCGGTGAATTTTAATTGGTGCTGGAGAAGAATATTGAAAGTACCATGGGCTGCTAAAAGGACAAACTGACAAACTGATCTATCTTGAGAGAAGTACAGCCAGCATGCTCCTTAGACACAAGGATAGAAAGAGTTCAGCATGCATACTTTGAATGGCACCTACTACAATAGTGACAGCAGCTACAATTCACTGAGCCCCTACTGTTTTCTAGGCCTGTGCTAAGCACTAAAGTATCATGCTATCTCGACAACCTGGGTAAATGTGATCTCCATTTTGCAGATGGGGGTACAAACTTTTGAGCAATCTTCCTAAATTCACACAAATAGTAAGAGGCAGTAATAAACAGAGTTAACTCAAGATTTTTTGGTCTCTACTGTTTAGTTTCAGAGAACATTGACAATTTACACTAACAGGCCTACAAGAAAGGCTGGCATCTTTGTGCACAGTGCTAGGAGGTGGTCACCACATATGAATGGAATGGCTGCTTCTGCATGTCTGTTGGGGCAGGAAGGCACCTGATTCGATTAGACAGATGTTTCTAAGAGAAAGGAATTTCAATTTGTTTGTCTAGCCTTTTAAACATCTGGATATATTTTGAAACATGATTTTTTTGTTTGTAGCCTTTGGTTTTGTTCTTTGAAAATGTAAACTATGTTTTAGGAAATAGTTTCTGAATATTGAGCCACAAGACTTGAATTATAATCTCAGCTTTTTGGGTTACCAAAATATATGGCCCTGCCTGGATTTTGGTCAATCTATTCAATAGATGAATTGAATAGAATGACATTTAGGTTCACTATATCTTAAACTTTGTATTATTTTGAGCAACCTCTGTAGTTCAATATGAATTTAGTTTGATGAGAAAACATCTGGAATTTTTTAGACGCTTATAGGCCAGTCTTATTATCTCAAAGCTTTAAAATAATAATCCCCACTGGCTTATCTATGGTTTGGGCTTCTTACAAAACTCTCAATGGGTGAGAAAGAAGACAGATCATAAAACCTGCTTTTTGGCATTGAGAAACATTGATCAGGACCCTTTTTAATAGATTTTTATCTGACATTTAGAGAAAGGCCATCCATTAGGATTATTAATATTGAATGCTTATATGGAAATGTTAGCAAGTACAAGAGAAACCTGAGGTGCTGTGTGTGTTATCTTAAATAATGTTCCCTATTTTACTTTTCTGGGTTCTAATATCCATTTTAATGGCTACACAGAACTCACAGGGAAAAAAGTCATGATTAAAGGGTTTATTAAGGAAGTCAACAAATTATAATGTTAGTGAGAAATGTTCAGAATCATTATTTATCAAGAAAGGCTACAAAGTTCTTTCAGGTCTGTTAATAAATGTCCAAAGTGGCAAACCACTCCCCTGGAAGCCCCCACCTGAGGGTATTCGGCTCAAGCCAGTTCTCAGAATAAAGTTCCCAGGGGCACGCCACTCCAGAGCCAGCCTTCTGCACAATAGCATTCAGCTTTCCTTGTTTCTGGGTTGGGGAAGTCTAACACCCTGTTCCGTTCTCTGGCTTTGAGTTCTACTGCTGCTCTTTTGATGTGATAGCTGCCTTCCGAATCCAGAAAATTCACTGCGCAGGGATCTCAGGTTCAGAGCTCCACTCCTGATACTTGCTGGTAATTAAATCCCTCCTACTGCCTTATTCCAGGGATCATGTGATACACAGCAGTACGGCATTCCAGTGAATCCTGGTCACAGTTGCTCGCCCTATCTTCTTATTAGGCACATGCAGAAAAAGGGGCTTGGGTGGGAATTACAGACTTTGGCTAGAAGAGCCACATTAAATAATTCACTGCCCCTGTACCGTGAGCTTCCACATCAAGCTGATTTATGTTGTGGAAAGATGCTTTTAGCAACTGAAATTACCATTGTTGTAAAGTCATTGAGCTGGAAGGAACTTAGTCTACCTTTCTGCCTGAAACCACATTACATATGAACCATATTAAGGGAAGTCCTAGCCTTTTCTTGGTATCTTATTCCAATAACTGTCAATCTCAGCTGTCAGTAACTCCTTTTTTTTTTCATAGCTAACCTAAATCCCTAAGGCTATGATTTGAATTCATTTTCTCCTGCCCTTTGAAGTAAAAAACGGCTGGTGTAATAACTCTTCATGTGCATCAAGAATACTATTAAGATATTATTCAGCTATCATCTTTCAGCAAATGTCCTTGAAACTCTCTTCATAATATTTTGGTCCACCATGTCATGACCTTCCTTTTGCACTTATGCACTCTCCCATGTTCCTTTTCCTTCTCCACTGTGAGTCTTAGAAACATATATGTGTAGCATGCTCAGCCCCTATCAGCTACTTAGCTGAAACGGTGACATGAAAACAATAACTTAAAAAGAAGTGGTTTCTACTTAAGCAAATATAGGATTAAAATGTGGTTTTTTTCTTTTAACAATAGCTACCCAAAGCATGTGGTTACTTGTGACAGCAAGAACGATGGCCATGGCATACATCGCCTTAAAAGTCCAAATCTCATTACTCACTGCCATTGAGTTTTCCCTGACTCAGAGTGATCCAATAGGATCTCCGAGACGGCCAATCTCGGCAAGAGTAGCTTGGGGGTTTGAACCACTAACTGTAGTTAGCAGCCCAAAGCTTAACCCATAGCATCCCCAGGCCTCTTTGAGATCTCAAAAACCCAAGACTACAAAAATCATAAGCTTAAAACTAATAATAAGGAAGTTCTCTGGAAAAAAGTGTATTTATGTCATTTTTCTCTAATTTTCTACTCTCAAGTTGAATGTGTTAAGACTAGAACAAGATGTTTGGGGAGTTTTAAAAATCATTTTATTGGGGACTCATACAACTCTTATTACAATCCATACATGTTTAAGTCTTTTTATTGTCTTTTTATCTGGTATTAGTTAATATCCTTCCTTAATATTTTTAAACATTTTCTTATAACTATTTTTTCAACAGTTTTATTGACAAGTAATTTGCTTCTCATATAATTCAATAGTTCAATTATTCAATCATATGAAGGAGAATTGTATAGTCACTCCCACATCATTTTTTTTAGAACATTCCCCCTCCCATGAGTAATTCACCTCCAATGTGAGTTATGCAACCACAATCCATTATAGTGCTCCCTCCTCACCTTCCATCTTTACCGTTTACTCCCCTTAGCATCCCCATCATGCACCCCTCATCCCTCTATTCCCTATAACCACTTGTATCAGTTATTTTTATTATGCATTCACCCCACCTGTGCTTCACAGCTGGGAGACCCAACAGAAAACAAAACAAAACAAAAAATCGTGCTAAGGTGATAAGACTACAAAGATAACAGACAAAGATACAAATAATGCATTATGAAGGGACAGATCCCCAACAACATTCAAAAAGCCAGGGGTGGAATTTCTGTCATGGAATGAGAAAGAAATACTTGCACCCAGAACATAGTCAGGTCTGGTTTATAGGGTGGTCAGCTGGCCAAGTATGAAGGTCGATCCATCATAATCAACATTACAATGGTCTCTGCCTGTTAGTAAAGCTGTTCGTTCGAGACTCTTGTCTGTGGTTAGTGCGGATCTGCCAGTGGCTCAGCCTGACTAAACACTCGACAGATGGATTTGGGCCCTCACCATCCCCCACAGCCCCCCACAAATTGGGTGTTCATAAAGTTTTGCTCTGATGCTTTCCCCTCATCATATTTGAGTTTTGCAATTGCCATCTCTGGATCACACAAGCTGGTGTGCTTCTTCTGTGTGGACTTATTGACTCCTCGCTTAGATGGCTGCTTATTTGAATACAAGCCTTCAAGACCCCAGACACTATTCCAATTGATAGCTGGACACCATCTGCTTTCTTCACCACACTGTGCTGTAGCACCCTTATCTTCAGTGATCATTTCATGATGGTGTGTGTGTAGCAGGGCCCTGATGTAAAAACTAATTGTTCTTACGTTGGAGCTTGCATTTTGACTTGCATTTCCCAGAAGGCTAATGACCTGTAGCATTTCCTCCTGGGTTTATTACCCATCCCAGTGTCTTCCTTTGTGAATCGTCAGTTCAGGTCTCTTGCCCACATTCTCAAGGGGCTGTTAGTGTTTTTCTTGCTGTAGGGTTGTAAAATTCTGTAGTCCCTTGTAGCAATGTTCCGGAGCTTTGTTCGCACAGGTCTTTTCTTTCTTTGGTTAGGTTTGTTCCTAGGTATGTCAGCTTTTGCTGGTATTGAATCCTTGATATCTTTTTCTGTATTCCCATTACTGGTTTATAGGAATCCAATTGATTTCTGTTTGTTAATCTTGTCTCCTGCTACTCTAGCAAGCACCTCTATTGTTTCCAGCAATCCTACTATGGACTCCTTAGAATTCTCAATATATAAAATCATTTCATCTGCAAATAGCAAGTTTCACTTCTTCTTAAACAAGTTGTACAACCTTGATATCTTGCCTTTGTCTTATGGCGTGGCTAGGACTTCCATCACAGTGTTGAATAGAAGTGGGGTTAAGGGCCATCCTTGTTGGGTTCCATTGTTCAGTGGAATGGTTTTCAATGTTTCCCTATTAATTGTAATATTAGCTATTGGTTTTTCTTATATGATTTTTATATGTTGAGGAATTTAGGAATGAATGTTGGATGCTATCAGATGCTTTTTCTGCATCCATTGATATGATCATATGGTTCTTATCCTGTTTCTTATTGATGTGGTGGATCACATTAATTGTTTTTTTGAATGTTGAACCATCCCTGCATCCCTGGTATGAATTCCCCTTAGTCATGATGTATTTTTTTGATATATTGTTGAATTCTATTGGCCAGGATAATGTTGAGGATTTTTGCATCTATGTTCATGAAAGCTATCAGTCTGTATTTCTCTATCCTTGTGGGGTCTCTGCCCAATTTTGGTATCATGGTTATGCAGGTTTTATAAAATGAGTTTGCTAGCCCTTTCTATGTCCTGGAAGAGTTTGTGTAGGATTGGTGTTAACTCTTCTCTGAATACTTGGTAAAATTCTCCTGTGAAGCCATCTGGACTGGGGCTTTTTTCACTTGGGAGTTTCTTGATGACCTTGTCTATTTCTTCTCTTGCTGTGAGCCTGTTCAAGTTCTTCCCGTCTATATGCATTAATTTGGGGAGAGAGAGAACTTCCAAGTATTTGTCCACGTCCTCCGAATTATTGAAGTTGTTGGAATACAGACTTTCGTTGGACTGTGTAATTAATCTTTTTTATTTCATTGGCATCTGTTGTGACTTCCCCTGTTTATCCCAAATTCTAGACATTGATGTTTGCCCCTTATTTTCCGTTGTTAAGTTTGCTAGCAGTTTGTCGATTTTGTTGATTCTTTCAAATAACCAAATTTTTCCTCTGTTAATTCTTTCTGTTGGTCTGCTTTCCAGTTCAATTATCTCTGCTCTAATTTGTATGATTTCTTTCCTTTTTGTTGTTAGAAGGATTATATTGTTGGCTTTGGTCTAGCTGCTGGTGGTGTTGAGTTGAGGTGCTGACCATATTTCTCTCCTCTTGTTTTATGTGTGCATTTATTGCAATAAAGTGACCTCTGATAATTGCCTTTGCTGTGTCCCATAGGTTTGGGTATGTTGTATTGTCATTCTCATTGGTTTATAGGAACATCTTAATTTCCTCTCTAATTTGGGATAATACCCATTGGCTTGGGAGAAGTATGTTATTAAGTTTCCAGGAGTTTGTTTTTGTTTTTATGTTCTTTTGTAAATTTCTAACCTTAGGGTGCTGTAGGCAGAGAAGGTAGTCTAACTGACCTCTGTGTGTTTGAATTTTCCCCAGCTTGCCTTGTGCCCAGCATGTGGTCTATTTTCAAGTATGAGCCATGAGCACTGGAGAAGAACGTGTATTTTTTTTATGTTGGTTGGAAAGCTATTAAAATGTCTACTAGGTTGAGTTGTTTGATTATGTTGTTCAAGTCTTCAGTTTCTTTATTGAGTTTCTTACCTGTTGATCTATATTTCTTTGAGAGCAGTGTATAGAAATCACCAACTATAATTGTTGATCTGGTAATTTCTCTTTTAATTTCTTTGGGAATTTGACTGATGAATTTTGAGGCTCTTTCATTGGGCACATATATGTTTATGGGTTCTTGGTCTACTGCTCCCTTGAGCATTGTGTTATGCCCATTATTATCTCTTGATATGTCATGTACCTTGAGGTCTATTTTGTCAGAGATTAGTATTGCCACGCCTGCTTTTTTGGGGTTGCTATCAACAATGGTTTCCCTTGTTCCATGTCCTCTTCTGAATCTGGCCTGAACTTTTGGCAGTTCCCTAGTCAATGTACTGCTGTAACTCTTGTTGGATTATCTTAAGCAAAATTTTACTTAACTTCAATATCAATTATATCATTCTATAGTTTGAGCATTCTCCCAGATCACCTTTCTTTGTAACGGACACAAAATATGGATTTCCTCCAGTTACTTGGCCAAATAGCTGTCTTCAAAATTTCCTGAAGTAGATGAATGAGGGCTTCCAGTGCATCATCAGCTGCTGAAACATTTCCATGAATATTCCATCAATACCTGAAGCCTTGTTTTTGGCAAATGCATTCAATGTAGTTCTCCCTTCAACAACATTGGTTCTTGCTCATATGCTACCTCCTGAAATGGTGGAATATAGACTGGTTCTTTTTGGTACATCATTTTGGTTATCACTAGTACTCTAAAAAAATTTGAACCAAATTTTGATTTGCATTTATCTTTCTAGGAATATTTCTGTTACTGATTTGTTCCATATCATGTAAAAAAGGAAAATATAAATTTCCTTAAAAGATAATCATTAGTGCAAAGTTTACTGCTTGGAACTTAGAGCTTTGTCTCACCTAATGAGCAAACTCTAAATGTTGTTGTGGTTGTCAGGTACCTTTGAGTTGGTTACAACTAATAACAATCCTATGTTCAACATTTCCTGGCCTGGTTCAATCTTCACAATTGTTTTCATGTTTGAGACTATCAATGCAGCCACTGTGTCAATCCATCTTGTAGAAAGTCTTCCTCTTTTTCACTGCCCATCTACTTTACCCAAGTATGATGTCCCTCTCCAGGGACTGGTCTCTTTTCATAGCATATCCAAAGTGCATGAGACGAAGTTTTGCCATCCTTGCTTCTAAAGAGCATCCTGACTGTACTTCTTCCAAGACAGATTTGTTTGTTCTTTTGGCAGTCCATTGTATTTTCAATGTTCTTCATTAGCCACAATTCAAATGCACTGATTCTTCTTTGACCTTCCTTATTCAATATCCAACTTTCATATGCATGAGGTTATTGAAAATACAGTGGTCGGGTTAGACCAGTGGTTCTCAATCTTCCCAATTCTGTGATTCTTTAATACAGTTCCTCATGTTGTGGTGACCCCCCAACCATAAAATTATTTTCGTTGCTACTTCATAACTGTACTGTTGCTACTGTTATGAATTGGGTGACCCCTGTGAAAGAGTTGTTCAACCTTCAAAGGAGTCGCGACCCCCAGGTTGAGAAGTGCTCAGTTAGATGCCCGTCACTTCTCAAAGTAACATCTTAATTTTTCCCAACAACTTACATAGGTCTTTTACAGCAGATCTGGGACTGATGATGAACTCAAATACGATAATGACGTTTTTCAAAGGCAATCAAAAGTCACTCAAGTACTATGACCTACTCTGAAAAATGTGTATCTTTCCAAGACTTTACTGACCCTGCATGTAGTTACCTAATGTAGGAGAAAAATCAGTGATACCTTTGACTGACAAAAGCATCCACTGGCTTAAATCACAGTGCTTTATTTATGAATCACATTGCTAAAATGAGTCTCTTAAATGTTTGACCTTCTTCCACATGGAACATTGCCAAGAGGCCCGAGGTAATAGAGGAAAGTTGTTTTTTTTCCAGAGACTTGAAAAATACAATTTAAAAATGATATTTTTAGCTCTTTTTGAGACCGTTTTTCCTTGTTTTGTACTTGGTTTACAAATATTTGGCACTAGTCACAGTAGGTTTGGGGTCAAAATCATGTAGGTTGAGCTCTTAGCTCTGTCATATACTACCCATCAGTGGACCCTGATGGTGTTATGGATTAGGCATTGGGCTGCTAACCACAAATTTGGGAGTTAAACTCATCAACCGTTAGGGGGAGAAAGATGATGACCCCTCCTCCTGTAAAGATTGTAGTCTCAGAAACCAACCATATATAGGGTTGCTATGCCTTGATGGTGTAATAGGTTATACCTTGGGCTGCTAATCACAAGGTCAGAAGTCCAAAACCACCAATTTCTCTGCTAAGGAAAGATGAGACTTTATATTCTGGTAAAGATTTACAGTCTCAGAAACCCACAAGGTCAGTTCTACTCTGTTCTGTAAGGTTGATTCTACCGCAATGAGTTTGCATTTTGAGTTATGAGTCAACTACTTTTAGATAGTTTTCTTTTTGTTTTAGTGTGTGTGTGTGTGTTTGGGGAAATTAGGCGGTCTAACTTCATCTTTCCATCTATAAAATGGAATGATATATTCCAAACTTAGGAGATTCCTGGAAGTTTTGAATTTTTTGCAACTTCATTAACTCCTTTACTTTCTTTTCTCCTCCTTTCCCTGTCTTGTTCAGAAGGACTGATTTGGTTAATGTGATTTACAAAACCAGCCTATTCAATGACCTAAAGAGACCCCTGCAAAAAGTGGTTGAAACTTTGATAAAACATTTTATTGAATTTCCGTGCAGGAATAATATTGATTGCTTGATAACGATACAAAGCTAGAAGCCTCTGAGAATGTTTTGCTTTTAAAGGAGCCAAGTTAAAAGAAGACCAAAAAACGTATCGATTTGAAAGTGAAAATCCATTACCATCTCTACCAAGGCCAGGTAGGATGGAAAAGAATTCTGCACTTTGGAATCCCCTACATGTGACTTATAATTCTAGCTCTAACATGAACTCGATAGACCACCTTTGGTAATACACTTTTGTTTTCTGGACTTTAATTGCTTCATCTTTAAAATGATGCAGTGATGACCAAGGCCTGTCCTTGCATCACCAGTGTTCAGTACTGAGATGCCGAGATTCACGAGTTCTTACTCTCCCAGGTAGTCACTGCCTGGGGCACTGATGATTTTCTCACCTGGGTTCTTGAACTGTCAAACCTGGAGGCAGAGAGGACTTCTGGGACGTGACATGACTCTTAGCCCTGCATGTCTCTCTAAAGAAAATGTCCACCGCACATATCCAAATATAAGAAGGTTCTGTAAACATACTGCCTCCTTTGTTTTGCTTTACTCTTGTTGTTTTTGTTGTTTTTAAGATGATCCTGCTGTCTTGGTTGTTGAAAAAGTCTGCTACTAAAATAAAGACAAAAAATAAAACAAATAAAAAGGAGTTCAGGATAAAAAAGAAATTATCAAAAGGGAGTGAACCCCGTATATATCTGAAATCGGGCAATAATTTACGTTGCTAAATCAAATCCCAAAATTTAAAGTCTGCATCCATGTGTGCTGCTGCAGTCTCCTTTGAATTTTCCAAATAGGAAAATCATTTTAGATAATTTAATTTTGATAGAGCCAGAAGGGTATAGATACTTGTGATTCTCCCACTTAAGACCTAAATTAGATCTGTTCATATGGAATGAACAATATACTTGAGTTCAAAAACTTTCATATTGTTTAATCTTTTCTCACTTGAAAAGGGACTGTGTCTAATTGTGTAATCAGCCATTAGCCATGTTCTTTGGCCATAACAGATGATAAATGAGCTCCCTTCACCTAAACAAAAAGAACATTCCTTAAAGACATTCAACTCAGAGCCAGCAGAAATCTTTCCCACTCTTACAAGGAATTTTAAATGTACATCCTACTTATTGCTCATTTTTAGAATATTCTGGGATGGTGTTACTGGCAGTTAAAGCTGAGGTGAAATATTCTGCAGCTATGTTTCTTAAAAGGTAAGGAAACACTTACCTTTGCTCTTTCCTACGTGCCAATGAGGCAGAATACAAAACCCAAAGAGCACTGTTTTCCTTCAAATTTTCCATCTGTGCTTTTTAAGTAAATTCACATTTTCCTCCCCAATGCTCAACCTAGACAAATAAATAAATGTATTTAAGGCATCAGTGTGTGATAAGCAAGATAACCTAGCCAGAGCTCAGCATCCTGCCTGACATGGGTGTATCTTGAAGACATGTACCACCCCTGGCAACGATTAGGAGAAGGATGAGATGACCCTGCTCTGCAGGTTTCTGTTCAGAACATACTGATGTTCCTCTGGACTCAGAAGGGTCAGGCTGCTGTAAAGTTGGCAAAGTGGTGTGCTTGCATGGAATAAATAGAGCAGGCCATGGAAATTACACTACGTTTAGTACTGTCTTTGCAAAGAGCTTTTTTGGAGCAAGTCCATAACTTCTACAAATCAGTTCTCCATTGCAAAAAGAATGCTTATAGAGCACAAGCAGGCTGTATTAATACACTACTAATTTGTATTAATACACTGCTAATGGGACAGATGTTCATTTGAATCTGGAGACTTAAAAACAATCCAATTGACTGATATCCTGAGGGGGTGTCCAGGTTTGTGCCTGGTAAGTCCTGAACATTGAGGTTTTGTTGAATTAAATCTATTATAAAAGTCCATTTTTCTCAGAGACTGTATAATAACTGCTGTCAGAGTTCTACCTCTCCTTTTTCTACTCCCTCATTATGTGCAAAAAAATTTTTTTCTAGCTGTAAAAAGAAGTTTATACCTACTATGGAGTGTTTAGAAAAATAAAGTATAAAGTGAAAAACAACAGCAACACTGAACATCCCTTATTTATTAAGACACTCAGATAACAACCATGAGAACTCATCCCCAAGCCAGATAAAGCGATAGGGGACATTCACTGTAGGAATGAGACAGTGGTGGCTCACCTCCCTGTCGGAAACCTCAGTGCATTTTCAGCCAATGCACCTCACGGGCAGTCGCCATACATCCGACAGAGGGCTTGTGCACCTCGATGATCTGAAACAAGCTTCATCCGAGTGTCTAGCCAGATTAGGAAAAAAGGCCTGTCAATCTACTTCTGAAAACCAGTCAATGAAAACCCTGCAGGGCACAGCAGTCCAATCTGCCCCTGATTGTGGGATGGCTCAGATCAGGCAGCTAACACGATCATGAGAGAGGCAAACAAGGGCAGCCAGGGACAGGAAAGAAGGTGTTTCCAAAACCTACCAGGTCCTTAGGACTGTCGGGTAGTTTCCAACTGCAGCCTCTCTTCACTCTTCTCCCCACTTCTGCTGAGCCCTGGCAGCCGTTTGGTAGCCCTGCCTTTTCCAAAATGTGTGCTAGAAAGCGCCACCTCAATGCTTGTGAGTGTTAGAATATGGCCGACTGTGCAAAGAAAAGGTTACTGACCATATTCCCTCTGCTTTCCATGCCTCGATTCTCTACAAGGAGAGTCATCCCTGGTCAATAGCTCAGAGCCCAAACCAAGGCGAAAAAGCACATCACAAACCATGGCTGCTTCCAAATGGGGTAGGAGCGGGGGTGGGTGGGCATATTGCCCCCCAAAAGAACACTGAGCAGGATTCCAATCAACCTTCTTCGACGCTGAGTCTCTCCTCCTCCATTCAGGGCGAGGTGGGCATGGCGCAGGACCGGACGGTGTATGGTTCTGTTGTGCACAGGGTTGCTACAGGTCAGAACCGACTCAGTGGTACCCAACAAGAGCCTCACCCCCACTCAGGGCTACTCACTGATGATCTTTTTATATAGCTCCTAATTTCCCCCTTAAAATTAGGTGTGTGTGTGTGTGTGTATCGATGTACCTACATATGTATACATCACCCTGTTTATGCAATTTTAAAACTTGCTTTTCTGACTGGCGTTTCACCATCAGTATCCAAAGTTTATTTTGACCAAGAACATCTCCACAAGAGCCGCACCGTAAATGCTGCCGTGTATATCAAGAGCTATATCGCATATATTGCATTATTCAGAGTCACCGTGAAATAAGCCTGACTTGGTCTTCTACAGGTGACGATTTGTCTTCGTAGTATCATCCCACTCGATCATCTCAGCAGTGCCGTGGAACGTGGTGCTGTCGTTGTTTTTAACTGCGGTCAAGTTGACTCCCCATCACAAGGGACCCCATATGTGCTGAGGGGAACTGATTCACAGGGATGTCAAGGCTGCGACCTTCTGGAAGATCTCCCGGCCTTTCTTCCAAGGCACCCAACCTTCTGTCTGGTCATCCAGTACCTGCAGAATCATTTCCTTATGTAAATGAGCAGATGAAAGAAAGGAGGAACAAAGGGAGGCACGCTCGCACTAACAAACGGCCCTTTCTAGTCAGATTCGCAATTCTAACCCTGTCCGTCTCTGTTTGTTTTCTTTCCTGGTATTGTTCTTTATTCAGAGAGACTGACTCCCTCCACTCTGCAAGAGGAGTATTTATACAATCAAATACCTCCTCTTGCCAGAGCCCTTCTAAACATGAGCAGTGGATCAAGGGGCCCCGGAGGAAGCTGGGGAGGAGAGCTGAAGCCACTTGCCAGGAATCCACTCCCAGGAGGCAGGTGGGATGGTTTCCAAAGGATTAGGAACAATTCTACTTCGTAGGTCTCTGAATTCTCCCATCTCTCGCTCTCCTCTTCACCATGCCAGGCACCCTCCAGCCTGAGGCCTGCTCTCCCTGAAGTCCCGTTTGGTTTTCCTTCCATCCTGCTTCCTTTGGGGAAACTCTAATACACCCTAAAGAAGGAAATCCAATTGTGGGCTAGCTTCAAATGATCTCTCATGGGGCTTTTATGTCCGTGTTTCTAAACGTCAACATTGCCCGCAGCACGGAGAGAATCTCTAGGGGCTGGTGCAGCCAAACTCCACACTCCAGTCTGATAATGTCTCTTGCCAGAAGCAGCCCACTAACTAAAGAGCGGGGATGCTGTGGTAACCCTGACAAAAGAGTAGATGCTGTAGGAAGAGGGAGACTTGGTTATGGTAGGTGTACCATGCCTTCCGTTATCATTTCCAGCCTTAAAACGTTGATGCCATTGGTGGTATAATAATAACGGATCTACTGTGCATCACTAGTTATAATGAACGTACTCATTTTGCCAACAGTTAGTTGGCTTGGTTCAGATAAAAGCTTGCCAGTCACATCACAGGTAATGAGCCGGGTAAGTGGCCGAGCTGGGTTAGGAACTGGGTCGGCTGAGTGCAGTGAGAGGCTACACAAGTAGGGCGCACAGCCACAAAGAGCAGAGAGTAGTGAACCCATCCCACGGACCGGTGTGAAGTTTCAGAGACCGGTCCTCCAGACGGCACCAGGATTTCATTTGCTTCTGAATTCTTACTACACCTGCTTGAAACTTATGTTAAACGGAAGAATGGTTATAAGGAACCATGAGCAAGAGTCTGCATGGCAGCATGGTTTGTGATGGACTGCTTAAGGCTCTGCTTGCCCCTACTGCCTGGTGGCATAGTGGGTTACACCTTGGACTGCGAACCATGAGGTCAGCAGTTCAAAACCTCCAGCTACTCATAAGGAGAAAGATAAGTCTTTCTGCTTTCATAAAGATTTGGCTTCAGGAACGCAAAGGAGGCCATTCCAGTCTGCCCTAGCCTATCGGTCACTGGGAGTCAAACTTGGCTCAAGGGCACTGAGTTTGGTTTGGTTTGTCCCTACTGCCAGTGAAACAAAGAGACACAAAGCCAGCATCACTCCCAGTGGTCCTATCGGACAGGAGAAAACACGTCATCTTTAAGGATGCTAGCAGACGACCACTTCTGTCTTGCACAGTGCCATATCCACAGTGCGGCTGCTGGGCCCAAACCACCAAAGACGAGCTGACGCTGAAAGAGAAGATTGCTTCCCCCACGCCCCTACACCCAGCCCAAAGCTTTCTGGAAGCAGCAACTGGAACTGATTAAATAAACACAATTTATAGGGAACGCTTACCAATAACTTGTCATTTGCCGTGAGCTAAAAGATCAGGGTTGTTATTTTATCTTTCAGAGTAACTTGCTTGTACTGTCATCAATTAATCTCTTGATTGTATTTTTAGTTCTTGAGGGCCATCATTTCGCTGAAGAAATATGCAGATTTATAATAAGGTTACTGAAACTCAGAAACAGGATCAGAGCCAATAAAATGTTTCTCGGGTGGTTGACAGTGTTCACCTCAAGAATGTAGAAACCAAACCTTGATTATTTACACAGATGACATTTTGCTGTCATAAATATTTATGAAGCCACAGGTCACTGCAGATGTACATTAAGTCCCTCTCACTTAAGACCAGAAGTTTAAGGCAAATGCAGAAGATTTTTTTAAATGGGAATTTCCTTCATTTGTAATAGCAGCCCCAGTCTACCCAGGCTGGCCCTCTTGCAGGTGCAATGTCATACACAGAATGAGGTTTGGGGGGGGGGTGGTGCTTCAAGTCTCTAGGTGTTACTGGGACATCCACCTTCTTCATGTGTTACCTGCCGCACAGAGGGGGAAGCAACGGCGCTAGGAGGTCGCCCCATTGTAATGGAGAGTCGTGCGTTTTCAGCTGCAGGTGTAAGGATAAAGGAATCTATTTATTCCTGCTCCTCTGAGCCCCACACAGTGAAGCCAGGCAGAAATTATATAATTATTCCTCCTGGATGGATTTTCTTATTGGTTTCTAATTACAAAGTACTCTTCTAGTACTTTTGTATCCTGGAATGAAGTCTTTGGAATTACATAAAGACTCACATCCCGGCTTGTTTATCCTCTTCTATTTGATTTTCCCTATTAATAGGGTCGCTTCCTAAGTGTCAAAATGTGACTTCTTTCTCTTTTGCAGGCTCTATTACTTAGACTAATTTTGAATGAAGTCCTAAGGGAAATCTCTTATTTTCGCCATTACACGGTGTATGTTTCCACACCTTGTAACTGCTTCCTGTGTAAACGAAGCTGCCTGGGTTACTAATGTTCTGAGCTCTGCAGGTGCGCTCTCTTCGTATTTCCTGTCATTTCTGGCTGCGGCTCAGAAATGGTCACTGATTCTCCCTTTTTCTCTGAAGGAAACCTGGGTGTGTGGGTGGGCGCGGTGGGGGTGTGTGGAGGGAGGAGGACAGGCACAGGTTCTCTTATATGGGTTCTTCCTGCTACTGGTTACTTTACTCTCTCCCCATCCATGTAATACCTTCGTGTGTATACTATGTGCCAGGGAATGAGGACAGAAGACGGCACCATCTAGGGAGTGGCTCCCTCCAGCCAGCACCTAGCCAGCGCCTGCTAGCTCCAGAGAGAAAGAGGCCCAAATGGGCTCTTAGTAAATGCTCATCATTCGTTTGAATATTCTTCTGGGCTTATTCCTAAAGTAACTTTCAAAAGAAGCTCGGATGATCTCCCTTATCAGAAGATGTTCATTTCCTGTGGCTTTAGGGATGGGGACCCTGAAGGGCCACACATGATTCAACACTGCACCTGTTCATCGGCATCCCAGGCCTCAGCCTTGGAAACCCCGTAGCGTGCAGTTCCACTCCGCACACGTGGTGCTTCCTTGAGTCAGAATGGACAGGACAGTACCTAACAGCAAGAAGTTAGAAATAATAAGTGCGAAAACAAGGCAAACCCAAACAAAACAATAAAGGAAGACAAAACCAACAACAAAAGCAAACAAACAAAAAATGACAACATCAAAAAGAAAGCAATGACAAAAAAGGAAAAGCCTATAAATAGTTCCAGGTCTGTTTTTTGACCTTTAGGAGTGTTTTTCCATCGAGTCTGATGGGGTGCCACACTCTGTCCCCAAACTCTAGTTATGGTATTCCCTGGGGAATTCATTGCTTTGCTCCCCTTGCTGTTCTGTTGCATGCCATTAGTGTTTCGCCCCAGTGTGATGGGGTCAGATTGGGCACAATTCCTGCACTGAGTCTCCAGTGTTATCCCCCCTAAGTGCTAAGGTTCATTGAGGGACATCATGTGTCGTGGTGGGGCCCGCCCTATGGTCCTCTCTGTGCATTGTCTGCTCTAGGCAGGAATATTATTCTTGGGGCTTGGTAGGCCAGGATGTGTTCCACTCTCTCTTTCCCTCTTCATTTACTCCTCTTTGCTCTGATCAGATGTGCCTCTCTCCCCAAGCTGTAGTTTCAGTGCTGTCCTCTAAAGTGCATTCCTCTGGTGGGTGGAGGGAGGGAGGATGTTCACATAGTTGGGTCTGCATAGAGGCTGGCCAGCCCGGCAGAACACTCTACTGGTTCCCTGCTATATGCCAGTATGTTGTATTCACATCTTGGCACACTGGGTTGAAGCCTGGTCTCTCGCTCCCTCTCCTGTGGAGATATAAACAATACCCTCCCCTTGAGTGGGCTGTTTTGTCTGGCTTTGCCTTGCTTTAGTGCCAATCAATGTCTCTGCATGTCTATCTAGATAAGATAAGTGGGATAAACAAGATAAGAGAAGAAAACAATGGGACCGACTATTCCAGGGATACACAGGAGAAGGGGAGGAGGGAGAAAGGAAATGGGGGATCAACCAACCCAGGGACAAGGGAACAAGTGAATTAGAATTGATGGAGAGGAGGGTATAGTATGTCTAGTGGGGCTTAATCAAGGGCAATATAACAGCCAGGGATCACTGAAACCCAAATGAAGGCCGAACATGATAGTGGGTCAAGAGGAAAGTAAAAAGAAATAGAGGAAAGAACTAAGAGGCAAAGAACATTTATAGATCTCTAAATACACGCATGTATATATGTAAATATATTTATATATAATGATAGGGGAATAGATCTACGTACTTATATTTATATGTTAGGTATTAATGTAGCAGATGGACATTGGGTCTCGACTCAAGTATTCCCTCAACACAAGAACACCTTGTTCTAATAATCTGGCATTCTTTGATGCCCACCTTCCCGACATGACCACAGAACACAAAATGGGTGCAAAAGCAAATGTGATGAAGAAAGCTGATGGGGCCCGTCTATCAAAAGATATAGCATCTGGGTCTTAAAAGCTGGAAGATAAACAAGTGGCCATCTAGCTGAGAAGCAACAAAGCCCATATGGAAGAAGCACAGCAGACTGTATCATGAGGGGTTGATGGGATCAGGTATCAGGCATCTAAGACCCAGAAAGAAATCATACCAATGTGAATAAGGGGAGGGGCGTGGAGTGGAGACCCAAAGCCCATCTGTAGACTATTGCACATCCCCTTACAGAAGAGTCACAAGAAAGAGATGAGCCAGTCAGGGCACAGTATAGCACCAATGAAACATACTACTTTCCTCTAGTTCTTTAATGCTTCCTCCTCCCCACTACCATGACCTCAATTCTACCTGACAAATCTGACTAGACAAGAACATGCACGCTGCTACAGATATGAGCCCACAACACAGGAAATCCAGGACAGATAAACCCCTCAGGACCAATAATGAGAATAGAGATACCAGGAGGGAAAGGGGAAGGTGTGGGGAGAAAAGGGGAATCAATGACTAAGATCAACATATAACCTCATCCCAGGGGGATGAACAACAGAAAAGTGGGTGAAGGGAGACAGTGACAATGTAAGATATGAAAATAATCATTTGTAATTTCACAAGGGTTTGTGAAGGAGGGAGGGCAGGGGAAGGAGGGAAAAAAAAGAGGAGCTGATGTCAAGGGCTCAAGTAGAGGGAAGATGCTTTGAGAATGATGATGGCAACTTATATACAGATGTGCTTGACACAATGGATGGATGTATGGATTGTGATACGAGCTGAAAGAGTGCCCAATAAAAGTATTTAATAATAATAAAAGGAAATTAGAAATACTCTTACTGTTATACCCACAGCCAGAGGATTTACAAAATTAATTTCCCATGATTTTTTCCTATATGGGAAATTTAATTTCCCATAAAAATCTTTTGATTTTTGAATATTGCAAAGCAGGGTTTATTCTGTATGTTGTTTAATGTCTAAATATCAGAAATAAGTAGTGGGCCCCAAAGGGTAAGTCAATTCAATAAATGGAGGTAATATACTGACTTATTAATTACCAAAAAATAGTGTGCTACATGCTTTGCTTGCCTTACCTCCTTTAGCTTCCACAACAACCTTTGGCGAAGGCCTGAGTGGATTTAGTGTTCTCACTCACACATGACAAATGAAAGTGTCAAGAGGAAACCCACAGGCCCATATTTCTCAACCAGTGAGTGGAAGCCGACTATCTGGCTCCACGGAGCACTCTGGGACACTGCAGCTTCAGAGCCGGCCATCATATCTGGAGAGTGTGCACTAGGACATCAATCCTTACTCTCCTATCAGGCTCCTGCCATACACTTTTTGTATGTGTCTGGGTACTTTAGAGAAACAAATCCACAGCAACTCATGTATAAGAGAGTTTTATGTAAAGAAAGTGTGCATCATGAAAACATCCCAACCCAATGCTGCCCAAGCCCACAAGTCCAACATTAACCCATTAACCCAACACCAGTCCACAAAGTCGTCCACCTCACAAACAGAGGCAAGGATGCCGACTGCAGGAGGAATGCTGAGTCAGTGAACAACTAAGCATCTCAGCACTAGCAGGAGTCGCCACACGGCTGCTCCAGCACCCAGGGCTGCATCGGGGTAGGTCCATGTGGCTTCTCCTTGGGGATGTCTTGTAGGAAGTCAATCTTGCAAGCTGAAACAGGGAACTGCTAAGGCAGCTGCACCCTGGTGCGACCATCACAAAGCAAGAGACCTGAGAACTAGAAAGGCGAGGCTCACCACCCATTTATCCCCACACCTTTCAATTAGCCCCACATGTGATTCTTGGCCAGGTTGGCACAATTAACTAACTCGCTTTTTCACATGGGTCTTCTAGCTGGTGACGTTTGAATCTAGGGATGATATCTTGGTACACAGCAATTGCATGCTGGGCATTTCTGAGTCTGCTTTACTCAGAAGACAGCTTAACTGGGCTGTGATTTGTAACACCATCTGTCCAATTAATTCAATTGTCTATAGAAATGATTATTTTTGAGCTTCTACTACCTGCTAGAAATTTCATGGCCCCCCCCTTTAATGCTCATTGTAAAATAGATGAAGATATAAAACTTCTGATGTTTACAGTCACTAACTGGGTGGAATGTCTTGGATTTAGACTCAGCTGTTGGATTCTTTATCAGCCACACAAAAACGACCCTTGAAGTGAAATGGCAGCTTATGGTTGCCATACATTTGTATTCTATCAGCATTAAATTGAAAAAAATGAGTTTACAGAGTGAACTAGTTTCCCCATTCCAACAGGTATATGCAGATAATTCCCTGGCATCGGTCGCTACCTCCACCATATGGCAACACTCTCTTTCCTTCCACCTTGAGTGCCTAATTTCCATTCATCCAGCCTCTGGGCCCTTCCTACCATCTTGACTTTGCATTTGGGAAAACATGCCCTTCTGCTCTTGTGTCGTTGGTTGTTCTAATGAACTTGTTCTTCCTCGTGTTCTTGTTCACTTGATAGGCCTGTTTTTTACATGACTGAAAGGTCACCACCAGGAGTGGCTTCAGCTCTATGTTCTAAAACCATTGTCTCCAAGATTCCAGAAATCTCTATCAAACAAGTATATCTGGTCTTTTTATGAATTTGAATTTTATTTTACCTCTTCTTCCCACTCTATCTCATAATTTCCAATGTGGTCCCTGCCAGAGCAGTAACTTGTAATAGCCAGGACCATCAAGTTCTTCTGCTTTTAGGTCAGTGCAACTTGCATTTCATGTGGCTCATTAGTCCCTTGGACTAATTGTTTCCTTGAGTCTTTGTATTTTTGTTTGTTTGTTTTTCAGGGTAACAGGTGTCATTCAGCTTTGCTCCCGAAAGAAGGGAACCAATAATGTTCATGTAGCTATTGCTTACAGCTTTTAATACCCCCAGACCCTACTGACCAAAATAGCATGTAGACCATTGTTTTTATGAACTATATTATGCCAACTGGCATAGATGCTCACTAACACTACTGTCTCAAACTCTAAGGTCTAGTATCTCAGTCCCAAGAGATGTTTGCTTCTGGCTAAGAGGTCTTCATGCCTGTGCCCAGGGTGTGCTATATATCATGTGGGTATATCTGCAGCATATACAAACGTATACATATAGAGAACGTCTGCTACAACCCCATGGGTTCTTATGAGTGCACTGGTGAACCCTGCTGAATTTGCATAACATTATCATTTGTTACTTTTGTTGCAGGATTACACGGGCAGTAGTCTTCATCTTTTACTGTTATGTGCTTTTGCCTTGGCTGCATTGTTCTGATTTCCCATACCATGTGGATTGTCTTTCTGGAACTTCATTAGGGTTAGTGCATGTCTACTGTCTAGCTAGAGATTTTTCCTTCCCAACCACTCTCGTCTAGTAATCATGAAAAAAATATCTTTTTATGTTTCAAACTTTTCTTGATTCTTTGCAACTTCAATCTCATACAATATTTGTCTGTTTTTTTTGTTTTGGTTTTTTTTTTCTTTTTTAACATTTTATTAGGGGCTCATACAACTGTTATCCCAATCCATACACACATCAATTGTGTAAAGCG
>NW_022104341.1:58902571-58911378 GCF_000313985.2 Echinops telfairi | reverse complement strand
CTGCACCCCCACCCCCCCCCCCAGTGCCTTGCCTCAGCATGGCGGGGTCAGATCAGGCGCAATTCCCACACTGTGCCCCTGGTGTTGTCCCTCGCAGGGCCATAATAACTTATTTCACTTAGCCCACCACTTGTCTGTTAGTTTGTCATACTGTGGTGGCTTATGTGTTGCTGTGATGTTGGAAACTATGTCAGGGCTACCCAGCATGAACAGGTTTACGCAGATGTAGGAAGAGCTGTCTTCTCATATTATAATTGACCATAACAGTGTGAATGGAGCAGAGGCTGTGGGAGTCAAGCCTTCGGGCCCTTCATTCACATGACTTAAAATGAGAAGAAACAGCTGTGGGGGGTGGTCTACTAATAATCAGAACTTGGAATACACACAGTATGAATCAAAGAAAGCTGGAAGTTGTAAAAAAATAAAGTGGAATGCATAGATATCAATATCCTTGGCATTAATGAGCTGAAATGAACTGGTATTGGTCATTTTACATAAGAACATCTTATATTTTACTATGTAGGGAATGGCACAATCAAAATTAAAAGCATTGAATTCATTGGCAAAAAATACATTACAAAAACAATCTTACAGGGCAAGGCTGTCTATGATAAGATTATATATATCAGCCTTTACAGAAATCCAATTAGTACCACTGTAATTCAAATTTATACACTAACCACTAAAGCTAGTGCTGAAGACCGTGAAGAAGTCTACCAACACTTCCATCACAAATTGATCAAACCTGCAATCAAGATGCATTGATAATTATTGGCAATTGGAATGCTAAAGTTGTAAATAAAGAAGGAATAGTAGTTGGATATGTGGTCTTGGTGATAGAACTGAAGCCGGAGATTAAACAGTAGAATTTTGCAAAACCAACAACTTGTTAATGGCGAATACCTTTTTCAACAAGACATAGCAACTACACATACGGGCTTCTCTAGAGAGACTACACAGAAATCAAATTGTCTACATCTGTGGGAAGAGACAGTGGAGAAGCTGAAAATAAGCAGCAGCTGACTAGAGGCCCACTCTGCAACAGACTACCAATTGCTTATATATAAGTTCAGGTTGATAAGGTGCCATATAGCACAACCAAAACACTCATTATTCCTCTAGTTCCTGAATGCTTCCCCTGCCCCACTACCATGACTCAGTTGTACCTACAAATCTGGCTAGACCAGAGAACACACATTGGTACAGATAAGAGCTCTCAACACATAGAATTCAGGACAGATAAACCCTCGGGAACAGTTCAGTGAGTGGCAATATCATAAGGGTAGGGGGGTAGTCAGAGAGGAGGAAGGGTGAGAAAGGGGTAACCCATCCCAAGGTTGGATATATAGCCCCCACCCTCACCCCTGAAGGGACGAATAATAGACGGCTTGGTGAAGGGAGACAACGGACAGTGTAAGATATGAAATGATACTAACAATAAATAATTGATCAAGAATTCATGAGGAGGGGAGGGGAGGAGAAGGAGGGGGTGGGGGAAGAGGAGCTTATACCAAGGGCTCAAGTAGAAATGTTTTGGAAATGATGATGGCAAAATATGTACAAATATACTTGATACAATCCATGTATGGAAAGTCATAAGAGCTGTAAGAGCCCTCAATAAAATGATTTATTAAAATGAAAAAAAGAAAAAAAGTTCAGGTTGAAGCTGAAGAAAATTCAAACAAGGTCATGAGAACCAAAATACAACTCTGAGTCTCTCCCCCCTGAATTCGGGGGGGGAGAAAGCCTCAGGTGCAGATTGTCGGCCTTGAACACCAGGGACGGGTGATCTGATGAGCTGTGGGGCGTCAAGAGCATCCATCAGACATGAAGAAAGCAGAAGGTCATTAAAGTACAACCCAAACACGGGCACTGCTATCAAGTGCATGAGGACTCATGGGGAGCGGCCCGCTAAGACAGGGTAGGACTACACCTGTGAGTTTCCGAGACTGGTTCTTTGCAGGAGTAGAGAGCTTCATCTTTCTCCCTTCGACCTCCAGGTTAGCAGCCCAACCTGTAAGCACCATGCCACCAAGATCGAAGTGGATATCAGAGACTGAAACTTGATTTTAATTGTAGAGGAGCTAAGGTATAAGGACGAAATGATGAAGTCAAGGAGCTGCACAGAAAATTTCCCAGCTCAGCTCAAAAAGACAAGGTAAAGTAGTATAATGACACGTGAAGGCCCTCGACAGCCTGGATGGACACAGGGGCTGCACTAATGACCTCAAACATAAGATCAATTGTGAAGCTAGTGCAGGGTCAGCCTGCGCTTCTTTATGTTGTACCTTGGGGGCGCTATGGGTCAAAACCAAGTCCAGGGCCCCTAACGACAACAGGCGGTTTGAATTATTTATTCCCCGTTCAGTTTATTATCATTCAATGATTTCTGTTAGGAAAAATAAGACAAACGATTCTGATTCACCTACCAGGTCTCAAACTATTCTAATAGTAGTAATTTCATGTCTTAAAATTACATTGCTTAATAAGTGCACTTTGGCCAAATGTTAGCCTGATAAATAGGTAGAGCTTTGCTTAAGTAAATGCATCAGAAGGAGCTAGAAGAGGTCTTCCCTTTTTCTTTATTATTTTTTAATTAACATGAAGATTAGCCTGAGATGACTCACTGTTTTTTTTTAAGCCCTGTGTCCCTGCGGCACACATTCCCTCCTGCAATGGGATCTGAAAGGAGTAGAGGAGTTGCCCGCATTTCTAAGTGAACAGCCTAGTGGGGGTGGGGGCAGCGTAGGTCACACAGGTCCTTGAGCTTCACAGATAATAAATGGTAGAGCGAGTGAGAGTCCACCACCTGAAAAATAGAACAAACTCAGTTTAGTACACTTTTGCTTGTGAATGCTTATAAGCAGATGCTGCATTCAGACTGAATGAGACTCAGCATTCATGAAAGTGCTTTAAATTACGAACTCCCTTAAACACTGCCTTCCACCTGCCACTCAGGTCCTCTTCAGGTGCAGAAGACAGTTCAATCATGGCACCATGTTCCTTCAAAGCCCTGCAAAGCTTCCTTTACTCTTGGGATCAAGAGAAACTATATTCCCAAGAGGTCTCAGTAGATCTGGTTCCCATCTTCTGCATCTGGTTGACTAGTTATCCTATGTTTTTCCAGGAGAATCAAGCTCTTTCTCCAGCGCAGGGGAATTTATTTTGCCTGGAACCTTCTTCTCATCCACTTCACCTAGTTATTACTTATCCTTTACTCGTATATTAAATATTAATTTCTCGGACACTTCTTCCCTGGATAGTCCCAACTAGATCCCGTCTCATAGAACACCGTCCTTTTCCTTTGTGGCATTTGTCAATGAAATTACACAAGGGTACGTGATGGGTGTGTGTACAGTGCCTTGTCCGAGCCTGATTTCCACAAGAGCTGGAACCATAGCACTCTTATCCAGAACAGTTTGCCTGGCTTGTCACTCTCTGGAATCTAACAACAGGGTGATGTGAGGTACTGAGTGGACGTCATCCCGTGGCCTAAGACTGCGTGAGAAGAGCCCACAGGGAAGAACGAAGTGTTTAAACCCATTTTCTAGGGTCAGATAGCCACAGACCTTTGGCAAGCATTTTCATGTAAAGCTGTTGAGAACAATATTTCCACAAAACCAAATCTCGAATTGCCCCCATTCCTTACACTTATCTTGAAAGAAACGAGCTCCGGGTGTGTAGTGCTTATGGATTGTGCGACTAACCCAAGATCAGCAGTTCTGAACCCCCAGCCGGTTTTGACTCCTGTGACCAGTTACAGTCTCAGAAATATACAGGGGCAGTTCTGCCTGTCCGATAGGGTCACTGTTAATTGGGATAGACTGGATAGCAATGACTTTGGTTTGTTTTTTAGGAATGACTAATAATCTGACGCAGTTCTTCATGTATTTGTTCACTGGCTAAATGTGTTCTTTGAAAAAAGTTTGTTTATGACTTTTGCCCACTTTGTAACTATTTTGTTTGTTTGTTGTTGTTAGTGATGATGCAGTTTTCTACAAATTTTAGAAATAATACCCTTGTCAGAAGTGTCATTGCAATATTTTCCTCTTTCTGTGGTTTCTCTTTTCACTCTTCTGAAGAAACATTTAAATGAATATTAGGAATTTTATTTCTTGGATGTCCATAGTTTACCTTCTATAAAGGGTAAAAATTCATTAAACATGGAAGAGATAGTCTCTTTAACTAATGGTGCTCCCAAAACTGGATATCCATTTGCAGAAAAATTATACAGCATCCATACCTCACACCATATACAAAAAGTGGCTCAAAATGGATCAAAGATCTAAATGTGAACCCAAACACCATAGAGATCATGGGAGAAAAAATGGAGGTAAACCCCAACTTTAAGTCCTGGCTGATGAATCAGTTCTTTCTCCTAGAAACCCTTAGGACAAAACAGAAGTGCCCATGGCTGTCACTGTCACCAAGGTAGGCTGTCACATCTTTTCCCATGAAGCTGATGTGGGGTACACCTCGAGGCCCTAATGTATGGCACACGCTGTGAAACCTATCCAAAACCCTGCACTGATTGCAGAAGATAAACCCTATGGTGGAGATCTCCTAAACACGCAGATGTTAATCTGCTTTGTTGAGGTATTGCTTACATGCAGTGAAACATGTTAAGCATGATGTACTCCGTGAAGTTTAAAAATGTTTCTGCCCTTGTAACTCCCAATCCCTGGTGTCACATAACATTTTTGGTGCCCTGGTGCAGTCTCTGTGACCCTTTGCTTTGTGCCCTTTTGCAGCCTTCTCCTTGACCCCCTCTACACTCACAGAAGCTTTCTGTTACTGTAGATCAGTCTTGCCAGTTCTAGAACTTTGCCTAAAAGGAATATGTGGTGTATGTGCTTTACTTTTTTTTAGTATATAATGTTTTTTAGTGATATAATATTTTAAGAGAATCATAAATGTTATTTCCTATATGGTAAACCAAACTCCGAACACTGCCATCAAATCAATGCTGACTCATAGCAACCCCTATGTATTTCCCAGACTGTAACAGTTTACAGAAGTGGAAAGCCCAGTCTTTCTCCCATGGAGCTACTGGTTGTTTTGAGCTACCAACCATGTGGATCGCAGCCCAACTTGTAACCACTACACCAGCAGGACTCCCTTACCACCTAGACTTTAAATTTATTTTATTGATGGTATTGTCAAGTAGTAGTCTATTATAATTGGGATACTAACCTTACGATTAGCAGTTCAAAACCACTAGCGGCTCATCAGGAGAAAGATAGGGCTTTCTAGTCCTATAAAAAGTTAGTCTCAGACACCCACAGGGACAGTTCTATAGGGTTGTGTTAGGCTCGGTGGACTAGAGAAACAAATCCAGTGAAACTCATATAGGTTAAGAGAGAATTATATGAGGATCTGATACTAAGTCCTCAAGTAGAAAGAAAATATTTAGAAAATGATGATGGAAACATATATACAAAAGTGCTTGACACAGTGGATGGATGGATACATTGTGATAAGAGTTGTAAGACCCACAATAAAGTGGTTTTTAAAAAATTTGGTAATATATCAGAAAAACATACTAGCCCAGTCCAAATTAAGTCCATACATCCTATGCTAGTTCATAAGTCTGATTCTAGTCTGTAAATCCCTCTTCAGACTCACACAGCCACAAGAAATGACGCAGAATGCAGGAAGATCGCAGGACGAGTGGGTGCAGAGTGTGTGGAGCCAGTGGCGGTGGGAGCATCCCCAAGGATAGTGCAGGTCTCTGCGTGGGTTTTCAGCCAGAAGGTGAAGGCAGTGGAGACAGGAGAGACCCCAGGACCCTCCTTTTGAAGAGGTCATACCCCCAAGGAGGCATTATCAGACTGTGACCTGATTGACAGGCTAGACTCCACCCCTACAGTTGAAGTTGACATGAAATTATGTAACTACCACAAGGGCCTTCTAGGGTCACTATGAGTCAAAAGTTAACTTCCTAGCAGTGAATTTGGTTTTGGATGGAGCATGTGAAAATAGAGCACTAATGTTCTATGAGGTGTCTCAAGCCAAGCTTCTTTATTCCAGCTGGTCAATAAATTCACCCAACAGGAGGACCGACCCATTTACCCTGTTTCTCTGACCTATGTGTTGTAGAGTAGAGCTGTGTGGTTTAGGGTTTTCAATGGCTGCAATATTTTGGAGCCAGTAGACCGTCAGGCCTTGGAGGTATAGTTTTGGGTGGATTCAAACCACCAATATTTAAATATTTCTGTTAGTAGGTGAGCATTTAACTATTTGAGTTACTCAGAGAAATCCAAGCTTTTATTCTTGGTGGATCTTATCACTGAGGTCTTGCATACATAGTATTGAGACTTCTTTTGCCATATACCACAAACATGGAGTTTCAGAAGGTAAACTAGAGACTTCTCAATATTTTATCTGATATCCTTTGTTTAGCAACAATTACCTATGACCAGTATTTTCTACCACAAATTTGGTAGCAAATAGTATTACATGATGTTCAGCTAACCATGATCATGTCCGAAACATGATCATGTCCTTTGAGGCCATACTTAGGGGCCTTGTCCTTTTCCCATGCCGTAGATTCCACTTATAACTGATATCAGATCTTTGAATGGAAAATGTGCTTAAACGGGGAGCTAATCTGATCTAGCTCTCCATTTCTTTCTCTCTTCTGCTTCTCTTTCTCTTCTCGCAATTGTTCCTTCAGTCACATTGGCCTCTTTGTCCTTCAAACACACCATGCACGCACACACCTTCGTGAGACCTTGGTTCTACCTTAAGCTCCCCTGCATCCCGTGTGCACCTCATGTGCCTCCCTAACCTCCTTCAAGCCTCTGCATGAGTCTCATACCTCAAGGAGACTTGATGCTCCTCCCTCTCTGACTTAAAATGCCTAATTCTCACTATCCATCTCAGCTTCTTTTTTCTATAGCATTTACCACTTTCTAACATACACATAATTTACTGATATATTTTTTGTTGCTGTTCATTGTCTTTTTAAAGGGCCCTGGTGGCATAATGGTTAAAGAGCTTGGTTGTTAACCTAACTGGGTAGTTGATGGTTCAAGACCACCAGTCTCTCTGCAGAAGAAAGATGTGATCTGTTTACATAAAGATTACAGCCTTGAAAAATCTGTGGGGCAAATATACCCATGACAATGGTTTTATTGTCTTCATCTTCCAGTAGAATATAAACTCCTCATGCCATGTCTTTTCTGTTCACTAACAGCAAAAGCATGTAGAACGATTCTGACCTATATGAAGGTTTCCTTAAATATGTGTTGGATTGATGGCAAACCAGGCAGATCTCCATTGTGATACTCTCTCTGGGCCTACTACAGTGTATATCCAATGTCCTGGTCTAGGAAACACGTACAACATCATTGGATAAGCTCAGTCATAAAGGGGCAGGGGAATAGTGGCCTGCACCACAGCCCTGACCAGCTTGAAGGCCTTCCTCTCTTGCCCTGGACCCTGTTCCAAATGACCAAGTAACCCAAGACACACATCACAATGTGTTATGTTTTGCTTCCAAAGTCCACAGAAGCCCATCAAACCTTATTCTGCCTTCATAATGACTTAGGGAAACCTTTTTTTAACTGCTGAATCAGAAAGATCCTTAATAGACTTTGCCCATTATCTCAGCTCTATATATCTCCTGATTAATTTCCTTGTACCTTATGGACACTTTCATTATGCATTATTAAACTCGCTGAAGAAAATCTCCTCTGTGAGGAAGTTGTAGAAAAATCCTCAAGCCTTGTCCACCAAGCATGAATCCATGTCCCAAGCAAAGCCCATGGTAACTTGGCAGTTTTTTCTTTTGAGTGTTTATGTTCATCTCTTCCCTAGGTGGTTTCTTCCAGACATTAAGTCTTAAACTCACTTTTTCCATTTATCCTATGAGACTTAGGGGGTCTTTGTGTTAGTCTTGGTACATTAGAGAAAGAAATCCACAGAAACTCATATGTATAAGAGAGAGTTTTATATAAAGGGTAAGTGCCCATCAAGACAGTATTCCAACACAGTGCTGCCCAAGCCCACAAGTCCAACATTAGCCCATATGTCCAACACCAATCCATAAAGTCCTCCTCCATCTCACAAAACAGACGCACTGATGCTGACTGCAGGAGGAAAGCCAAATCAGTGAGCGTGTAAGCATCTCAGTGCTGGCAGTGGTCTACGCACGGCTGCTCCAGCACCTAGGCTGCATCGGGGCAGGTCCATGTGGCGTCTCCTCAGAGATGTCTTGCAGAAAGTGAGCCTTGCCAGCTGAAGCAGGGAACTGGTTAAGGCAGCTGCACCCTGGTGCAACCATCACAAAGCAAGAGACCCGAGAATGAGAAAGGCGAGGTTCACTGAGCCATTTATCTCTCTGCTCTTCAATTAACGCCACATTTGTTTATCAGCCAGGTTGTCACAATACACTTTAACTACCTCAGTCTTCATATGGAACTCTTGGTGCTCAGATCTGATGCCCAGCTAGCCCGGGTATTCCCTGGGTGATCTTAATTCCTAGGTGTTTGTCACATACTTATTGCATTTCTGGTTTTGTGTCAACTTTAATGGAACTTTGTAAAGCCAATCCCTGCCACTGATTCCATGCTAACTCATAATTAACCTATGAGACAGGGTAGGGATGCCTCTATGGGTTTCTCACCTTTCACACTTTACGGGAGTAGAAAACCTCATCTCTCTCCCAGAGAGCAGCTGATGGTTTCAAACTGTTAACCTTGCAGTTAGCAGCCTGTATTAGTCTAGGTACTTTAGAGAAACAAATCCACAGCAACTCATGTATAAGAGAGAGTTTTATGCAAAGAAAATGTGCATCACGAAAA
>NW_022104341.1:58889753-58901935 GCF_000313985.2 Echinops telfairi | reverse complement strand
GGCAAAAAATGAGGAGCTGATACCAAGGGCTCAAGCAGAAAGCAAATGTTTTGAGAATGATGATGGCAACATATGTACAATTGTGCTTGACACAATGTATGGTGTTGGGTTGTGATATGTATGGGTTGTAATAAGAGTTGTATGAGCCCCAAATAAAATGATTAAATTTTTAAAAAGTAATCGTTACTTTAAAAACATACATTATATATGGTGTCTCACACAGTTCTAACAATGTTTGTGGATTTTGTTCTTTGGAGAATTTCCTCTTTGAACTCTGAATAGTGAGTAAGTCCCCAACTGCACATAGAAAAGTTAGGAAAAAATGATGCCTCCCTTCTTGTTTGACAGAGACGGCATATACAGCTTGAGTTCCCTTTTAATTTGCTTTTAAGACCATTGTTTCTCCACTCTGTATTTACTGTATCTGAAATTTAAGACTTTTTGTGGTTACTGGCTCTAAATATAAATTTATACTACCTCTGCTTTTACCAATTCACTTCACCATCACATTGTCCACTAAATGAACCTTTGTATATGCAAATTTGACTATCGGATTATTTCATCCATATCTACACAAGAGACTTTTAAATTCCCCTATCACTTTCAGGGGGGAAAAAAATTGAACTAATTACATGACTAGAAGATTTTCCATAATCTAGTCCTGCTTATCTTTCCAGGCCTTTTTGTCAGATGCCTGCTATATAAAAGTGAATATTTCTATATCAAGAGACTTGAAATATTATCGTACATACAGTTTGATCCTGGGAATAACATGATGAAAACTAAAACAAAACAAAAAATAACCAAACACAACATCTCAGGGAATAGAGAAAGGCCCTCAAGGAGATGATTGACACAGTGGCTGCATCAACGGGCTCAGGCCCAGGACCCATTGTGAGGATGGGGCAAGACCATGTAGTGTTTCTTCTGTTGTGTACAGGGTTGCTCTGGGTTGGCATTGACCTGATGGCACTTGACAACAACAACCAAAAAGTTGTTTTCAAGGCCACTGTTCACAGGGAGAAAGAAGTGGCAGTTCGTTTTGGTAAACATTTGCAGCCTTGGAAACCGGTTGGGTAGTTGTGCTCTGACTGATAAGTCTGCTGTGAATCAGAGTCAACTCACCATAAAAGCCCCAGAAGTGAGGGGAGAGTGAACGAGTGAGCAGCGTAGAGCTAAGAAGGAAGGGAGAAAGTCACGACTTTGGAAACCAGAAGCAGAAAGTGGATGTGAGAGATAGGAGATGTCTGCAAAGAGTGTCTGCACCAGCAGACAGGGCTCCAGAGGGGTGAAAGTATGTGCATCACAATGCAGACAGAAGGCCCCAGAGATCTCTCAGAGGGTAGCCATAAGCTACCTGGAAAGGTTGCCATGGAAGAGTAAGTAGTAAGGCAAGCCAGTACCAGCAGTATTTCTACTGTCGAAGCAAGTCATTTGGGACGTAGTTGGAAAACATGATTTTTCTTGACTACTAAAAAGAATGTGGGGAAAAAAGGTGCCATAGAGTTGACTTCGACGTATGATGACTCCATATTTGTCAGAGTAGAACTGTGTGCTATAGATTTTTCAGTGGTTGATTTTTTAGAAATAGACTGCTAGGCCTTTCTTGTGAGATACCTGCTTTCAATGTGGACTTGCAGCTCCAGCCTTTGTTAGGGGTTAAGCATGCTGTTCACACTACTAATAATACACGGGACAAAACCCTGAAGGAAAAGCTAGCAGGATATAAGGGGCAAAGAGCCCTGGGCTGGGGGCTGGAACTCGGCAATACCAGAGAGAGGAAGAGGAGCCTTCTAATAGTTCTCTGGCCTCCGCATAAAGTAAGTTAACATGAAGGCCAGTGGAAGAGTTAGGAGCCTGGCTTACTGCTGGGTAAGTAACAACGTCTTCAGCTCAAAGCAATAAAGGAAGATTCCTTTGGGAGTGGAAGGGCAGCACAATGCCTTCTCCGAGGCAGAGGAAAGTGTGCAGTCAGCTGACAGTGCCGGTGGTCAAACATTTGCGCATCCACAGGAAACCTTCTTCATCAGGAGCGGCAGAGAAACCAGGAAGAGCACCTCTGGCTCCCGGCTGCTCTTCTGACTCCCGAGGAGTTAGGCCTCAAAAGGAGGACAGATGAGATGACACAGGATCAGACTGCACGTGCCGTGTTACAAGGTCCTGGCCTGGGAATGGGAGCGAAAGAGCTAAGACCAAGGTTTAGCCAAAGAGAGAAAGGGAAAGACAGGACATTTGAGATGGGATGTGTGCTTTAAAGTGACGTGGATTGTAACGTTGCAGCAGAAACTGCTTGGAAATTTGAGGGATCTGCCCAGGATGTTATTAAACTGTCACAGGAAAGGGAAATTTGACAAAGTATTTTTGAAGAAAGCAGTAAAAGAGAAAGAAAAAAAACTGCTCTTAGTTTATGCCCCAACATATTTGAATCTGCACGAAACCAGTTACTCAGTGTTATAAAACAATTCCACAGTCTTCAACTGTGAATTTTCAAATAAATTTCTGAATTGTCTGCAGTAATTGTGTGGCTCCAGCTCCGGTTATCTTGCCAGTTAATATTTAAATATGAGAGTATATAAAATATTGCTATAAAACCATTGCTAATATTTTCTCCCTCTAAGTCTACACACTTCTGGGGGCAGTGTTTCCACAGCTCTAGGCCAGAGTAGAAGTTCAAACCCACCAGAGGCTCCACTAGGGACATTTGACAAAGTGTTTTTGTCAGGTTTTTTGCTCATGATTTTAGCTGTTGTCCATAAAGATCTACTCTTGGAAACCTTATATAGGCTCACTGTGAGTCAGAATTGATAGCAGACCCCTTCCCCCGCAAAAGTTCTGGGCTCTCTTTAATGTATACCACACTAAGATGCAGCTTTGTGATCCTCACTGGGAGCTCCTCTAAAGCGCTCCTTGGGTTTGCGGGACGAAACAAGGTCTGGAGGGTTGTAGGATGGATGAGGCAAGACTCCCCAACAAAATTCCCGTAGGAAAACCCTTGCTGCCCTTGAAGCATGCGCAGGTACCTTGTTGGAATGGGGGAGGTGGGGGTTGGGATATTGTTGGGGCCATTTTCCTGGATCTTTGTTCACCAATAGTTACAACTTTCTTGAAATCTTTTCAGAATAAGCTCCCATGACAATCCTGTGTCTTTCAAGAAAAATCTATCCAGATTACCACTTGGGAATGTCCAAATAAGTGCCATAACTTTCTGAGCTGACCTCTCTGTCTTATGTTTAATTCAACCAGCAGTTCCCCAAGCAAGTCACTGTTTTGATTGGGCCAAGGCAAGTGAGTTCGTGAGGAGATTTTCCCATAGCCGTCCGCTGATCCCAGAGCCATGTAACCCACATTGTATTTGGCATACACACGTCCACATGTGGAACCTCTAAGAATGTCACTTTTCACAAAAGCAGACCGTGTTGTTAGACAAAGCAACACAGTCTGGGCTTGAGCCTGCTTCCTCAAGACATTCTTAAAAATGTCTCAAAAACGTGTCCGTTAGGAGTTCATCTCGCAACTAGCCATTTCTTGAAGGACGAATGTAAGAGAATGAAGGAAAAGAGAGACCGATGTAGTTAATTTCAGGAGAGGGGGATTGTTTGGAGAAGAAGCCATCTTAGTGGTATCGCGGTTAGTCAATTCCTCCAAGATTTGACTGACCGCGGAGCGGCATGTTCCCGTCCCAGCTGCAGGAGTCATGCGCAGCCAGGGGAACTGGAGACGAGCACCTCAAGCTCCACCCCCTCTTCCCTCTTGAGACTGAATAAAGCCTTAGACTTAAATGTCTCTCTTTTTATGCCATCCTGTATGTTATTATGCTCAAAGTTTATTCTTTTAACATGAAAATTGGGCAGACCATTAAAAATAAGAAGGAGACTGCAATAGTCTGTAATCATCTCAGCTTACCTGCTCCAGACCCTGGTATGGTTTACTCACTTCCTAGGGATGCTGTGATTATGGTACCACAAACTGGTGAGCTTAAAGTGACAGTAATGTATTCTCTCACAGTTCTAGAAACTAGAAATCCCGAGTGAATATCTTGGTAGGGCTACACCCTCTGAAGGCCCCAGGGGAAAGACCCCTCCTTCTCTCTTCCTAGCTTTCTAGGGGTTACTGGCAATTCTTGGCATTCGTTGGCTTGTGGATATGTTACTCCATTCTCTGCATCTGTATTCTATCCACACACACGTCTCTTGTCTCTTCTCCTTTATTGACCAGGATGCTCCCCTATGGCCTCGTGTTAACTCAGCATACCTGCAAGGATCACATTTCCAAACAAAGTTACATTCATGGGTACTGGAGATGAAGACGGCAACATAGATTTCTGGGGACACAAGTCAACTCACAACACTCATGTTGGGCCATTGGTGCCCACACTTCATCAACTGCCTTCAGTTCAAACTCATTCATTTTTTAGGACCATATGGCTCTGTTACATTTAATCGTTGAGTGTTTACACCCCAATGTTCATAGCAGTCAAAGTGTACTGTGGGAAACATAAGGGACACACGGCTGGGATTGCAAATTTGAAATTTGATAATAGTTCCCTTACAGACATGTGAGCAACATTGGAGACACAAACAAAGGATACTGAGACTCCCAAGGATGGAACTAACAACACTGGGAAGTAATTATGACAGCTAGACTTGAGGGGAAGGAGAAAACAAGGTTAGTATGGTAAAGGATACACACCTGCCAGAACTGTGGTTCCACGGAAGGGAGGAAGCAAGAAAAGAAAAGCACTGGTATCTCCCTTCTCCTGCCCATCAATCTCCGACTGGTACTCCGATGGTCTGAACCCACCCAAAAGTAGAGGGCAAAGGAACTCGGGAGCCAGTACCTGGCGTCACAGTGAAGGATGGAGAATGAGGTCAGGGAGAGGCAAATGAAAAAATAAATTAATTAATAAACAAACAAACAGCCAGGTATCTTGGGTATTTATATCATGTGGCTTTTTAAAATTGGTTTTGCATTTCTCAGTAGATAAAATTACTTTCCAAGTTCTGGAATGACAAACAAAATCCAGAGTCAGCAAATTGTCTTGCGCAAGTAGGAATTAGAGAACGTGCATATAGCGGATGCTACAAATCTAAAATGAAAAATAACTCAGTGGCAGCCAGTTGGTTCCCACTGAAAGGCACCCTGAAGGACAGAGCAGAACAGCAACTGGGGATTTCCAAGACTGGAAATCTTTTTCTTTTTTTTTCACTTTACTGGGGACTCGTACAACTCATATCTTGTACCTCCTCTTAGCTAGTTTGCTGTTGCTCTGACACACACACCTCCCACCTGGATCCAAGCTCCTCTGTGTTATCGATTCCAACACCCCAGTTGTTCACCTGTCCATGGCGCTGCCTGTTCACCTCCCCCTTACCCCACCCCCCTCACCCCCCAGATCTCCCCAGGACTGTTGGGCATGCCTCCCATGCCTATCCTATAGAGGTAGGCACACCGACTATGACATAGCGCAAACTGATAAAAAAATTTTTTTAAAGATTGAAAAGAGAAAAGGAGAGAAAAAGAGAAGGGAGAAAAGAGGAAAAAAGGAAAAGACATATACAAAAATCCCAGGTCTGTTCACTGGCCTTCATGACTGTCCAGGGCAGCTCTTCCTCTGTGTCTCATTAGTTCCCCACAGGGACGTCATCCTCGGGCCTGGTGTGCCAGTGTGGGGTCTGGCACTCTCTTCCTCCCTCCTGGTCTGCTTCTGTGTGGGTGTGGCATGCTGACCCCTCTCCCCAACCTGTAGGTTCAGTGCTGCTCTCTCCACACCCACTTCCAGGGAGGGGGCCAGTTTGGCTCTGGTTGGGGCCAGACCTGTAGCTCTCTCTTTTCATGCATCCTTCCACGTGGCCACGTTGTCCTCATGGTTTGGTGCATCGTGGTGGGGTCTGCATGCCCACTCCCAATTCTGTGGAGACAAGACCAGTACTCTCCCCCTGGGTGGTTTAGTGCCCTACTCCCTCTGTCATCATTTCCCTTTCATCCCCCAATACCTCCCTTCCACCTCCCTCCTTTCCCCATTTTTGTGTTGGACCAACATGTACCTCCTTGGGTTTGGTCCAACCTCCTCCCAACTCCCTGTATCTCAACCCTAATGTTGTGATATAAGTGGCTTCTCTTCTATACCTACCGTGTTGATTACAATTACCTCAGGGGACTCATGCTGTACTTCTCCTTTTATGATTGGCTGACTTCACTTAGCATAATTTCCTCCAACTGTTCCCATGAAAAGACATGTTTCAAGTGCTCTTGTGTTCTTTAGTGATGCATAGTACTCCATGGTGTGTATGTGCCAGAGTTCACTGATCCACTTCTACCGAAGGAAATTTAGGTTGTTTCCAACTCTTTGCCTTTGTGAATTGCGCTGCAGTAAACATCAGAGTGCATATGACTGGTCGTGGTTTATTTCCTACCTCTTCTGGGTTTATGCCCAGTAGAGGGATGGTTGGGTAATAAGGTAGATCAATTTCCATTTTATTTAAGTATCGCCAGATCGCTTTCCATAGCGGCTGTACATATCTGCAAGACCACCAGCAATGTAGGAGAGTTCGTATCTTATCACATTTGTTGCTCTCTGATTTTCTGATTTGGGCTAGCCTCAAAGGTGCTAAATGGTATCTTATGGTTGTTTTGATTTACATTCCTCTGATGGCTAATGATCAGGAACATTTTCTCATATGTTTATTGGCCATGCGGGTTTCCTCCCTAGTGAAACTTTTCAGTTCTATTGTCCACTTCTTCAAGGGGTTAACTGTTATCCTCTTTTTGCAGGCAAGGAGGGTATTGTAGATTTTCATAATAATCCATTTGTTGTGTCATTGCCAAAAATCCTCTCCCATTCTGTGGGTTGCCCTGTTACCCTATTGGTAAAGTCTTTTGACGTACATAGGTGTTTTATCCTTAGTAAATCCCACTGATTGTTTTCAGGTTCCCCTGTGTATGTACCCTGCCCTAAGACAATTAGCCTTTGTATTCCCTGGGCCAAGGTTCTTAGGTTTGTCCCGATTCCTTCACTAATGGTCCTGATGTTTGGGGTTTTACTTCTAAGTACGTGTTCCACCTAGAATTTGTTCTCGTGCATGGAATGAGGTAGACATTTTGTTTCTTTCATTTTCTACATGTGGATTTCCATTGTTTCTAGCACCACTTGTTAAATAGGGCATTGCCCTCCCACTTGATGCTTTTGGGGCCCTTGTAGAAGATCAGTTGCCTATATGCTGATGGTTTTATTTCTGGGTTTTGTGTTCTTTCCCATTGGTCTGTGCATCTGTCATTATTCCAGTATCATGCTGTTTTGGCCACTGTGGCTGTGTAGTAGGTGTGAAAGTAAGGTAAACCAATCCCTCAGACTTTGTCCTTCTTCTTAAGGAGTTCTCTGCTAATTCTGGGCTTTTTCTCTCTACATATGAAATTGGTGGTCAGTTTTTCCAATTCTTTGAAGAAGGTTGTTGGCATTTGAATCAGGACAGCATTAAACTTATAGAGTGCCTTGAGTAGGATAGACAACTTTGCTATATTGAGTCTTCCGATCCATGAGCATGGGATATTCCTCCATTTGTGGGGGTCGCTTTTGGTTTCCTGTATTAGGGTCTTGTAGTTTTCCTTGTATAGGTTTTGGTGGGGGGGGTTGTTAAATAAGTCACTAGATATTTCTATTTGTTCTTTGCTATTGTGAAGGCTACTGCCTTCTTGATATCCTCTTCCATGGTCTTGTTCAGTGTGTATGGCAAATCAGTAAACTTCTGTTTGTTGATCTTGTATCCTGTCACTCTTCCATGTTCCTCTATTGTTGTCAGTACTCCGGTTGTGGAGCTTTTGGGATTTTCAATGTTCAGAATCATGTCGTCTACAAATAATGATAATTTCACCTCCTCCTTTCCCAGTTGGATACCTTTGATGTTCTTCCGTTGTCTATGTTATTAGCTAGGAACTCCAGTAAAATACTGAATAGAAGTGGGGACAAGGGACATCCTTGTCAGGTCCCCTTTTTCAGTGGGATTGATTTTTGTCTTTTCTCCATTGACTATTATGTTAGCCCTCAGCTTTTCATAGCTAACTTGTATTAACTTGAGGAATTGACGTTCCATTCCTATCCTCTTGAGCATCTTAATTAGGAATGGGTACTGGATGTTGTCAAATGCTTTTTCTTCATCTGTCTATTATCATGTGGTTCTTGTACTTTTTCATATCAATGTGGTGTATAATATTGATGGATTTTCAGATGTTAAACCATCTCTGCATCGCTGGGATGAATCCTACGTGATCCTAATGGATGATGCATTTTATATACTTTTGTATTCTATTGGCCAATATCTTGTTAAACATTTTTGCGTGTATATTCATTAGAGATATCGGTTTACAGTTCTCTATTCCTATGGTATCCGTGCCTTGTTTGGGTATCAAAGTTATACTGACTTCGTAAAATGAGCTTGGGAGTTCGGCGTCCTTTTCTACACTTTGGAATACTTAGTGGAGGATCAGTGTTAGCTCTTCCCTGAATGCTTTGTAGAATTCTCCTGTGAAGCCATTTGGTCCAGGAGCATTTTTTGTTGGTAGCTTCTTGATAACAATATCTATTTCTTCTTTTGATATGGGTTTGTTTAATTTCTTAATCTCTATCTGGGATAGTTTAGGAAGGGATTGTTTTTCCAGATATTTTTCCATGTCTTCCACATTGTTGAATTCATCACAATACAGACTTTCATAGTACTTTGTGATTATCCTTTTAAACTCACTAGGGTCTGCTGTGATTCCTCCTGTTTCATTCCTCATCCTGGCTATTGCTGTTTGTTCTTTCCTTCCTTTAGTTAGGTTTGCCAGCAGTCTGTCAATTCTGCTGATCCTTTCAAAGAACCAGCTTTTTGCTGCATTAATCTTCTGCATTGTTCCTTTGTCTTCACAGTGGTTCAACTCCGCCCTGATTTTTATTATTTATTTATTTTGCTATTGGAGGGATTGTTCTGTTGACCCTGTTCTAGTTGTTGGAGGTTTTGTGAGAGCATGTCTGTCATAAATCTCTCTTCCTTTATCATATATGCTCTCATTGCTATCAAGCTACCTCTGATGACTGCTTGCGGGGTATCCCATAGGTCAGTGGTTCTCAGACTTCCTAATGCTGTGGCCCTTTAATACAGCTCCTCGTGTTGTGGTGACTCCCAACCATAAAATTATTTTCATTGCTACTTCATAATTGTAATTTTGCTACTGTTATGAATTGGGCGACCCCTGTGAAAGGGTCGTTTGACCCCCACGGGGGCCGCTACCCACAGGTTGAGAACCGCTGCCATAGGTTTTAATATATTGTATTCTTAGTCTCATTAGCTTCTAGAAACTTTCTGATCTCCTGTCTAATCTGGGTCAGTACCCACCCATGTTGCAGAAAATATTATTCATCCTCCAATTGTATGCCCTTGTTTTTCTGTCATCCTCTGATTGATCTCCAGCTGTATGGCATGGTGATCTGAGAAGGATATCTGCGTAAACTCTATGTGTTTGAATTTACTCAGGCTTGGTTTGTGTCCCAGCATGAGGTCTATTTTCAAAAATGAGCCATACACACTTGAGAAGAATGTGAATTTATTTGAATTTGGATGCAAATATGTCTATCAGATCTAGTTGCCTAATTGTAGTGTTTAGCTCTATAGTCTCTTTGCTGAGCTTCCTTCTCAAAGATTTTTCTCTGAAAGTGGTGTATTGATGTTACCTACTATAATTCTTGAATCTGTGATATCTTTTTTCATGTTTTGAATAGTTTGTTTGACCAATTTCGTGGGTCTCTAATTTGGTGCTTATATATTTATTATGCTCACCGGTTCCTGGTAAAGTGATCCTTTGAAAATTATATAGTGCCCCTCCTTATCTCTTTATAGTTTTAACCTTGAGATCAATGTTGTTCAAAATTAGGATTGCAACTCCTCCATTTTTTGAGTTGCTGTTTGCCTGGTATATCTTCCGCCAGCCTTTTATTCTTGTCTGCGAGCTTAATATGTTTCCTGCAGGCAGCAGAACAATGGGTTATGTTTTCCAAGACAGTCTGAAAGTCTTTTTATTTTAGTGTAGGAGTTAAGCCCATTGACATTTAGAGCTATTATCACAATCTGCAGATTCATTGCTGACATCTTGTGCCTTTTGATTTGGGTGTTTTCCTATCACCCTTGTTATCACTGTTCTGGGCCTTTGTGGGGGGCTTCTTTATTGCCTTCTTTTCCCTCTGAGGCCAAGTTATCTTGGTGATTGTTATCAGATCATTGGCTTCCGATTGGAGTTGGGTGATATGGTGTTCTCCTGTTTGTACTTGGTGGATGTTGGTCTTCTGGCCATAGTGAGTCAGCAAGGATCTTCCATGGGGTTGGGTGTCTTGCAGCATAGTCTTTAAGTTTATCCTTGTCCTGAAAGACCCTTATCTCTCTTTTTGTCTTAATAGATAATTTGGCAGGGTAAGGATTCTAGGGGACGTGTTTCTTTCAGCTTTTGGAAGATGTCATTCCACTCTCTCCTCCTCTTCATTGTTTCTGTTGATAGGTCTGAGCATAGTCTTACTTGAGAGCCATTGTATGTGACTCTCTTCCTTTCTCTTGCTGCTCTTAGGATTTTCTATTTTTCCTCGAAATTGTATAGTTTAGCTACTATATGCCTTGATGAGTTCTTCCTGGGGTTTACTCTAATTAGCGTCCTCTCTGCTTCCTGAATGTGTGACTGATTCTCATTCATTGGGGTGAGGACGTTTTCTTCCAGAAATTCCCTTGGTATTTTAGCTGTCGACATCTTCGCTGTGTCTTGTTCTGGTATGCCAATAATCCACATCTTGTTCCTCTTCATAGCATCTGTCATTGATCTCAGGTTTTCTTCCACCTCTTATTCTCTTGGTTGATTGTCTTTCTCTTTTGCTGAGGTCTGCCTGGTTGTGTTCGAGATCACCGATATGGTTCTTAGCCTTCTCTAGTCTGTTCGTGAGATCTGTGATCTTGTGTGCAGTTTCTGATACTTCATCCATTAGCTCCTGTATTTCCCTTTGATGCATGGACTTCATGCCCTCTATCGTGGACTTCATCTCTTCTATCATTTCATCCTTAGTCTGTGTAGCTTCCCTCATCACCTGTATTACTCCAAGCAGTCTTCTGAAATTTTATTTTTGTGGCAGATCCTCGTCAGATTCTTCTATGAGTGTTGTTAGCTCTGCTATTGTGGTTTGCCTTTCCCATTTTCTTGTTGGGAGTGATGGGATATGCTATTGTTTATGCGATGATTTTGAAGAGCTGGGAGCCATATTTCTGGGAGACCAAGGACCCTGCATTCTTTCTCTGTGTGACAGGCAATGGTACTGTCAAGGTCTGCCTGTGGCTTACAATGGAGGTGGGTCAGGGTGCTGTGTAAGGTGATGCAACGACCCAGTGGTCAACAGTGATGAGACGTTCTGAGCACTGGTGAGGACAGTTAGGGGACTGGTGGATAACTCCTGGTACAGAGATAGGGTTGTAAGGGACCAGTGGGGAGGTTGTGTCCCCATTGGGGTCTATGATGGTGTGACTGGTGTGAGCTCAGAGGTTCCCAGAACTGGGAAGTTCCCAGAACTGGGTCACTAGTCCCCTGGGTTCTGGAGCTAGGCTAGATTTGGGGGAAGGATGCCCTCTGGACCAGGGATGTATTCTCCACTGTTCCACTTGCTGCATGGCCTGGGAGCGCTTGGGACAGACTGGGAGGGGATAGGGTAGTGATGATTCCCGAGCTGGGATAGACCCAAGCAGCACCTATCCAAGGTCCTGGGGGCTAGGCGCTCGCCGGGCAGGCCTGCAAGAACTGTCCATGACTCCACAAGCGAGGTGGCATGCATCGTGCATCTGGCCTGCAAAGACCTGGTCTGAAACTCCCTGTGGCTCCGGGCAGATGGCGCATGGTGGGCCTGAGAGGCCCCAGTCTGCAGCTCCCAGTTAGGCATCACATGGTAGACCTGTGAGGCCCCGGTCCATGACTCCTACTCCCTGAGCTCAGGCCGAGGTGGTGAAAGGCCCAAGTCCAAGACTCTGACTCCCTACGGCTCAGGCCAAAGTAGGGCATGGTTCAGTGTACCAGGCTGGGAGGCCTGGGGCTGCCAGAAGCCACAGTGCTGGGGAAATGGTGGGCAGGAAATGAGGGGGCCACTCTGTGTGGATGGGGCTGCAATGAGCAGAGGCACTCTGGAAGTG
>NW_022104341.1:58800546-58889653 GCF_000313985.2 Echinops telfairi | reverse complement strand
TGATGACAAGGAAGCTGCGGCTGCACAGGGGCGAAGGTGCACCATTTACTGGTGCTGGGTGCCCCCTGCCGCAGGAAATCATATGTGCTCTGGGTTAGGCCCTGGGGCCTTGGGTGGCTGCCAGGAGGGACCAGAGCTTGCAGGCGGAATCACCGCTTAGCCTTGTGGAAGGAGGGGAACCTTGGCAGATGGGCGCAGCTCCCCCGGGTGGGAGCTGCTAGTGAAAAGATGCTATGTGGTGGTCAGGCCTGGCCTTGGGGAACTCTTCACAATAGCCATCCAGCTCCTGGGGTGGTGACCAGGCCAGGGGGTGGGGGTGGGGAGCACTGGCTGGTGGTGAGAAAGGCGCACAGAGTTGCCCAGTCGGCGGAAAATCCCTGGTATATGGACCCAGATCTCCCGGGCTTGGAACAAAGCAGATGCGAAGCAGGGCCACCTCCCATACAGAGAGGGCCCCTCATGGGCATTTTTCCACTCACCAGAACTTCCACTTGACCTCCCAGACACCAGACTCACTGGAGCTCCCCGTATGGGCTGCTTACCTGGGCACATTCTTGAAGTCTTCTCGAAGACTGTACATCTTTATGGGAGGAGAAATCCTCAACTTTCTCCCATGGAGACACTAATGCCGGGCTCAATGTTTCATCTGAAACAGCCACTCCTAGATACTAAATGCTAGGGTCTGGTCACATTTCACATGCAGCAAGATAAAGAACATCCTCATGAAGTACAAGGACAGTCAACAGAACAGAAATGGACTTCTACCCGGAAATGTGTGATGCGAGGGATGCTAGGCATCTGTCTTGGAAAAAGCCTCTGAGCTTCTCTCTGTCACTTGATTTCCTTCCATCCCATTTACTCTTCCTCTCCCTTCTTGCTCTCTGCTTCTTTCATTCTCAAATGTCTGAAAAACACATGAGGGACTTAGGGAGATGGCTCAGTCACCATACTTTGGGCTGAGTGCATTTCTGTTTTGTCTTACTAGTGGTCTCATTCCCATTTGTCAAAGGATGGTTTTCCTCTAAGATGGTAAAGATTTTTAATACCAGTCAGTTCATACCACCCAATCCTGACTCCAAAGGAAACTCACTGCCCTCAAATTGATGCCAACTCACAGTGACTCTACAGAACAGGGTATAACTGCCCCTTTGAGTTTCCAAGATCCCATTCCAACTAATTTTAATCTTCTGGAACCTGCTCTCTATCATTCAGAAATGTTATAATCTTGGGAGAAGTCTACTGTCAGATTTGGTGCATGTTATTCTAATGGTAGAATTATTTACATTTAAATGGAAAGATTATATAGAGTTATAACAATAGCAATAGCCATTTAAAAAATCATGTGCATAATTTCTGCCTATGGTCCTAAGGAATTATGGCTGGAAGGCCCATGTAACTGAGTACAACTCACTGGCAACAACATTTGAGAGTATCAAGTTTCCTGTATTCTCTGGTTGAAAAAATAAAACGAGATCATGTGTCGTTTATGCACCATTATTATGTAGGAATTCTATTCTCATGTTATTCCACTACAGTGGATAACAGTCATATATGATGTCTCTTAAACATGGGCTCAGGAAAGATTAATCACTAAAACATTCCTTCTCATCTGTTTTCCCATGCAACATGGTCCAGTGGCAAATGTATTGTGATGAGCAGGGCTGGAGTCAGGTACCGGTATCCACTAATACATGACAATGTTGTGGAAGCATGTTTCTCATCTACCTCTGTTAGCTGCTAATAAGAATCCATTATTAACTTGAAGCCTTGGAAGCACACCAGAGAGAGATAGTTTATACTTCATGCAAATTACTCTAAATGTAATTGCATTTTCTGAGTTTTGATTCAGCTGTGATTACATGGTGTGCATTCATCTGTTTTCGACCTATGGTGCTGTAGACCAAGTTATATGAAGATGTAAACTCAAAGAAGTTCACAAAGCACAAACTTAACCCTTCCTGTTGTTCCTCATATACTTTTAAATTCAACATCCTATTTTTATTCTGAAAGGTGCTTTAATCATTGTTGGGTTGGACCATCACACCCAAAGCTGCTTAATGACAAGAAAAGCTAAATTAAGAACAGGAAGAAGGAGTGCAGGGTATGCCTCAAGCCTTAGAGTTAGGCTGGGGTTGAACAGCCCCCAAGCTCACAGCAAGATTGGGCCTTTGACTTACTTACTTACTTGGGAGAGAGAAGAGTACAGTAGCTGATACCAAGAATGCTGTTTTATCCTGTCTCTTTCAAAGTATTATTGCTCTAGATTAAGATTTGGTGCTTTTTAAATTATTATTCAGGTACATTCTTTCAACCTCCCTTTCTTTCCATTAGAGTGAGGAAACATTGAAAGTGGGAGACATCGAGGAGCCTGACATATTAGCCTCCTCTTAATGCAGCCTGAAGTAAATTGAAGGACTTTCAGTGTGGATATTAGTTGTCAATACTGATTGTTGAACTTGCAAAGAAGCTGGGTGGGAGCTTGCAAGCTGACATGGATGCTGACAGCAGAGCCTTTGCATTGTGCCATAGAATGGAGGATCCCCTGTTGAGTCATTGCCCTTTCTGGTTGCTAATTTATCTTTTTATCCGTGATTTATCCTTCCTCTCTCACGTTCCTAAACTGCCTTTTCCTCTGCTACTCTCTCTTAATGGCCTGGGCTGGGATTTACTGTGACTGGTTTGGCAAATTTAGAGCTATAGAAAGGTGTCGGAAAATTGTTGCCGAGAGCTTTCTGGAGATGGGTAATAACATCGATTGGAATTGATAGTCTCTTGAAGGAGAAGTTGAAAATGTTTCCTGGGATTCAGAGAACAACATGATGTTGATATCTTCATTTATTTTTCCAATTAAGCCTTGGCTATTTCTGTCTAAAGTTGTAAGCACATTTGTTATTTTTACTGCCATTAGATGTGGTGATAGAAATAATAACATTCATAACATGTGTGATGATGGATCAGCTAGCATTTTTTGAATAGCAACTTTGACTAATTTTAACAAATGGCATGCTGAAAAGCTATCAGGTTTAGGATAGCTCCTACAAGTTTTAGGAGCCTGGAGAGCCAGAACTGAAGATTAACAAGAAGCAAAGTATCACTGGAGACACGAAGGTTTTAAAATTTGATTGAGAGTTATAGAAGATGTTCTAGCTAGTGTATATATTTCAGTTTTTATTCTGATCACTAGTATCAGCTAGAGAAGCTAGGAATGGGAAACAGAAGACCAGGTAAGAGAGTATTGGAAGTAAAAATCCATCCAACAAACAAAATAACCAGTTGCTTTCAGATTGATTCTGGCTGGTGGGGGCCCCACAGGTGTCCTGTGTGTCAGAGTAGAATTTTGCTCCATAGTGTTTTCAATGACTGATAGTTCTCAAATCGATAGCCAGAACTTTCCTCTGAGGTGCCTCTGGGAGATTTAAACTGCCGTCCTTTCAGTTAGCATCCAAGGGCTTAACTGTTTTTGTCACCTGGAGAATGAGGATGGGGAGCAAAGATTGTGATCAGGAAATCAATACAAAATGAATATTGGGGAAATAACCATCAGGCCTTGTTGTCGATGGATGTATAAGATGAGAGGAGAAAGCTTTGGGTTTGAGCACTTGAACAGGTTTCATGCCATATTTGGAGATGTGAAGGAGAAAAGGGGTTAGTGGGGAAAATAAAGAATTCTGGTTTGGGCTATGTGGAGTTTGAGATGCCCGTTGGTTTATCCATATGTAACTACTGAATAGGCTTTGGATATAGGAGTGACTATATCACCCTTCAGAGCTTTTAAGTTTGCAATGTTCGCATATTATATAGGCAAAGAATGTTGGCTCAGGAGTCAAACTGTTTCATTTGAATTCAAATTGTACTGTTCACTTCTGTGACCTTGAGAAAAGTTCCTTCATTACTTTAGTGTCTACCTCTGTATAATGAGGTTAAAATAGTATATACCACATAGATTGGTTGGGAGTACGATATTAATCTACGAAGAATGCTTAAGAAAATTCCTACAAAAAATGGAAGTATCCATTCACTGTGATATATCAAATGTATACTTGGAGCTATCGGTTTGTATGTTTGTATACATTAGTTTCATCCAACTGTCACCGGACCCCTCACTGTCATCCCTACCTGGTATATATCAACCAGTCCATAGGCCACTGACCACAGCTGGATGCAAACACACATTTATTTTGTCACTTTTCAAACACAGGTGCACACCTGCACATGCTCCCACTGACTCATCAATCTGGAGGACACTCACATGCACCTGTAATGTGTATGTCTCCACTGAAATGCAGTTCTTGTGCCCAGCTAACTACATAACATCTCTTCTTGGATGGCTGCTACTTCGAACTTCACATGAACTCCAAACCCAGACCCGCTCCTTCCACAGTCTTCCTCTTCTCAGGTGATGGCATTTCCGGTCTTGAGATTTCCGATGATGCTGCAGTCGTCATTGATTCTATTGCTCGCATGTTTTAGGAAAGCTACACATGATGCGGCTTCCTGTTGTCCTGTGCTCACCTCCTACCAGCCTGCCTCTCTTTCACCTGTCCTGTCCTCCCTGTCCTCCCCTTGCCTCTCTTTCCCTTGACTCGCCTTCCCTTCCTGCCATTTTCCTTCCATTTCCTTTCCTTTCTGGAGAGGAATCATACTATATTTTCTCCAGAGGCATCATGCAGGTTTGTTTCCACTCCAAATATGTTGATCATCTTGAGAAGCACTATGTTCCCAGAAGCCTGTTTCTCTGGGGTCAATTCCCAGAAAGTCCACTGCTCCTCTGCCTGCTGCTTCAGCACCCTTGCCCCAATCAGGTGGTTTACAGTTGGAATATCACATCCCATACTGTCGTAGTCAAGTGATGCTTTGCTTGTCTTATGCAACAAGACGTTCACTCAAAGATGCCACCAAAGACTTAGGCTCTCTCAGCGTCTTGCTTGTCCTGGGGACCCTAAGACTGCTGCCGATTCTCTTGGCATCGAAACCCTGGTTCCAGCAAGAAAAAGAGGGGGAAAAAGGAGAAATAAACAAAGATTAAAGAATAAGGAACAGCTCATTGTTAATCATAATTTTAACTTTCTAGACGTTGAACTAGAAGTTGAAGCTAGCGTTGCTGGTTTGGAAATACTTTAGACCTACAAAAATGGCTAGTTAATGTGGTTTGACCTCATAGTTGGTCAGGAACACCTCGCCCAAAGATGTCTGCCTCGAACTCATTGGCCAGAATGGTGCCATTGAATTACTCTTAGACACAAAATAAGAGCGCTTGTGAGTTGTGAGGATAGCCAGTTCGCTGCCAGCCACATATACCTAGGTTCCTCCTGAGTTATTAATCTTCTAAGACTCCATTCAGCCCTTTGGATTTTGGTCATCCTCCCAGAACTCCTATTAGAGGACAATCGCTGAATGATGCAAGGGGTTAAGCACGCAACTAACTAAAAGGTTGGGCATTGGAGTCCACCTAGATGTGCTTTGATAGAAAAACCTAGTAATCTCCCTTCAAAAAACAGGTATTGAAAAACCCTATGGAGTACAGTTGTACTCACATACAGAGTGTTGCCATGACTCAGAGTCAACTTGACAGCAATTGCCTATCACTTCTTAACAAGTCCAGAGGTTCCTCACGCTAGGTGAGTCTATTACTCCAGCAGCGTCTAAGGCACATGAGAACTTAGGAGTCTATGGTATAATATCTACAGAACTTGGGGAATTGCATTACAAGGCTTGGGGCCAAGTAATCACACCACCTCAAGCTCTCTGTCTAAATAAACAATACCACCATCTGTGTTTCTGCATTTGTCCTGTGCTGTCATGCCTAGCAAACTGCAGTGTTGAACATTACATATTTAAATTTTTATTTAATTTCATGCTCATAGCAATCCTTTGAACTGTCACCCCTATCACTACTTTACAGATGAGGAAACTAAGTCTCAAAAAGATGAAATGCAAGGCTGAATGGCTAGCCAATGGTAGAAATTCTGTGCAAATTCAGGTTGGCCTCAACCCTTAGCCTCTGCCCATTCATTCCATTAAACTGCTTCTAAACTGATCTTTCAGAGAGCAGCCATCTATCTGTAGAACCCCTTGACTCACTGAATATATCTTCATGGGACTGACCACACCACAAAACTTAGCAATATATAGGCGGTCACTCTCACAGTTAGAATGACTGAATTCTCTTTAGTTCTGGAGTTTTCTACCCTCAACTAAAACCCTTAGTTTAGTTGAGGAATTTGGATTTGTAGATTTGTCACAGAAGATATTCTTGAGAGTGAAGCAGTCTAGATGTCAGGAACAGCATAAGACAGGGGAATGCAGCACTAGGGAACATGCAGGTTCCCCTTGGTTAGAGTATCGGTAACACAGGGGTTTATGAGAGCATATGCAGTAATTGTTAGCATAGAATCTTAGGAAGGCAAATTCAAATCATTCCATTGAGACTTTGCCCATTTGAGGAGTTGGATCTGTCTGCAGTGGTGATGTAGAAGAGGTTTTCTTTTTTTTTTAAATCGTTTTATTAGGAGCTCATACAACTCTTATCACAATCCATACATACATCAGTTGTGGAAAGCACATTTGTACATTCATTGCCCTCATCATTCTCAAAACATTTGCTCTCCACTTAAGCCCCGGCATCAGGTCCTCATTTTGTTCCCCCTCGCTCCCCCCTCCCCCCTCCCTCTGAGCCCTTGATAATTTATAAATTGTTTATTTTGTCACATCCTGCCCTGTCCGACGTCTCCCTTCACCCACTTGTAGAAGAGGTTTTCACACGAACTAAAAACCAACCCCTTTTCATGGAATCGGTGTTTTGACTCTGAGCAACCCCACAGGACAGAGTAGCCTTTCAAGGATGAAATCTTTACAGACACAAATCATCACATCTTTCTGCCAAGAAGCATCTGAGGGCTTCAAACTGTTGACCTTTCCCATTAGCAGTGCAGGGCTTCACCACAGCACCACCAAGACGCCTACATTTTACTCTGAGGGGGTCAGTCACACATGCTGTTTTATGCTACAGTTTAAAAGCAAAGAAATTTGAAAATGCTGTGCATATCAAGCAAAGATGGCTCCTGCTCCAGGGATCACTGAGGGGGAGTTGAGGGTTTTGTGCCAATAGAAAAGATCATTTTAAAAATATGTTTTCCAAAATACCACCAAAAGAAGTACTATAAACAGACAAAACTGGAAATCAACTATCTGCCCCCATTCCAGTTTCCTAGTAAGAATACAAGTTGGTGTTATTTATATTAAATAAGAAATGACAAAAAGCATCTTCCAGTTCTATGTTAGAATAGTTCCTCAATTGTCGAACCTGCAGAGAAAGTGCAATGAGCAGTCTGGCCTCCGTGTCTACAGTCTCCTGGCCGCACTTGACAACCGAAAGCAATCGGAAGGAAACACATAAGAAATCATAATGAGGAATACTGAAAAAGTTAAGTGAGTCACTTAGGAAATTGGGGAGCAAACCTACTTGAAGCTCAGTTAGCTTATTTAAGGTGATTCTTTTTATTTGTCCAAATAGTGCTGTCATACTGAGATGGCCCAATACACAGAAGATTTATCTGTGAGTCAGAGATAGGTGAGTCAGAAATGCCATGTAAAGAGCCCACTGTCCTCTTGTTGACTGAAAGTGATTCTTTGGTTTGACTGGGTAATTTACCCGCAAGTTAAGATAATTGAGTATTAAGGAGGAAATCTGTGTGGATAAAATTGGTTGTGAAAAGATAAAATGAGGCAAAGGGATTATTTGAAAAGCTGAGAGGAAATATTCAGGGAGGTCTCTATTAAATAAACCAGTCCTTCCAATGCCTTGTTTAACTGGTGGCCAGTGAGTCAGTGAAAGGTCTTGGATGCAGACTCTGTGGAAAGGAAAAGAGTGTTTTGCAAATGCTTTTCCTCAAGCACTTAGTGTTGGAGACAGTAATTGTCTCTGTTACTGAAAAGGAAGGATTCATGAAATAACAATGCCTTTTTCAAAGTAAAGAATCATGAATAAAAACGGATAGCTGAAGAGGAAAATGTATCCACATGGGTTAAATAAAAATCAGGGCTTCTCTGTCCATTCCAAAACACTACTTTTACCTCTCTCTTTTGAAATAATTGTTCTGGAAAGATAGCCTGCAGCCTGTCCTAGTGATTTGAGACCCTCACACTCTGTGTGAGGCAAAGGTGCCCCCCAGGTGTGGAAGGAAGGGCACTGGAAGGGTGAACCCATCCTTCCATCCTGGTGGCCTCACCGTGCCTTGACCTTGGGGAAAGCAAAGGGGCCCGACCCAGGCTGATTAAAGGGCAAGCAATGACCTGCTCAGAGGCAATTTAGTTTATATTACAGGATGATTTAATTTCTAAAAATAATGGCAAATAACAGTGAAGCCTGGAGACTTGGCTTGCGCTCTAATAGAATCATGACGCCATTTATTTTTGGAATGTTGACGTTTCTGAAACTCTTCAGATGAAAAATCAATGCTAAGTAGTTTGGGAGACATTGGATTCGTTTTACATAAAATGACCACCAGAGCGGAGGACCATGATGCACCAAAGCGCAGATGTAGTGCCTAGAAAATAAGGGGAATAACCCTCTGGAAGCACCTAGAAATTGTACTGTCCTTCAAACCCTTGTCCTAGAACTGGGCTCTTCTTGAGAGCCCGCACCTGTTAGTTTTCTCTGCTAGAGCAGACCATTAGCCCAGGGACTATCCAGCACCACCCTACAATGACTCTCGTGTTTTCTTGTTTCATTTTTTTAAAAATATGCACACATATTTATAGCAGCACTTTTCACAATAGCTGATGTGTGGAAATAAACTCAGTATCCAACAAGAGGTGGATGAATGGATAGGCAAACGGTAGTCCTTTATGTCCAGAATGGCAGATAACTGAGCCACACAGAGAAATGAAGTTCTGACGCATGGAAGAACCTGGAAAATAGTTTGCCAAGTGAAAGAAGCCAGTCGCAAAACACCACCTGCTAGATGATCCCATTCATTGCAGAGCCTAAAATAGGCAGCTCAATAGCAACAGAAGGTAGATTAGTAATTATCTCAAGTTGGGATGAGAGACAGGGGTGATGAGGATTGGGAAGTGATGGCTTAAGAACATGGGGTTTCTTCTTGAGGCAATGAAAGTTCCTAAAATCATGGTGATGATTTCACATATATGAGAATACACCAAAAACTGTTGACCTGGATACTTACTTTAAATTTATTAATTGTATGAAATGTGAATCCTTTCTCAAAGTAGCTTAAAATATTTTAACAGCTTTATTGGCACATAATTTGCACATCATACAATTCAATGGTTCAATCATATGAAGAAGAATTGTACAGTCATCACCACTATCAGTTTTAGAACATTTTTCTTTATTGTACTCATTGTTATTAGCTCCCAATTTCCTCCCAACCTCTCCTCCCAAGTCCCCAAGAAACCAATTGCTGTCTCTCTCAGGGAGACACTGGTGGGCACACCACAATCGTAAAATGACCTGGGAAACGGGGTCCCCAGATAAGAAAGGAAGGCGAAGACCAAGCCCAGCAACACAACAGCAGTCAGAGTTAGAGTGGAAGTTAAAGCACCAGGAAACCCAGCCAGATGGAGGAAAACAGAGTTAGTGATTCCTTGAAAATCAAACTATTAGCTGTGCCAAATGCACCAGATAGGTTGAGAAAGGTGCTAACAGAGAATTCACCATTGAGTTTGGCAAGATATAGGGCACAGATGACCATGATAAGAATGTTTTCCTTTGACGTGCTGAGCACCAAGCCCTTATGATGTGTGGTGAGAATAAAATTAGTGCTATGAAAATGGAGACCACCCGTAAAGATGTTTTTTTAAGAATTGTTTTTAAAAAAGAGATGCCAAAAAGGAGACAGTGGTAGAGAACAATAGGTGGAAGATGACATGGATAATCACAAGTTGGTTTTGTTTAATTCACTTTATTGAGTTACAAATGACATGCAGAAAATACACTTCCTAGAGTATCTAGTTTGGATACAGGTATATACTTGTGAAACCATCATAACTTTGAAGACAATAAACGTTGGATTTTATCACATCCAAGTGTTTCCCATTGCAAGTGCTTTCACCTCTCTGTTCTGGGCCTCTGGTCCCAAGATACAACTGATCTCTTTTCTATCACTGTAGTTTCATTTGATTGTCTAGATTTTATATATGTATAGTCATATAAGTGTAATCATTTTATATTCCAGATTTTTATATAAGTACCTAACAATTATTTGTTCATTCAAAGTTTATTCCTTTTTTATTGATAAATGATATCAATTGTTTATCCATCTGTGAAGTGTTTTGATTGTTTTTCAGGTTTGAACTATACAAAGCTGTCATGAATCATCTACAAGGCCAATGTGTAAATAAAGACAACACTTTTTCTTTCTTTTTAATGTGGGTACCTTTGTCTTTCCTAGCTCCACTGGGGGGAGCCTCCAGTAAAAGTCTGAAGCTGAAATGGTGCTAGCAACATTCTTTATCTTGCTTCCAAGCCCAGTCACCCATCGCGTTATTAGCGATAGGATTTCCAGTGGTTTCCTTTACCTAGTTGAGAAGTTCCCTTCTGGAGGTTTGCATTAGGAATGGATGTTGCATTTTGCCAAAACCTTTTTGAGGTGTTAGCCTGGTTTTTCTTTTCCATTTATTAATACAGTGAATTGCTTTTTTTTTTTTAACATTTTCCTATTATAACTACTTTTCATTCCTTGGAAAACCCTATTCAATCAAAAACCCTATTTGATCAAAAATACATGTCCTTCTATGTATCATTGAATTCTACTAGTGTAGTTTCAAGAATATTTCTTTGTATGTTCATGAGAAGCATTATCTATAGTTTTTTTTCTCTTGGGCTGCCTGCCTCACTTTAGTATCAGAGAAACAGAAAGAAGTGCTCGCCTACTGTAATGAGCTGGGAAGTACTTGCTTTGGTCTCTAAAAGGGTGCATAATTACAATAATTTCTTCTTTAAACTTTGGGCAAAATTCACCAGTGAAGCCATCAAGATTTGCTGTTTGCTTCACAGGAGATGTTTGACACTAAAAATTCAGTGTCTGCGATAGATACAGGCCTATTCATGTTAGTCTTCCTTTGTGTGTGAAGTTGGGAGTTCGTGTCTTTCAAGGAATTTATATGTGTCGTCCAAATTGTCTACTTTATTGGCCAGGAGTTGTTGATGATAATTCCTTAATACCTCTATTGTATTTGTAAAAACTATAGCCTTCCCCTCTTTTCATCCTGAAATTGGTTACGGTATTTGTATATTTTCTCTTTTTTTCCTGATAAGCTTGGCTAGAGGGTTATCAAAATTATCAATATCTCAAAGAACCTTTTTTGGATCTCATTGATTTTACTCTACTTTTTCTCCATTCTCTCATTTTCTTTCACCTTTTACCTTTCTGGCTTTGGATTACATTTACCCTTGTTTTTCTAATTAATTTAGGAAGAAATAAGTGATTTATTTAAGATTTTTAATGTAGGCATTTGGTGTGATAGATACAATTGCGTCTACATTGCTTTACATCCCATGAAGTTTGATACTATTTTCATTCAATTCAAAATTCTCTTAAATTTCTCTTTTGATTTCATAGTTGACTCAAGGTATTTAGAATGTGTTTAGGGTCCAAATATTTGGGGGGTTTTCCCCAGAGATCTTTTTGTTACTTATTTCTAAAATTATTCTACTCTTATCAGAAAATGTACTCTCTATGAATTGTACTTTAAAAAATTTATTGAGACTTGCTTTATGAGCCATAATATTACCTACCTCAGCAAATGTTCTGTTTGTTTGAAAAGAATGTGTATTCAGCTGTTGTTAGGGGAGTGGTCTATACATATCAGGGATGTTAAATTATTTGATAATCTTGTTCAATTTTTCTATATTCTTACTACATTATGATTTGTTTTATTGGTTATTGAGACTAATACTGTGAACTGTTTGTCCTTTTAGTCTGAAAAATTTTTCCTGGTGTATTTTGAAACTTAGGTGCATAAATAATCAGCATAATTATGTTCTCTTTATAACTTGATTCCTTTGTCATTCTGAAGCAGCCCTCTTTATTCCTGGAAATATTTTATGTGCTGAGATTTAATTTTATTTATGTTAATGTAGCCACCATAGGGTTCTTTATATTAGTGGTATTATATATTTTTAATTTTTGAACCAATCTATGTCTTTATACCACTTGGGTTTTATACTTAAAATATATACTTATAGGCATAATATAACTGGGTCTTGTTCTTTGCTCCATTCTGAAAATACTTTCCTTTAACCATGGTGTTTAAACCATTTCCAGTTTAAAGAGATTGTTGACATGCTCATGCTAAATCTAACGTCTTACTATTTGTTTTTCTATGTGTTCTATCTACTCATCTATTTTTACCTCCTTTTTTGCTTCATTTTAAATAATTAAGTATTTCATGCTTCTGCTTTACTACTCTTGATATATAAACTATAAGTTGTCTCCATGATTATTTTCAGATTTATCATATAAATCTTTAGTGTGTTGCAGTTTAACTTCAAGTAATATCATTTTATGGAGAGTTTCAGGTTTTTTCTATGTTATTCTTTACTCTCTTTCCTTGGTCCTCTCATTGTTGTCATAGAGTTAACTCTTCATATGCCAAAATATTGCTATTATTTTTGCTTTATATTTGATTAGCTTTCAAATGGATTGTAACGTAAGAAACATAATCTTCAGACCTTTGTGTAGATCCAGATTTCTGTCTGGTATCATTTTCCTTCTGCCTGAAGGATTTCCCTTAACATTTCTTTGTGCGGGTCTGCTGGCAAAAAAACAAAAATCCTTTCAACCTTCACATGTCTGATGGAAGTCTTTGTGGTTGTTATTTTCTGATGTGGGTTGGCTTGTTTTCGATAAAGATCTGTACCGCTTGATGGTTTGCTGATGTGCAAAATGGAAAATGATGATGCAGGAGAGCGTCACATTTCTTTTGTAGCGTTGTTTCTGAGTAGACAAGAGAGGACAGGGTTCACCGAGCAGGGATTGGCAACAGATGAGATCATTGTGATTGAGCGCTAGCAACCAAAGAGAAGCCGGAGCTTATGTTGATGAGTGCCAGTGAGCTGGTTGATTAGTTAATGAATCAGACCGAACGGAGTTTAAATCCAGGATCCACCAACTTCAGCAAGTTATTGAAACACTTTGAATCTCAGTTTTCACATGTATAGAATCAAGTTAGTAGCTCCCTCACAGGGTGACTATTGCAATTAAATGAGGTCACGCACACTATATGCTCAGCCTACTGCCAGCGCCTTGTAAGAGCTGACTGGCTCTGAGAAAGAAATGTGTTCTTAATTTTACTACCAGTACGAAGCAGAGAAGACTCTGGAATCTCATCTTTCTCTCCTCCTACTTCTCTCCTAAAAGGATCTACTTAAATTCAACTGCCAGATTGTATGCAGGTGCAATATTCCATACTGGTAATATTTGGAGTCCAGATGTTAACTGGGCTTAAGTCAATGCTATATAGACTGAAGACTGGGGCGTTGATTTCAAAATGTTTAAGTAATTTGAATTTATAGAAAACTATGCTGTTACTCCTTTAATGCCCCTCCTCCACTAAAAAGGGGATAAGTTACCTATATTTTAAAACAGAAAGTTCATGAAATATGGTATTTCACTGAGACTTGCTGTCTGTAAACCTCAACACCTGCTTGAAGCTCTCTCAGAATGATTATTGACTTAAGAAGTTTGGTCTGAAACTAGTCTAATTTTCTGAAATATGCCAGTGAGTAAAAGACATCTTGTGACTAGGGGGCCAGTCACTCCATGCTCGGGTTCATTCCCAACTCAAGCTGCTTCCATATGTCTCTGTCATAAGTAGAGGGTGCAAACAAGTCCTCTCAGTTATACCCTTGTCTTCCTCTCATCCGGTGCCTTTGAAAAACAGGAAGATTTGGGTCTGTGTGCTGTGGAAAGAATGATTTTGTGGTCAGGGCTAATGTCAAATTTTTGGAAAAAACTCAAGTAGACATCTTCCCAAATGATTGAAGTTTTGTAACAAGTGTATGGGAATGCTTCCCCCACGTAAAACAACAACTTTTCAATGGAGCTAACATTTTAAAGAAGGTCAGAAAGACCTCAAAGACTAATTCAAAACAGAATTTAGCTCTGAAGGTTATAAGGTTACGGTGACCAACTGGATGGCAACTGACAACAACAACAAGGGATAATCTTGATAGATTTTCTTCAAAGTTACAAGATCTTCACAGAGGCTTGTTATGAAGACACTTAAAGAGAATTGAAAACTGCGTTCTGGAGAAAAGGGCCAGGAATGGTACGCTGAGACATCCTTTTCCACTGTGACGATGCACCTGCTCGTTCTGTGAGGGGCGCGAGGGCCCTCCTGCTAGAATGTTGTCGGGAAACCTTGGCTCATCCCGATCTTGCCCTTTTCTTCTTCCCAGTCAAAGAACACTGTACAGGAACAGGATGAGTCCTTCCGGGATGAAACGACCACAGCCGTGGCATTGGCTTGATGTAAAGCAAGAACACAGAGATGTTGGGGGGCGTGGAAACATCACTCTCGGAGGTGCTCAGCCCTAGATGGAGGCTCTGTCGAGAAACAACAGCTTCACATGATTAATTCTTTAGTTCAATGAAGGTTTCTAGGATTTTATAGCAATACCTTTTGACTTACCCCCACAGGCCCAGGGTAGTAATCACAGAAATGGCTTCAAAGCTGTGACATGCTTCCACATCAAGGGTTGCTATAAATTTCAGTTTCCTGAGGTTTGATGTGGTAGCTGGCCCGGTGACAGAAACAAAAACTTACGTCTTCTGAGGTGGAAGAAATATTTTTTTTTTTAATCATAATGAGTTAGGTCTGCAATCCTTTACTAAGGGGTTGTTGGCATGTAGGGCACTCACACACTCTTTCATTCATTACTCCGCAGAGCAGACCTTAATTCATAGGAACTAGCAGGATGTGCCTGGCACTAGCCCTCATGGGGCTTGGAGTCTTATGAGATAGGAAAACCATAGCAAGATGGAAATACAAATGAATATATCAAGAAGCTGTAATGGGAACTATACAGGAAAGGGAGGCCTACTTAGATAACTGGTTGGGAAGGAGTTTTTAGTAGGTGACATAAGCCACTGATTTAAGAATGGAGGGGAAGAAGGAGTCATGCAGAAAGTGGAGAAGTGAGCAAGCAGAATGTATTCATGTATTCAGCAAATATTTATTTCTGTTTCTTTGAGCTAAGCTCTGCTAAAAGTAAGCAAAGATACACGAGTGAACAAAATACACATGCAAAATTGCTGAAGTCGGGAAGAGTGGACTTGTTTCTGGAACAGCAAGAGAGTCCCTGAGGCGGAATCCTACTGAGCAGAGGGAGCACAGGAAAATGAGGCTGGAGAGGGAGCAGGGGCCAGATGATGTAGGAATTTATAATCCACGATACAGAATTGGATTTTATTCTAAGAACAAGAGCATGGTTTTATTTTTGTGCTACCAGAGTGCACTTGCAGTGGAGTAGAAAGGAGTGTGGAGGGTGAAGAGGAGGGTGGTGAAAGGAAGCAGGGGGACTCCGAGGGAGACTATTCCAGTTCAGGTGAGAGATTCTCATGCCCGGAGACAGAGTGCTGGCAGCAGAAAGCTCTCTAGTGTTCTGATACACTTTAGATAGAAGGTGAACAGTATTTGCTTATAAATGTCCTCCTAAACATTTGACACAAAGTTTTAAAATATATTGACCTTCATCTTACAATCTAATTAGGAACAATTGATGTTGGTATCATTTCTGGTGGTGTTATTCACCCATTTCTTTGGCAAAGGTTGAGAAAAGCCTTCCCCGATAAATAAAAGAATTTGCAAGATAACTTCCTCAACAAAATAAAAGCTTTCAGACACAGAAAATCCATAGAGCCTCCAGAGGAACACCTGTGGCCTTTCTGTCACCATCAGCACTAAATGATGAACATGAGTGCCTTCAAATCAGATCGCTTGCCTTCTCCTTTGAGTGGTATCGTGGTTATACATTAGGCTGCTTACCTCAAAGTCATCAGTTTGAAACCACCAGCAGCAACTCGGGAGAAAGACGAGGCTTTCTACTCCTGTAAAGATTTACAGTCTCGGAAACTCATAGGGGACTTCTATCCTGTCTCAGAGCGTTGCTCTGAGTCCTGATGGACTCAGTGACAGGGAGTTGTTTGATGCTCCATGGGTGGTCTCCAAATCTCTGTGTGGACGGTTTTCAATGGCAAAGTCCTGGTCCCTCTTGTTTTAGGGGCAGTTAGAGCAGAGGGCAGGAAGTGATTTCGCATACCTCCACCACTCATCATGACGACTATGGAAGAAGTACACCTGTGTTGTCTGTTGTCGCTACCGAGAACTCGTGAAAGCTCCTTGGTTCCAAACCACGCATGCTTTCATTTTCTAAATCATCAGACATGTACTAAGTGCCGACTCTCTGACAGTCATGGCACAGAAAGATACAGGAAGAAGATATTCTATGTTCTTGAGGAACAGTCTTTGGGAGACAGACCAAGATAGTAACAACGGCGCTATGCATATGCTATGGCACAGATGTGTAAATAGATGTCCGTTAACATATAGTAATCTGACAGGGGAACAACAAACAGCAGATAAAAGGTAGAAGGAACATTAGATCATTAGCTCAATAAATCCAAGCTCAAGTATTAGCTGAAAGGGACATAGAAGTGGGTATTGAAAGAAACCAAGGACAAGTTTACTACTAAGTCCAGTCAGATCCCAACTTGAATGACACCCTCTGAGAAAAAGGGACACTGTCCCCTGTTAGAACAACTTTTACGAACTCGCTGCCATTGCGTCGATCTTGACTGCTGCAACAGGACAGGGTAGAACTGCCCGTGTGAGTAGCTATTTACTGGATGAAAGCCTGGTCTATCTCCCACAGAGCAACTGGTGGTTTCAAACTGCTGACCTTTCAGGTAGCAGCCCAATGCATAACCACTAAGCCAGCGGGGCTCCTTCATCAGCTTAGACCAGCAACATGGCAATACAGAGCGGGCCTTTACCACCCGAAGAAAGAAGCACCCTTCTCCCTATCTGTCACACCACCATGTTTTATTGTCTTCATAGCTTCTCTCACCACCTGAAAGTACCTTATTCATTGGTTTGTGTTTTGCCTATGAAAGAGCCCTGGTGGTGTAGCAGTTACGTGTTGGGCTAAGATCCACAAGGTCGGCAGTTTGGAACCACCTGCAGCTCTGAGAAAGAAGGATGGGGCTTTCTACTCCTGTAAACAGTTTCAGTCTCAGAACCTTATGTAGCAGCCACCCTGTCCTGTTGAGTTAGCATTGATTCAAGGGCAGTGCGCTTGGTGTTGGTTTCATTGCTGATACCACCACCCATCAGGAGCTGTGTCTGTCTTAGACATTGCTGGTTCCCAAGCAAGCACAGTGCCTTGTGTCAAATTATTTTGGGTGGCCTTAAGAATTACAAAAGAGCCTGGTTATGCTTAAGACTGCTAACCAAAGTTCAGCAATTTGAACCCAGCAGTCGATCACCCTCACAAAGATTTACAGTCTTGCAACCCCAAAGGGGTAGTTAGTGCGACTTGGCTCCACAGGTTTGCTATGAGTCAGAATGAACTCAATGGAAGTGAGCGCTTGCTGGTTTATTATTTCCACTCTACGCAATACAGTGTCCTTTCGTAGCAAGCGGTCTTTCCTGATGACACGCCCAAAGGAAGCCAGCCAGAGCATCCCCATCCTGACTTCCAGTGGGCGCTCAATAAATATTTATTGAACGCATGCTCAACAACATGACCAGCATAAGACCACACTTGAGAATCAACCTTTCTTCTAGGCCCCCAATCTCTGAAAGATGTCGAATCCCATAGGTACCTCAGAAATAATCCACGCCCTAGCTTCAAGTTGACGGAGATGAGACTGAAATGTGGGGCAGCAGGGTACATAGGTCTGTTTCATTTCGGCTCGTTCTGCACAGAACAGGACCAGGAAGCTAAACCTCCAGAATCCCAGCTCTTCAGCACTCCTGTGCTACCTTGACTTCCGCTTCTCTGGGAGGAGAACCGTTTTGGATTATTTACGTGATGTAATTTTCAAAGCCTCTGTGCCGAGGGAGCCGGCGGGTTGGGGGTGAGCCATGAAATCTGCTTCTAGAATTCAGATGAGCAGAAATCAGAGTTCTCTTTCCCGGTCCAAGAGAGAAGTCGGCACTGGCCTTAGCGCTGGGCTCTGCAGGCAGAACTGCCATCTTTGGTTTTGCCACGTGCCGCTACGGGCAGAGGAGCGCTGCCTGCCTTCGGCTCGGCTAGGGGCTCTATGTTATGCCGAGCGTGGTTTTGCCCAGCTGGGGTCTTCGTGAGAAATTAGAGCTGATGGCAGTTTCCATGCATTCACTGTGGCTGCCAGTGCATGCCTGGCTTCCTACTTGACAGGGACCGGATAGTAAACTGGGGTGATGACCAATACACATCCACAAGGAGATGGTTATTATTTTTACCAACGTGTTCAGCACGCACTTGGCAAGCTTGGTTGCTGAGCACAACTGAAGGATGTTTTTCCCCCTAACAGAGAGCTAAAGAATTACAGCACTTTGGGGACTACAACCGCCCCCCACTATAGACACGCACATGCATTCCACCCACGAGCAGATACCTTGTTAGAGACACAAATGTTTTTTTATGAGCTTTTAGGGCTGATTTCTTGGGGTGCTGCAGAGGAAATGAGGGAAAGACGGGGAAAGAGGAGCGTGTTAACGTCTTTGAGGATCTCGGCAGTGTACTGGCTAAAACACTCAGCTGCGACTCACAAAGTCAGAGGGATTCCATGGGCGGGCAAGAGCTGGTTGTCAGCACCTATAGAGATGGCCGCCTGGGAAACCCTATGGGGCAGTTCCACTATGTTCTATAGGGTGGTATGAATCAATAAAGAGCAACAACAATGTTCATACCTTTCAGAGCCTCTGCTGAGGTCTCCTTCGCGTCTGGCTGCTATCTTGCGGCACTGTGTTGCCGTGCGTGTCTTTATGATGCTGAGAGCGGTACCCAACTGGTTTCAGAGGCGCTTCCTTCCGGACTAAGGCTAGGAAAAAAGGCCTGGCAACCTCCTTCCAAAAAGTAGCTAATGCAAACCCTATGACTCATAAGCGAAGGTTGTTTGCTCTGGTGCTGACAGGTAAGCCCCTGAGGTTGGAAGGCACCCTCTCCGTGGCTGCAATGACAGACTCAACGTACCACCTGTCGTGAAGGTGCAGGATGAGGCCGAGACTAATCTGTCATGGATGAAGTCGACATAAGGCTGAGCCATCTCTATGGCAACTACCAGCGACACTTGGGTCTTCCCTCATCGAAGGTTAGACTCTAACTGACTTTTTGACAAATGAGAGAGAGATACATTATGCATTATGAGATGCTGACATTCACACCACAAATATGGCTGAGAGAATCCGTTCTAGGCCCAGTGAGTGCCAAGTCAAGGACGGCTGAGTTCAGGTCCAAGGAGTTCCAAGCCCAGGGAAGTGGAACAATGACATAAAAGACAGAGCAGCGTACCATGTGGCTCTCAAACCAAGGACATAGAAGGGGCCGAGAGGAGAGGTGTCGGGACACAGACTGTGGGGTGTCATGTAAGGGGGTCCCGCTTTAGAATGTGTCCCATTTTGAAGCCTCCATCTCTTCTTCTTTGAAAGGGGGCTAAGAGAATTCACCTGCCAGAATGGCAGTGAGAGAACACACCGCAGGCCCAGTGTGTTAAGAAAGCAGAGCCAAGCCAAGAGAGTCGTGTTCTCTCCCCACAGACAGGGAGGCCGCACTGCTGACCAGGGAGCCTAAACCTCTCACTGAGCACTTGCTGTCTGCAGGAGGGCTGTTTGTTTAAAAGGGATCCATGGAAGCACCAAAGGTTAGCACACCCAGCTGAAGGCCAAAGCTTGGCTGTTTGAGCCCATACCGAGGCCACTCAGAAGAAAGGCCTGGCTACTGGCTTTTGAAATCTCAGCCACTGAAGACAGTGCAGAGCAGAGTTCTCCCCTGCCACGGGTCATTGTAAGTGGGTGCCAACTCAACAGCCTTTCCCCCCTTGATTGGGGTCAGAATAAACCAGACACTTGCCTAGAGCATTCCTGCGCTGAAAAAGATGTCTTCTCCAGTTAAAAATAAATGAACCCCAGGATGTTGCTTCATGAGTCTCGCGTACAGAAACGGGGTTTGTGCAGATAACTGGGGAATAGGAAAGAACCACCCTGGGGACCATTGCAGGCCATTCTGTGACCACCTGGCTTAGCTTGGCTTCTGAGAAAAGAACTTCTCTCAGATTAATACAAGGTTTCACGTACACCTTGTGGTTCTGTCCTTGATCCCTGGTTTTTCCTCCCAGGCTTATGAATCAGGCTCTAGTTCTACTTCTACCTCCCAGACTGCCAAGCCGCCCCTCCCGCTCTGATTGGAGGCAGGAGCCCTGCAGCCTGAGGAAGACATAGCTGTCTCCTGCCATCTGCTGGCTCACTCTCGGCACCAGCTCAGCACTGGCACGGCCTGGATTCCCCTGAAACGAAAGCCATACTTCAGGAGAGAGCGTGTGAGACAAAAAGTGTTTCTGCTTCTATTAAAAACAAAATAGAAAAGAAGATGGAAACGAAACGCTGGCTTGATGGTGGTGGTGTTTGCCATTGGGTCTAGCCTGACTCACAGCAACCTGATATGACGCGATAGAACTAACTACCTCGGAGGAGTTCTTGGGCTGTAATCTTTACAGCCCCAGGAGCAGATTTTAGGTCTTTTTCTCCTGGACAACTGTTGGTGGGTTTAAACCAACCTTCCCTGATGCCGGCACAGAGATTTTAGTTGCACTTTTTCCTTCTTGGCATTTTGTGCCAAGAGGTCACCATCTCAAACATCTAAGCCTTGTTTCTTTTCGACGCAGGTTTATTTTGCTCAGGGAGAATACGTGGGTGTTCTTTTCTTTTTTTCCTTTTCTTTAAGGTCGGTCATCAGAAGGCTGACCCAATACACTAAGGCTTTAGCTCTACTGCTTCATGTAAATGAAACAGCAAGGGCCCACGCGGGGCTGGAGATCAGGGCAAGAGACAGGAAAGGGGTACATTTCACCGGAAATGGTGATATGTTTAAATTGGTTCAAGAAATCCATTTTTTGAAGACTTACTATACAGTAGACGTGGGTCCAGGTGCTAAGAAATCATCTTGGTTCTCTTTCTGTAGTGGTTGCACATTGGGCTTGGATCGCATGGTCCACAGTTTGAAACCACCATCAGCTCCCAGGGAACCGACTGGGCTTTCTACTCCCATAAACAGTTGCAATCTCAAACACCCACAAGGGGTCACATTGAGGCAACATGGACTTGATGGCAGTGAGTTTGCGTTCTTTGTTCCTGTTTTTTCTTCTATAAATAATGATCCGTTGTGGAATAATGTTCTTGCTGCTAGGTGCCTGCTGGTTGGTCCCAACTCAGCCTCCGGATGTGCACAGAGTGACGCACGCCCAGTCCAGTGTCATCCTCACAGCTGCTGCTGTATTTGAGTCTATAACTGCAGACGCTATGTCCACCCATTCTGAGGATCTCTTTTGCTGACCAGCTACTTTACCAAGTATAATATCCTTTTCCAGGGACTGGAAGAAAATGCGTGGAATGAATTTTCATCGTCCTCATTTCCCAGGAACATTCTGCTTGTACTGCATCAAAGAACCCAGCTCCAATTTCCAGCAGCCCCTCCTGGATGTACTTCTGCGACTGTCTTTGAATAATCTTCAGCAAATTTTCATTCAAATGTGCTCTTAATGATATTTTTTGATACTGCCAGCATTCTGCTGGGTCACCTTTATGGAAATGGAAAGAAGTATGACTCTTGCAGTTGGTTGGCCACGTAGTTGTCTTCCAAATTTCTGAGCATAGAATCGTGAGTGCTTCCAGTGCTTCATCCATCTGTGGAAACATTTGGATTGGTGTTTCATCAATGCCTGGAGCCTTGATTTTCACCAGTGCCTCCTGTGCAGCTTGGACTTCTTCCTTCAATGCCAGCGGTTCTCGATCCTACGTTACCTTTTGAGTAGTTGAACCTAGACCAGTTCTTTTTGGTACAGTGATTGTGTATTCCACCCATCGTCTTTTTTTAATCTTTTTATTGAGGGCTCATACAACTCTTATCACAATCCATACACACATCAGTTGTGTAAAGTACATTTGTACATTCGCTGCCCTCATCATTCTCAAAATATTTGATCTCCACTTAAGCCCTTTGCATCAGCTCCTCATTTTCCCCCCTCCTCCCTCCCTCATGAACCCTTGATAATTTATAAATTATTATTTTGTCATATTTTACACTGTCCAACGTCTCCCTTCACCCAATTTTCTGTTGTCCGTCCCCCTGGGAGGAGGTTATATGTAGATCCTTGTAATCGATTCCCCCTTTCTACCCCACCTTCCCTCCACCCTCCCGGTATTGCCACTCGCACCACTGGTCCTCAAGGGATCATCCTTCCATCTTCTCGTGGTGCTTCTTACATCTTTCGATCTTTTGTCCACTAAACAAACAAACAAACAAACAAAAAACTCACTGTCACAGTCTATTCCGACTCACAGCAACCTTATAAGGCAAAGTAGGACTGCCCCTTTCAGTTTCAGAGATTCTGAATGTTTATGGGAGCAAACCTCATCTTTCTCCCAGGCAGCATCTGGTGGGTTTGAACTGCTGACTTTGTGCTTAGCAGCTCAATTGATAGCCCACCACACCACAGAGGGACCTTATTTTGCCCTTAGATCCTTTGAATATTGCAACTCGGGGCTCGGTTTTTTTATTACGTACTTCAGCATGACATATGCTGAGCACGTTCTTCTTCTTTGGCTTTTTAACTCCAGGCCTTCGCCAATTTCATTATACCATTCTGCTTTGTCTTCTCAGGCTGGCCTTTGAACATTTCTGTTCAACGATTTTACCGCAGAGTTTCTTCTTTTTACTTTGGTTACTCGAAGTTCACGTGCAAGTTTCAGATTCCTGTCTGACACCAACTTTGGTCTCTTCTTTTCATCTCATCTTTAACAGAGCTGTTGCCTTCTTCGGGTGAGGTTCTTCATGTCATCTCACAGCTTGCCAGGCCTTTGGTCACTGCTATTCTAGGCATCAAACCTGTTCTGAGACGTTCCCTTGTTTCAAGTGGGATATGCTCAAGGTTGTATGCTGGCTCTTGTAGACTTGGTTTCATTTTCTTCAACGTCAACCTAAACTTGCAATGGACCAATTAATTGATGGCCTCTTCCGAAGTCTGCCCTAGCCTTGTTTGGACAGGTGCTGTCATCCACAGATGTAGTCAATGGCGTTCCTGTGTATTCCGTCAGAAGAGGAATGACAGCCTTTAGTTGCTAAGAACGAGAGGTGTAAAGTAGCAGAATGATAACAGGTGGTTGCTTCCGACGGGGAAATCTGCATGAAAGGGAGCAGCAGGTAGAACTGCACGTTCTGCAGATTCGAGAGACAGCTGAGAGGGCTCACTGGTCTTACCCCAAAAGGCTGCTTTTCGTGCTAGTTGGTCCATGGCTGGATATGGACAAGCTCTGTAGGCAGGCCGGCCACAGTCACGTCTTTCAAAACCTTGTGAGTGGCTCATCAGCTCATTGGCAAGTGACACCAAGGCCACACAAAGAGATAAACATCATATAGAATCGGACAATCTGAGGAACGGTGATGGGGAAAACGCTTAAGAACACGGTGGGATGGTTGCTGGATGAACTATCATGTAGCCCATGGTACAGATAATTCTAGAAATTGAAAATTCTAGAAAAAATCCCTGTGAAAAATAATAAGATCCAAACCTTCAGGAGAATATATATATATACAGAAGGAAAAATACCAAAGTTTAAATAATAGTATTACAGATTACAGTGATTTAACTTAGCTCCATATCATCTATGCTTTATGTTATATATTACCCACTTCTAATACACGTGTGTATATGTGTGTTTCAAACAACCTAAAGTTTAAAAGCATATGTCCTGATTGAGGCAGAGGCAAAAGTCATCTTACATAAATCAGGACCTATGTGTGTGTGTCCTTCTGATATGTGGATCCAGCTGTCTTCATTACTGCGTTTCAGCCTGTGAGGTGCTTTTATGTGGCTGGTCAAATCTGTCCTCAGCCTTTCCTTTGCCCACAGCCCTCCTCCCGCCTTGGATCTGTGGGACTTATTGTGATGTCTGCCCACTAATTTTGCTGTGACTGGGGCTGATGTCTGGTTTGTGATTCATGTCTGTTCCTAAGTTGTACATCTGTGTTGGTTGCTTTGATACAGTGCCCCGGGGAATATGAAAGCCCATTTGTCTCACTAAGATGCGTTCTGTGCCCTAGGAATTCGTCTCTGGCTTCAGCTGAATTCCAGCGAGCTTTCCTATGAATTTCAACCAAGTGACAAAGGAGAAAATAAAACCCAGGGGGAACAGCAGAGAGAGTTTGGGTGGCCGGGTCTAGTCCAGCTTACCTGGCAAAATTGTCGTTAGATGCTAATCCAAGGGACAGAAGTGCCTTGTGGCACCCACCTCAGGAGTAACACCTGGTGACTTATCGTCTGCCCACTAGGAATGCCTCTAGCAGGAAGGGGCCAGAGTGAGCATTGGTGGAAACCCTCAATGGGAAAAAAAATGTTCTCAGCGCTGGGTAGGCATATCCACTTGGCACCTTTTCTAAGATTTTTGCACAGTTACACACAATGGTGATATTCATAATATTTAATGTCTGGACTGCTTGGGCACTGACCAACTGAAGGGTTACAGCAACTAAAGCCTGGAGTACTGGAGCTAAAGACACCCAGCCCCCACCCCCATTCCCTCAGTTACTAAAGTACAGGAGATCCAGGAGCACTGTGCCAACTCTAACTTTTTAAATATTTTAATAACCATAAAGGCCATAGGGATACAGAACAACATGAATACACGTGAACTTGCTAACCTTGTGCCCCCAACCTCACGCATTATGTAGCCCCGTCTTCACTTTGTAAGATTCTCCCCTCTTTGTCCTTAAGAAGAGTTCAAACTCAGCACTGGGACCTACTGGTTCTACATGTTTGAGTGGCAACACAGCAGAGCCCTCACCTACAAAGGAGCTCCGTGTTTTGTTCGATCGCCAATACAGATCTCACCCAAGGAACGTCTGCAAGTCAACTTTCATTTTATTTTCACTTGCTGCTATGCATGTGGCTTACAACATAGCTTTCCCTCCAGGCAGGCTGGCACACAGGCTGCTATCTATGAGGGATTGCCTGCCTGCCTTCCTGCAGTCTTTGAAAGACAGGCCATTAGCCTGCTGTGAAAATCCATCTGCAGTGCCTTGCGAGCTCAAATACATATTGGATTGTTATGGTTCACTCTTGCCCTTTTAACTAGAGATTCTTACTTGCTGCTTCTTATCAGGCACCTGGAGTTTTGTGGGTTGGCTGAAACAGCTTCTCAGAATGGTCTCTGGGGAAGCATTATAACCTTGAATTCTGTCATTTCTTCTTGCCTTGTTTCAGCGAAACCTTACAGCTTCAGGGTAATTTTCTGCCTCTGTTCAAGATAAAGCAAATGTTGCTCCTAGCCTGACTAGGTATCTAGATACCAACCCCAACTTCTGTTTAAATTCAGAGTCTGAGAGGAAATTGCACTCAGTTATCTTGTGGGCCACTCAGAATCTCAGTGACAAAGGAAGTCTGAGAGTGTAGAAAAATTACTTGGCTTCCAATTCTCCCTCCCCAAGTTCCTAGCCTGTGATTTTGAGCAAGATATTTAACTCTTATGCCATGAGTTGGAATGGAGTTGGTGGCAATGGGTTTTGTTGGAATTGACTCCATTTCAGGGAGTTTATGATTTCCTTTGGAAGTCTCATTTTGAAGGATCGCTGGTAGAGCAATGCTTTAAACAATCAGATGCTGACAAGGAGCTGATGGTTCAAACCCACCCACAAGCCCCCTGAGAGAAAGAACTGGAGATCTGCCCCCATAAAGATGAAAACCTAGGAAATCGTACCGCCCAGTTCTACTCTGTCCTATCAGGTCACTATGAGTTAGAACTGACTCAATGGCACTCCGCAGCGACAACAAAAGTGAGCCCTCACTTGCTTAAATGTAGAGGCAAATCCCATTGTAGATTTCACGGGGTTCTTATGAGCAGTGCTTTGGAAACTGGAGACAGATAAGTAATATCAACCCCAAGAGAGTAAGTTGTAAGAACTATTGAATCTAAAGAGGCAAGAGAGCAGAAATAAATCATGGCCTCTGGATAGGATGATGGAAGCCCATTGACGATATTTAACTAGGAAAAGAGAATTCCCTCTCCTTGTACCTTCGGCAAAGCTTAGCTGGAGGGGCTAGGAGTAGAGCACAGTCAGAGATGAGGGTTCCTGCCGTGTTGAGGGCCAGGGAGGTGTTGGGTGCAGGAGCAAGCAACGTGGTGAGGAAGGAGCTCCTGGAAGGGCACAGTGCCCAAGAGAATAGCGCCATAACTCCAGGTGCCATGGAGTCCTTTCTGACTCCCGGCAAGTCGTGTGTTCCTGAGAACACTGCTTCACATTGTTTTCCATGGCCGAGTGTTTTGGGAAGTCGATCATCAGATCTTCCTTCCAAGGCATCTCTGGGTGGACTTGAACTTCCAACCATACGATGTTCACCGTTTGTACCACCCAGGAAATCAAATACCAGGGGACCCTTCTTTGCCCTCTGACCCCACGGACATGGAGTTAAATCTGATTCTTAGTGGCCCTATAGGCCAGACTAGAACTTCTCCCCTAGGAGATACAAGATTAAATCGTTACAGGAGCAGACAGCTTTACCTTCCTCCCACAGAGTGGCTGGTGGATTGGAACACCTATTTAGTGGTCAGCAGCCTAACGCTTAACCCTCAGAGCCACCAGAGGAGAAGAGAGCGAGGAGAAATGGCACTCCGACTCCACTACTCGTGGCTCTATGCTCATTGCCCAGAGCTGTTCAATCAGCTCCAGACCTGCAGACAGACGGACAGAGGCTGACCACGACCTTCCTCCAGCAGACTCAGCCCAGGTGTCTTCCAGAGACAACGTTCGGCAACCCCTGGAATTACTTTGGCTTGAACAGTTAATGACGTCATTTTCCCCCTGACTCGAATAGCACATATGAATATTAAATCTCATCATCCGGCGGATGTTTTCAGGGTAGCACGTTGTTCCTGAAACATTTGGAATATGCACGCTGTATCTTTCATGAGCCTGTGGTATTTATTTATGGCAGGAAGACTGACACCCAGCGTGTGCTTGACGCCCCCACTGGAGGTGTTTATTAGCCCCAAATGATTGTCTGCTTGTCTCTTGTTCAGACTGTGTGCTGTCAGACCCTGTGCTCTCTGCTCCGGGGCTCAGACCCTGGCTCCATGCTTTCCGATGAGGGCATAGTGGAAAAGTGATCGGATTTTGATGGGACTCAGTTTCCTCATCTATAGCCTGGGGACCCTAATGATGGCAACCGGAGGATGGGCATGTTTCATAAAGGTCCCGGTTTTACGCTCAGTGCCTGCACACGCTAGGTTCTCAATGTTCGTTCACTGTGCTCCTCTGGGGCGCCCACGTGACCAGAGTGTTCTGCTTTCTCTTTAAGCTTTGACGTGGAAAATGGCCCTTCCCCAGGTCGGAGCCCGTTGGACCCCCAAGCGAGCTCGTCTTCTGGGCTGGTGCTTCATGCCACCTTTCCCGGCCACAGCCAGCGCAGAGAGTCCTTTCTCTACAGATCAGACAGCGACTATGACTTGTCCCCAAAGGCGATGTCACGGAACTCCTCACTTCCGAGCGAACAGTGAGTACAAGCCCTGTCTGGCTCCGAGTCTCACACGTCCTTCGTCTTTAACCCTGTCACAGCAGCAGCAACCAACACAAATGCTCTGCTCCCACCCCGGGCGCGCGGGAGGGGGCATGAACAATAGCAGAGCGTGCTGTTGTGACGACAACCCTGGTAGGGACAGCCATGCTCTGTAACATCAGGGGCCTCTAGTCAGTTCTCCCAGCTTACTAACCTTCTCCAGGCAGAAGGTGCCCATCCGGACCCAGTTTACACTGTAGGCTGGCACTTTGTCTCTCTGCCTTTGACCTCGCTTTCTCAAGTGCTTGCTTATTTAGAGCACGAGAACCTGTGTGGGACTGCAGGAGAAGAGAGGGGGTTCCGGGGTGCTGCCCTGCATCCTCTCTCCGTAGCCTTTCCTTGGGGCCATTGTCATTGCACCCATGCCTGTTGCTCTTGGGACCCCAGCACAATACCCACTCGTTGCCTGGCTCCTTGAGGAGACACCACACACGCCACCATTCTATTAGACACAGCTGATGTTTTCGTTTTGCTGCTTTTAATTGTAGATCTCTAATCTTTATTTAAAGAACAACGGCTGGGTTGTGTTACATGTTGATTAAATTTCTGAAACCAAATAAAATTGGGTGTTGGAATTTATGCCTGAAAGGTTTCTGGGCACATATAATTGTTTTTAACATCATATGTTATAAAAATATCAGTAGTTCCCTAAAGTCCCCAGCCTGGAAAATTCCACTGGGCTCTCCTGTTATTGGAAAGGAAGAAGAAGAAGAAGAAAAAACCACCCTGTTTATCAAAGTAAGAGAGAGCCTTCTAAAACTACCAGTAAGACAATAGCCCCAGGGCATTCCTGCCAGCAAATGCCAGTAGAAGCATCCCTATCTTGAAATATCTCAACTGTTGGGTGAAGCAAAATTCGTTTGTCCACTTGATTGGCAAATATTTTTGGAATCTCTCCTATGTACCTTGCAAGGCTCTGGGAATAATAGAAGTGGAAAAAGCACGAATGAGCCAAATGTCCATCCTGTTTTCAGGAAGGTTACAGTTGAATCAGAAAGAAAAGACACATATGCTCTACTCAAGTGGAAAGAAAGCAGTATTAAATGAGCACTTACCCTGGGGCCAGGCACATTTACACGTGTTATCTTTTCCAGTCTTGACAACAACCCCGTCAAGGGTGTACCATTATTATTTTCACCCGTAGATGATGAATAAGAACCTGGGTGGCATACTGGGTTCTGACAACTATGGGCTACTCCTGCACAGTCAGCTGTTCCAATCCACCAGCCGCTCCGAGGGAGAAAGATGAGACTTCCTGTTTCTGTAAAGATTTACAGACTCGGAAACCCACAGGAGCAGTTTCCCCTGTCCTCAAGGTCACTGTGAGTCAGAATGGATTCCCCGGAAGTGAGTTTGGCTTATACCTGATGAACATGGGACTCCACGGATTGAGAAACTCCTCTCCCACAACTAGGAGGTGAAGCGGCCCTATTCAACATATTTGGACTATTCCCACCCCTGTTCCTCTAACAACCAAGCGGCATCTTTCCTGTTAGTGCCGTAGCTTTGTTGAGTTCATTCCGACTCATGGCCACCGCAACTGCACAGAGTAGAGCTGAGCCACCGGCCGCGAAAGCTGCAATCTTTCAGAAGCAGATTGCCAGCCTTGTCTTTCAAGAGCCTGTGAATTGGTTCCAATCTCCAGCTTCACATTTGCCTCCAAGCACCTGACCATTTGTGCCACACAAGGACCTATCTTAAAAAATAAAAACCAAAGCCATCGCTATCCCGTCTAGACTGGCTCAGAGGAAGGCAGAGGGGTATTGTCTGGGGCTGGAGCCGAGGAGCACTTTGTGGTGGGTCATGGAGAACAGCGGCAGGCTCTGACTCGGGTTTGAATGGAGAAGCTTTGACGGTGAGTGTGCTAGAGCGGCCGTCTTTCACCAGGATAAAAATCTTTCCAGACTTATTTGGGAAGTCTGGGATAATACAAAAGGTTTATTCATTTACCACTAGCTGAGAGGTTAGTGGTTCAAAACTCCCGGAGGTGTCTTGGAAGACAGGCTTCTACTTCTGAAAGTTTCCAGACTTGAAAAGCCTGTGGAGTCGCCCTGTCCTGCATACATGGAGTCTGTACGAGTTGAATCCATTTGTGGCAGTGAAAAGCAGACTTCATTGGGGGAGAGCATAGAAAAATGTGAACATTTCCGTTATTATCAAAACCCTAAATGAAGAGGAGTACCCAAAACTAGTGGAACTGAATATATTTATTGGAAGTATATAACCTAACCAAGGCTCCCTGCCCAGCACATCTAGAAATCCACTCTCTGACTATCAGTCATTGAGAAAGAGCAAGAGACCATAGGAGGATAATTGGTCCTACGATCAGACTCCCTAAATAGTGAGGGTTTGTTTTTTATAGGTGGAATATCCTGAAAGTTAGAACTATTCATAAAATTTCTTTGGAAACCTCATGTTTCTGTATTTGGGGGTGGGCCAGGGTATATGGGCAGAGACCAAGCATTTCATGTTTTTTAAACTATGGCATCCTGGGCACGCCCGATGGGGGAATTGCCATGGGTCAGACATCCTAGGTCATCTGTAGGCTGCAGCGAGGTCCCACTGAACAGATCCAGCTCAGGCTGGCCCCCACGGGGTTACTTTTCTGCAAAACAACATTGAAAGAAAAAAACAGCAAAAGAATTTAGAGGAAGTGAGCCTTCTCACCTCATTTCTCTCCCCCCAGCCTCTTCTGGTTTTATGTAGATGTGATTTGAATCAGGTATGTATCTGGACGGTTCTGAAGAGGGGGATGGGGGAAAGTGGGACCCGTGTCCTGTTGCGAGTCTCCCACTTTGTAACCATGCTAAGCCTGTTCCAGCGAGGCACTGGTCGCTACCCACCAACCCCAAGAATCCTTGCTGCTACTGCTGTTCAGTGTAGTGGAGAGGAGGCAACTCACAGAGACCCCGTGTTCACCAGATCGAAACACTGCTCAGTCCTGAGCCATCCTCATGACGGTTCATAAGTTTGTCCCATTGTGACAGCCAGTGTGTCGACCCATCTTGTTGAGGGCCTTCCTCTGTTGGGCTGCCCCTCTCATCAGAAAAGCATGATGTCCTCTGGGGACTGGTCTGTCCTATTCACACGTCCAAAGTCAGCCAGAGGAAGGGTCGCCCTCCTCACCTCTAAGGAGCCTCCTCACATGCTGTATTTCTCCTGGCACGTATGTATGTTTGTTCTTTTGCCCGTCCCTGGTCCTTTCAACATTCTTCTCCAGCACCATAATTCTAATGCGTTGATTCTACTTCGGCCTTCTTCACTCAATGTCCAATTCTCACATGCGTACGAGGCCACTGAAAAGACCACGACTTGGGTCAGGCACACCTTTGTCCTCAAAGTCACCTTCTTGCTTTTCAACCCTTTGGAATGGCCTTGAGCAGCAGACAAACCTAATGCAACGCACCGCTCGATCGCCTCTGAAAAATCCGATTTGGTGAGGAATCATTTGCATAATAAAATGTCTACTGTTAAAGTGTGTAGCTCATGAGTTTGACAAATATATACAGTTGACCTCTCACTCTTTCAATTAACAATAGGGGCGTTTCTATCACTCCCCAGCATCCTTTTTTGCCTTGCGGCAGTCAAGAATTTCTATGTATTCCAACTCTGGCCTCCACTGATCTGCTTTCTGTCCTGATAGGTTTCCTTTTTCCTGAAGCCATAGAAACCTTAACGAAAACATCAAAACGTGAAGCTGCTCTTTCTTAACATGCCCTGCATCCAGGTCTATAAGCTGCTGTTTTAACTTGTATTTAACTTTTCATTGTGAAGTAGGTGAAGGCTTTCGGGAAGCGCATCAGTTTTAGATTCACCAATGAACACACATTTTCTCTCAGCGCGTCCTCTGCAGTCCCTTCAACGTACCACCACTCTCTCCGGGGCCCTCCTTCCCTTTGTCCTGAGGGCAATGCTACCCTTTTGATTTTCTTCGTTTTTTCTAAACCGTTCGCATATCATACAATTCAATAGTTCAATCACATCGAGACTGCTGCTTCCATAAATAGTGATTGTGGATCCGAGGAAAATTCTACTCATTTTCCTCTTGGAGAGCAGCTGGTCGTTTTGAATTGCTGAGTTTGTGATTACACATTGGACTGTTAACTGCAAGGTCAGTGGTTCAAAATCACCAGCTGCTCCACGTGAGAGAGATGAGGCTTTCTACTCCCGTGAATAGTTACCGTTTCAGAAAACCATGGGGGAGTTCCATCCTCTCCTGGAGGGTTGCCATGCGTCAGAGCCAACTTGATGGCAGTGAATATTTTAAATTTCTCTGAAGTGGGAAGCCCAATTGTCCTTGATAGTTTGTTCTTAATCTGGAAGCTCTGCTGACAACAGTTCACTTTGGGTGGTCCTGCTGGTGTTTGAGATACCAGCAACAGAGCTTCCGGTATCACAGCGACACACACGTCCCCTCCGTTGACAAACTGATGGGCAAGTGGCAGGAGATCTATTGCTAAAACGAAGAGAAAGGAGCTATATGTTTCTTATACCGCCTGTGTGATTAAAAAAAAATTCAGGAAACTCTCTGTCAAAGAAAAACTGCTTGTCAGCAAAGCCAGAGTCAGGGTCTGCCGGAGAACTGCCTGGCGAAGCCGTGAAAGGAGCCAGAGATAAGGACAAGAGCAGAGGCCTGATTACAGCATCTTCCCCGGGCCCACGGCTCCTATGAAAGTCCTTTCCCTCTCCCTCTCCCCTCCAGGAGACAGATACCCCATCTCTTCTGTCTCCCTTTAAATACAGTTGTGCAACCACACCCCTGTCTCGAAATAAATGGTACCTTGGAGACAGGTAACTCTGAACTACTGCTCTGTGAGAACAGCTTCAGAGTTGGTTATAGAAATGGATACACTTTCCACCCAGACCCTGGGGTTCCTGCCTCAAGGCTAGCCAGAAGGGGTAATTCACCAAAAGAACCCAGTCCCTAAGGCACAAGTATCTCAACGGAGCTGCTCCCTGGGGTATTGTCTGACTTGAAGGAGGCTTTAAGAAAACAGTGTCTTAATGGCTCACTGGGCAAAGAGATGCTGAAGGGCAGGTAGGTGCCTGAGTAGTTCCCAAGAAATCCAGGCACCTAGAAATGTAGATGCTAGGAGAATTCCAACAGCTCATCCATACCTAGGGCTCTATGACAGAAATGCCATGACGGAGTGACTTTAGGAGCTCTGTTGGCATAGTGGTCACTCGTCAGACTTTGACCTATAAGATCAGCAGTTTGAAACCACTGGCAGCTTCGCAGGAGAAAAGCTGGCTTTCTGTTCTAGTAGAGCGAGCCTCAGAGACTCACAAGGCAGTTCTACCCTGCCCTTTAGAGTCACTATAAATTGGGTCAACTCTATGGCAGAAAACTTAGTTTTGATTTTGGAGGCAGAAAAAAAATTATTGTTCTTCTCACTCTTTTGGAAGCTAGGAGTCCATATTCCAGGATCCATCTCTAAGTGAACCCTCTCGCTTTCTGTCTGCTCCTGGGGATGGCCCTCCTCCTGTTAGCGCCGGGATGATCTCTGCGTGGCCTGGCATTTCTCTGTCCCCGTCGGAATGTGCTCTCAAAGGGATTGATTTCCAGCCCATCCTACCTTAACACTGCCTCAGTAGTATCCCAAAAAGAATCCATGCCCCAAGGACAGTCGAAGGTATAGGAGTCAGGAGTTAAAATACATATCTTTGAGGGGCACACACACAAAAGGTAGTTCAGACATAATTAGAGCTTCATTCACATGCGATTTAACGGGTACAAGCCTAGCTTTGGGAAGCAGTTACCAGTTCGCCCAAACTCCTGCCACGTGGCATGAGGTGTCTGGAGTTAACCAGAGGTTTCGCAGAAGACTCACCCAACGTTGCAGATTCAGCCTCAGTGATTTGTCCTTTTGAGTCCAAAGGTTATAGAAATTTTGCCCTTGCAGAGAACTTAAAGATCACAGATGGACTCACTGAGTCTAAAACTGTTGAAACAGAGGATTTGAGAAAGGAGTGACCTGACCAAAAATCCAGAACTAGAGTCTATTCTGAGTGCCTCTGCAACTCATGCTTCTGATCCTTGCAGGTTAACTTTTTTACAATTGTGCATATCGATAAAAATTGCCTTCTCACTTTGGGACATACACAGCACTGACTTTGAATTTAAGTAAGCCTGGATGCATATCTGTAAGCTATAAAGTAGCATTCTCATTTTTTTCAAATAAACATTTTGGTAAATTTTAAAAATGAAAGAAGGGCATCCTTTAAAACAAGTAACAGCATTTCTGAAGTAGACAGAGTACAAAGCATAAACCATCCTGTGAAACATATACCATTTATATCAAATATACTTGATACAGCTAATGGGATACATACTATGCATATTCAATGAATTATGAAAGTACTTTAAGTAGAATATAAAAACATATCACATAAATGTTAGCTTATATTTCTATTTATAGAACATAAAATAAATTAAATGGCTTAGGGGTATAGTGCTAGGAACTGTGATGACTGTAAGTTTGACACAAGGCTTAGGATCCACTTGGTACTGTTTGAGCAGCCCATCAATTAACAGGTCTTCTATTTCAATTTCCTTTTTGGTTGTGAAATTTTATTTCTTTTGATTGTTCCCCCTAAAAACCACTTGTCTGCATATGGTTTCCCAGTGGGGCTGCGACCAGATAAAAGCATGAATCTTTCTTGCCTGTGATTCTGCAGGCGAATAATCAAATCTAACAGTATGATTCCAACTTCCGTTGTGGCCAATAAAATTGGTCTCACCAACACAGACAGTGGGAAAATGTTTGTCAATGACATATAAGACAGAGAACTGCTCTATATAATGTATAGAAGACTTAAACATCTCAATAAGAAATTTTTTTTAATCTAATTAAAAAATCGGCAGACCCCATGAACAGATACTTCATCCAGGAAGACATTTATGTGGCCAGCAAACATATGGAGACCTGCTGCTCATCTGTAGCCATTAAGATATGCAAATTAAAACCCAAAATGGCATATCACTTTGACCCAGCATTAATAGCAAAGTTCAAAACAAAACCCACAAAATAACAAATTCCAGTTAGGATATAGACTATCCAAAACCCTCATACACCGCTGGTGGGTCTGTAAAATGGTGCAACCACTGTGGAGAACAACATGGCGCTTCTTCAAAGACTCAGGACTAGAAATATCTGACTAGCAGTCCCTCTACTTGGTATATGTTTTAGAGACATAAGAATCACCACACAAATAGATACACAAACACCATGTTCATTGCAGCAATGTTCATAATAACAAAGGGATGGAAACAATGTACCTTCCCATCAATGGAAGAATGGTTAAATAAACTTTGATACATACACAAAATGGAATACTACACAGCACTAAAGAATAAGGATGACTACGTGAAATATCTCATAACCTGGATGAGCCAGGAGGGCATCATGCTGTGCATAATTAGTCAATGACAAAATGAAAAGTATTACATGAGCTCACTGTTGTAAAAAATCAAGAAACCAATAAAAGGGGGTGGGAATTTACGGTTTACCAGGGTGGGAAGGGAAGGGAGAGAAAGTCACTGGCTAAAGTTGTTAAAGTTGGGTGAAGGAGAAGCAATATACAGCCTCGGCCTGGTTGGCACAGGTGATAAATGGAGAGGAAGATACTAGGCGGTGTGTAAGAGTTAAAGATAGCAGAAGTAATACTGTCAGATGCACAACCCTGCAATAAAAGTGATCTATGAGCAGATGCACTCAGCACTGATGGACGATGTCTAAGCTGCTTGGAAGGAAGCAATGCCAAACAGTGCTCCAGGAATTGATAGAATGCCCACTGAAATGCTTCAAAACCACTGATGCACCACCGGAAGCACTCATTATGGGAGGCCAAGAAACCTGGAAGATAGCTACCTAACAAACTGATTGGAAATTATAGAGCAATATTACATGAAAAGAAGATTTTGATGAAGATAAATTTAAAACCAGCACATAGACCTGGAGCTGCCAGAAATCCAAGGCAGATTCAATCGAGGACTTAGAATAAAGAATGCAGTTCCTTATGTCCAATGGAAACAGAGCAGACCAGAGAGATGTTTACTTTTGTTTTGTTGAAAATGCAGAGGCATTCGACTCTGTAAATCATTACAAACTACAGAAAACACTGAGAAAAGTGGAAATCCCAGCAAACATTGGTGTACTCATGTGAAACCTGTACATAGACCAAGAGAGAGTTATCTGAACAGAACAAGGGCATACTGCATGGCTTAAAATCAGGAAAGGTGTGCATCAGAGGTGCATCCTTTCACCATACTTATTCAATCTGTATTCTGAGCAAATAATCTGAGAAACTAGACTATATGAAGAAGCACTAGGCATCAAGATTGGCGGATCGGAGCACTACGTAATAACCTGCAGTGTGCTTATGACACGATCTTGCTTTGCTGAAAGAGTACTGGAGGCACTTGCTGATGATGATCAAACATGGCAAGCTACAGTATGGATTGCAACTCAGGGTAAAGAAACCCAAAGTCCTCACAAATGGACCAAGAGACAGCATCACAATACACAGAGAAACAGTTGAAGCTGTCAAGAATTGGTTTTACTTCGATCCACAATCAATGCTCATGGAAGCAACAGTCAAGAAATCAAATGATATATTACATTGAGCAAATCTGCTGCACCAGATCTATTAAAGAATAAGGATGTCACTTGGAGAACTAATATGCTCTTAACCAAAGCCATATTTTTGATCACTTCATACGCCTACGAAAACTGGATCATAAATAGAGAAGACTGAACAATAATTGGTGCATTTGAATTGTGGGGTTGATGAAGAATACTGAAAGTACTATGCAATACCAGAAGAACACACAAATCTGTTTTGATTGAAATATAGCCAGAGTAATCCAGAGGAGCAGAGATGGTGTTTTGGATGAATAATTTAGACTTGTTGTCAAGAAAGATCAGTCCTGAGAAAAGATCATCCTTCTTGGTAAAGTAGAGGGTCAGAGAAAGAGGAAGAAGACCCAGAATGAGATGGATTAACATAGTGGCTACAGCTTCAGCTCAAGCATAACCATTGCAGGGATGATGCAGGACTAATCAGTGTTCTGTTATGCTGTACATTGATTGGAATTGATGCAATAGCATCTAACAACAACAACAACAACAACATGAATAGATAGGCAGCCTGGAGGGAGAGTATGCCTTTAAAAATATGTGGATTTGACAGAGGATAATTATATGTGAGTATTTCTCTTTGCTGCAAATGCATCCATGAATGGGGTGGAGTATACAGGGAACAAAGTTAATGAAAACTTCTCAGACATAACCAAATACAGTGAGGTCACTGTAGCTCAGGCCGATAGTCTCAGGGGACACCAAGGTCAATTGGCATAAGTAGTTCACAAAGGCAACGTTCTACATCCTACTTTGGTGAGTAGTTACTGAAGTCTTCAAGGCTATGGTATAATTATTGGTATCTCCCTCCATGGAAACAATCAGTCCAATTGATTAATAGGCCACATGGACACCAGTCTACAGGACCCTGAGATCAAAAGAACTAGGTAGTGCCCAACTGCTCTGAAATGGATCACACTATAATGTACCCTGATGCATTATAAAGAGAGAGAAAATTGTGGGCAGGTGCTGGGGGGTGGGGGGGCTCAAGATAATCAGAGAGCAGTCTCACTGGGCAGATGGAGACTGGTGGAATCCTAAAACTGTGGTCCTTAATCACCCTTCAGGATAGAAAATGAATTCCCCTCCATGGCTTAATTCTTAGGCCAACAAAAGGCAAGTCTATAAGGGATAGAATAGCGCTAAATAGGCATGCATACCTTGGAATAATTAACCATTTGAAATCAAAGGGGCAGGATTTACCCAAGGTCAAAATTTAGAGGGATTCAGAGAGATGGAGGAGTAGAAAGTGGATGTAGAATTGATGATCTGCTCTGTGAACCTTCACCCAATTCACAATATAAAGTTTTAAAAACAAATAAACAACAAAAAAAAATGACCATGCCAGCCTCCTGTACTTTATGTTCTCATTGGAAAATCTGACTCCAATATACACACGCATGATGTCCAAGAGGAGTGCAACACGGAAACCAAACAGAACCCTCAGGATTGCCACACCGAGGAAAACACCCGCGCTTCCTTTTGGGATGCAACAGGATTCGTGTTTTCCATTACTCGAAATGTTTACTTCACTTCAGCCTCTCCTTTGTTGCTAACAGCTAAGGCCACTTTCAATTGTCCAATCACATTCTCACTCCTCATACCTTTTTCCCACTATATTTCCACCTTATTTCTTTGCCATGCCTTTTACTTTTCCAGAAGGGTTCAGAGGTGAACTTTTAAAAGCCAGTTTTGCCTCTACAGTTAGGGTTTAATGCAGTAGCAATTGTGTAAAAGTTTCTGTTTCCTGTGTGTGACCTCCTCCCTGGGGGACGGACAACAGAAAAGTGGGTGAAGGGAGACGTCGGACAGGGCAAGATGTGACAAATTAATAACTTATAAATTATCAAGGGCTCATGAGGGAGGGAGGAGCGGGGAGGGAGGGGAAAAATGAGGACCTGATGCCGGGGGTTTAAGTGGAAAGGAAATATTTTGGGAATGAGGAGGGCAATGAATGTACAAATGTGCTTTATACAACTGATGTATGTATGGATTGTGATAAGAGTTGTATGAGCCCCTAATAGAACGATTAAAAAAAATCCTTGACTACTCTGTTTTAGGCGTATGTAAAACAAAACAAACAAACAAACAAAAACCCACCCTCACTGCCCTGAAGTCAATGCGGACACATAGCAACCCTGCAGGGCAGACTAGAACCACCCCCGTGTCTCCTGGACTGCCGTTCTTTGGGGGAGTAGATAGCGTTGTCTCTACCCTGAGAGCTGCTGGGGGTTTCTAACTGCTGACCTGGCAGTGAACAGCCCAGCAAGTAACCACGGTGCCACCGAGGCTCCTGTGTATACGGAACTCCTAAACGGAATAAGGGTCCCTGGTGGTACCTTTGTTACAACACGTAGCTGCTAATTGAAAAGTCAGTGGTTGGAACTCACCCGTGATCCCTGGAAGACAAGACAAGATGATAAGCTCCATTAAGACCACAGCCTTGGAAACTTCCGGAGGCAGCTCTACTCTGTATCTCAGGCTCACGATGAGCAGTCAGACTCCATCACACTCCAACAGGGACTATCCTGCAGCCCCATCCAGCGCCTTTCCCTACCTGCCATCACACTTCTTTCTAGATCCCTAAGTGAAAGGTAAGACAAACAGGAAGATGCTTGGGAATTAAACAGAGACCGTTTCTCTCTTTAATTCAATTCACTCTGCAGAGTAATCATTTGGGGAAATGGCTTCAGCATTGCTTTAGCTTATCTCCAGACGCTTGTGGAGAGCCGGGTTTCCCAGCACAGCCATGCCAAATTGAAGCCTCAGAGAAGTGGCACTTCAAGCTCCACTTCTGGTTGTACCGAGAGATACAAATTCCTAAGCTGACATACCTGTAGTAATTTTATAGTCAAGTGAAATATTACTTTTTTAAAAAACCCAGTATTTTGATTAAACCCATCAGAGTTACTAGCACGATGGCCCTAAGATATGTATCTTATACTCCCTAAATACAAGCTAGAATTTATTGAGCACTGTCTCTGTGTTATATCCGACATCAAGTTCTTTGTATAACGTAATTAACATTCATAGCTGCAATGAGATACAAACTGTAAGTTTTCTTGATTTAAAGATCAGGAATTAGAAGTACCAAGAAATTAAGTGACTTGTAGGTAAAATGGGGAACCAAGATTTGAACTTGGAGATTTATAGTCATAAACTTCCAGTGTATAAACAACTTTAATAGCCACGTATAGACAACTTTTAAATAAAGATGAAAAAGAAAAACAACAATACGCATTTCTATTCTGCTTTTCCAACTGTCATGAGGATCAACTTCATTCTTTAGAGACAAATATTTATTTAAACGTAGACTTTACTAACACATGAGGTATTGCCAATGGCTTCAAAACAACGGAAACATTAGTAGCACGATACTGTTGTTAGGTGGACTCTGATGCCTGTGACCCCATGTGAGCGAGGAGAACTACCCGCGAGGGTCTTCTTGGCTATTCTCTTTATGGAAGTAGATCACCCAGCCATTCTCCTGTGGACTCCCTGCTAACAAGATCAACCACTGTTGCACAATGGCTCCTTAATGCTCAATAACCCTGTGCTATCTAATGAACACCTACCGCCCGGGCAGGACTCGCCAGCGCTGCCCCACGGAGTTGCCATGGCGGTAACATCTCTGCAAGCAGACGGTCGCACCTTTCTCCCCAGAGCAGCTGATGGCTTCTACCCACCGAGTTTCCCTGAGCAGCCACGTGTTGATCCACTGCACCACCACCACCCTCTTCATAAGCCCATGAACCGTCGTAATGTCTTCTAAGGAGACAGAGAGAGGTGCCCAAGACTTTAGAGAAGTCTCCTGGGGCAGGGCTAGTTGCCCACAGTGAGGGAGCTCCAGCTCTCCCGAGCACTCAGAGGTAGAGGGTTAGCCAGGCCTAAGGCTGTGCAGGAATGAAGGCCAGGTGCTAACGCTCCAGTGGAGGGAGAGTCCGGTGAGGAGCTGCAGACTGGTTTGGCTGACGCCGAGATTGTGAGGAGGGCCAGTGGGGAAAGTGTAGCTGACAAGGACAGCGGGGCTCTTGTCATAAAGGGCCCACACTCAGGGTTTGGTGTGTGTGCCACAAACAAATACGAGGAACACGACTAACGTTTTAAAGTAGCAAAGTGCCCAGCAGACTAACTTTGGAAACACAGCTCTGGCGGTATGTAGTATGAAGAGTAGCTTTCAGGGTGGACACGCTTTGCGCCGCAGAGCCACTTGGGAAGACCTGCATTGGTAGTGCATGTAGAAGAGGCTGGCGATCTGCATTCAAGCAAAGCCATGGGCATTTCATCAATATTTGCTACGTAGAACCCACAGGACTCGCCGGCTGCTGGCAGGGCGAGTGAGAGGGAGGGCAACTTCGGGGTCCCCGGCCAACAAAATAGGTGGTGGCACCATTCCTGAAGCTCAGGAACATTCATATCATATCAAATAATGTTTATGACTGTGCTTGGTGAACTGTACGATACATTGTGAACATCAGTTCTCCTGATTGCAGTGAGGGCAGGCGTGGAGGTCTGAGCACATTGCTGATGGGTCTTGAGTGCGCGTGCTTTCCTTCCCGACTGTCACTGACTGGTCACAAGTTAACCTGGGTTTGCACTTAGGCAAGCTGTAAGCCTGAGAGCAGTCTGGATCTCATAGGAACTGGCAGCAAGGGAGAGTGTGGGTCTGAAGTCGCCTGTCAGCAAACACAGAAGCTTACACAACAGCTCAGAAGATAGACAGGCAACATTTCATTACAGTAATACGAGCATCTACTACTATTATTGATAAGCAAGTGGCCCTTGAAGTGACCCTGGCTCACGGCAACGCCAAGGATGTCAAAGTTGAACAGTGTTCCACATTTCCCATGGTGCCATTTTAGAAGTAGGTGCCCAGGTCTTTCTCCTGAGACACTTCTAGAATGGGCTCCGTCCTCTCCCTGTTGGTTAATAGGCAAATGCACGGCCATTTGTACCCCCAGTGAATCCCTAATAATAATAGTGATGACAGAATAACTAAAGTGTTTTTCCTCCATTCATCTGTGGTAGCTTGTCTGTTGCTGTGATGCTGGAAGCCATGTTACTAGTATTTCAAACACCAGGAGGGTCAGCCATGGTGGACAGGTTTCAGCAGCGTCCACGTGAAAATGACTACAAAGTAGAATAGGTGCGTGTGTTATACAGGGTCCTCTAGAGAAACAAATCCAGGACACTTATACGATTTGATGATAGATAGATAGATAGATAGATAGATAGATAGATAGATAGATAGATAGACAGACAGTTAGATAGGTACAACATAAGAAATAAACAGCTAATTAGTCCACAGAGCAGTACAAATGGCTCAGTTCAACTCACTTCCGTGAGACAGTTAATACACTGGCAGTCCTTCAACTCATGAGGGCTGCTGGGTACAAGTCAAGGAATCAGACAGCTGAGTCTTCTGTAGAGTAATACAGGCAGTCAACCACAGGTAGCAAACAGCAGGTCAGGTCAGCAACAGTCAGCCAGATGGCAGGGTCCAACAGTCCCCAGCCCAAGTGTGGCCACACCAGCAATGTGGTGAAGCAGGTCTTGAAGGAATCTCAAACTATAGCGACACAGTCGACAGGTTGGGTGTCCCACAGGTAGTGTAGCTCGCGAGTTGAGGCAGAGAAATAGCTAAGGTACGCACATTGCTCTGATCATCAGAAAGCAGGAAACAGAAAGGTGAAGCTCACCAAGCCATTTATCTCTTTGCCCTTCAATTAACTGCAACCTTATTAACCCTACATGTGTGTATTGGCCAGGTTGGCACAATAAACCTACCTATCACAGTGCATTCCTTAGTCATTTAATTAGTCTTTAGAAACCCTGTGAAGAGCCGTCTGGTATAGTTCCAGCAGATGAGCCAGGCAAGTTGGATGACACTCAAACTGTTCCTGGGGCTGAGCTGCTTCCTTCGCATGGAATTGATCTTAATGACAGGATGGAGCATAGTTCTCCAAACCTTCCTTTGCCGATGTGGCACAACTCAAAATTAGAAGCAGCAGGTGGAAACGTCCATCAATAATAAGAGGATAGTGGAATGTGTGAAGTATGAATCCAGGAAAATTGGAAGTGCTTGAAAATGAAACAGAACACGTAATGATCGATATTCTTGTTATTGGTAATCTCAAATGGGCCTGCATCAGGCATTTTGAATTGGGCAATCATAGAGTTCACTGTGCTGGAAATGCAAGTTGAAGAGAAAGGGCGTAACGTCCCTCATCAAAAAGAACACTTAAGATCTATTATGAAGTCCAGTTCTGCCACCGGTACGATATTATTCATGTACATACAAGGATGACTTGACCATGTGACAATTTTTAACACTTATATGCCAACCACAAAAGCCAATAATGAAGAACTGGAAGAATTATAAATTTCTTCAGTTGGAAATTGATCATATGTGCAATCAAGAGGCTCTAATAATAAATGGTGATTGGAATGCAAAAGTTATATATAAAGAGGAAGGGTCAATAGTTGCAAAATATAGTTTTGGTGAAAGAAATATCAGTTGGTATAATTTTACAAGCCTGATAACTTACTCATTTCAAATACCTTTTCCAACAACATAAATGGTGAAATGAGGCCTGCAACCAGTAGAATGCACTGGAACCAAACAGACAACCTCAGTGGACAGAGACGTGGAAAGAAGCTCAATTGTGTCAGTCAAAATAATGCAGGGACTGACTGGAAGAAACCATCAATTGCTCTTATACTAATTCAAGTCAAAGCGGGAGGAAATTAAAACGAGTCCAAACTAGGACCTTCAGCATATCCCCCCTGAATTTGGAAGCCATCTAGCAGCGAACACTAGTGATTGAAGACCGTGTTGTGGGATGACATCAAGAACATTGTACATGAAGAAAGCAACGGGTCGTTTAAAAGACAGGAAATAGAGAAAAGACCAAAACGGATGTGAGAAGGATGCTGAGACTTGCTCCTGAATATAGAGAAGATAAAATGACTGGAAGAAGAACAGTCAAAGGACTTCACAGAAAACCCCACGTGCAGTCGAATGAGACACAGAATGACAATAAAAGATACAGAGATTTGAGAGAAGGCCAGGCTCAGGATTGCTTAAGCTGAAAGAACCGAAGAAAAAAGTCAAGCTTTGAGTGATAATATTGAAGAAGTCTATGGTCAAAATACTTATAATGCAGGAGGCATCAAAAGATAGAAATAACATGCACCTTTTCCTAAAAAGTATGAATCATCATTCAACTATTTCGAGAGGGAGAGTAGGATCAGGACCCATGGCTGAAGGAAGAGATCTAAACTGCACTGAAGTTACTGCTGTGAAAACAAGGCTCCAGGAAATAACCAAAAGAAATCTACTGAAGTATTTCAACAAATGGATGCAGCACTAGATACACTCGCTTGTTTATACCAAGACATTTAGGGTCCAGCTCTATATGTATGTTCATTCCAAAGAAAAGTGGCCCAGTAGAATTCAGACACTGTTGGACAATATCATTAACATCACATACAAGTACACTTTTGTCGAAGATCATTTTTAAATGGTGCCATGGTGCGTTGACAGGGAGCTCCCAGATTTCAAGCTAGATGCAGAAGAGGCCTTGGCATGAACAGCATCCCTGCTGGTAGCAGACAGACCTCGGATGACAGTAGAGAGGAGCAGAATACTCATGCTTTTATTGACAGCCATATCCACTGTGTGAATCACCTGCTGTTGATAAGATCGCCAAGGCTGGAAATCCCAGAACACAGCTGAGTTAGTTAATTTTGCCAGCCTGGCCAATAATCACATGTGGTGCTGGTTGAAAGGCGGAGGGATAAATGGGTGGTGAAGCCTCGCCTTTCGAGTTCTCGGGTCTCTTGTTTTGTGATGGTTGCATCGGGTGCAGCTGCCTTAGCAGTTCCCTGCTTCAGCTTGCAAGATGGATTTCCTACAAGATATCCCCAAGGAGAAGCCGCATGGATCTATCCCGATGCAGCCCTGGGTGCTGGAGCAGCCGTGTGGAGACCCTTGCTAGTGCTGAGATGCTTGTTCGTTCATTGACTCAGCTTTCCTCCTGCTGTCGGCGTCATTGCCTCTGTTTTGTGAGGTGGAGGACTTTGTGGACTGGTGTTGGGTTAATGGGTTAATGTTGGACTTGTGGGCTTGGGCAGCATTTGGTTGGGATGTTTTCGTGATGCACCTTTTCTTTACATAAAACTCTCTCTTATATGTGAGTCTCCGTGGATTTGTTTCTCCAAAGTACCTAGACTAATACAACAGCACTGTGCTCATTCAGACCTGTGCATAGACCAAGAGGCAGTCATTGGAAGAAGGCATTGTCAGGGCTGTAACCTCTCACCATACTTAGTCTCTGCTTCTCAGCTAAGCAGAGAAACCAAAGTAGATGCAGAAGAACGCTGCATAAGGACTGGAGGGAGATTCGTTAACAATCTGCACAGGCAGATGGCACAGCTTGACTTGCTCAAGTGAAGACTTTGAGCACTACTGACTAGAGTTTTCTGTATGGATTATGCCATAATACAAAGAAAACAGAAATCTTCACAACTGGACCAATAAACAGCCTCATGACAAATGAAGAAAACAATGAAATTGTCAAGGATTTCATCTTACTTGGTCCCACCATCAATGCTCATGGAAACAGCAGTGAAGACAATTTTTATTTTATTCCAATGGTGGTCCTTTATTTGAATGGAAAAGTAATTACATGTTTTAAAAGTTAACTATTTTTTAAATATTTAAAATTTTATACTTAAGATCCCAATTCTACCTTACAAATCTGGCAAGACTTGAGAATGTACACTGGTACAGATAGGAACTGGAAACACAGGGAATCCAGCACAGATGATTCCTTCAGGACCAGTGCTGAGAGTGGTGATACCAGGAAAGTGGGGGGAATGTGGGGTAGAAAGGGGGAACCGATTACAAGGATCTACATATAACTTCCTCCCTGGGGGACAGACAACAGGAAAGTGGGTGAAGGGAGACATCGGACAGTGTAAGATATGACAAAATAATAATAATAATTTATAAATTATCAAGAGTTCATGAGGAAGGGGGAGATGGGGAGGGAGGAGGAAAATGAGGAGCTTATATCAAGGGCTGAAGTAGAAAACAAATGTTTTGAGAATGACGATGGCAACAAATGTACAAATGTGCTTGACACAATGGATGGATGGATGGATTGTGATAGGAGCTGTACGAGCCCCCAATAAAATGATTTTTTTTAAAAGACTCAGACAAATTTACATCAAAAGTGTATTTCCAGATCATCTTTAAAAGTGTTAATATGGGCCTTGGTTCTTTAGCAATTCTAAAGATGGGACACATGCATGCATACATACATAACATATATACAAACCTAGTCTTACCCATTCTTGTTTTTCCTTACTTGAATCTGAGATCCCTGATCGATGTGGAATAGTCTATTGGTTGTACTCCGTATTATGAATTGGGAGTTAATACACATATAATTCCATATTTCAACCACGTCAGCCAGAACTGCACAATTGCTAGCACAATCAGTGTCCAAACATTCTTTTTCTTCCTGGACTCCTTGACATTGTCTCCCTTTTACTACCACCCACCACTGTATCCCCACCCCCACCAACCCCAAAACCCTTATTCCACTGGCCGTCGGGTCGGGTGTAGTTCTGCTATAGTCTTGCTGTTGTTATTGGGTCATCAGGCCCGAGTTTGATCTACCAAACACAGAAAAACATCTGTATAACCAATTTCCAGAGGGTGATCCCCCAAAACATAACACCTCTGACATACACCCTAATATGAATGAACAAAACAAAAACACAGACTATGTTGAAAACCAGATCAGGTCCAGCAACGCTCAGAGGGGTTGGGAATCAACAGGCGAAGTTTTAACTGTTCAAGTCAGAGTTATGCCTTGATCTCCCATACTCATCTCTGGAGTACACAGAGTCTGGTTTGCCGAAGGCGATGGACAACAGTGGGAGCTCAAGAGTTATTGTGGAAATGACATAGAAAACAAGCCTCCGCTGAACTCTCTCTATCCACAATTGAGGCCTGGGAGGAAAAGCGTAATTAAATTGCCGAATAGTTCTGCTGAAACAAACAGATGCTGTCTCTCCAAAACCGGCACTGTTTACAGTATTGTGTATGTTTCTCTACAAGACGGACTAAAATGGGTGTTACAAAAGAGTACAAGTAAAATCCTATGCACAAATGAAATTCTGGGTGTAATAAAGAACTATAGATTAAAGAAATCAGAGTTCCCTGAAAGCAGAATAGTGGTACTGTCGGGTATAGTACTGCTAAGGGCCATGAGAACAGTTTAAACCAGCCAATCATAGGGAGAAAGATGAGGCTGTCTGCGCCTGCAAAGATTATTCTTGGAGACCCTAAAAGGGTCGCTGTGTGTCAAAATCGACTGGATGATAATGGTTTGGGTTGGGTTGAGTTTTGGCAACTTTAAGACCCACAGAGCCCAGGTGCTCTATGAGTTGAAATGTGTTCATTTTACCACTAGATGGCGCGCGCGCAATGATGCTGAATATTTGTTCTTGACGTTAAGTCCTGGCCAGTGGGACAAAGTGGAGGCTTCTCCTCCCTAAAGAGTTCTGGGCTCTGAAGTCCCACAGGGGCAGGGCTGCCCTGCCTTATGGTGTCTCTATGAGTCAGAGTTAGCTCGATGGTAGTGAATTTGGTTTGGGTTGAGTGGTTTAAGAAATTATTATAAACCTATCCGTTTTTATAGCCAATCAAACGTTTTTGCTCCTCTGCCATTTTATCCTTAATTAATAATATATCAAAATATGTTGGAGAACACAGAATAGTTTTGTAAATAATCTAGCTGTGCTTAGGCAGAGTTTTCCTCTTGGTTTTGTCTTTCCCCTCCGTTTACGTTCTTCCTTTCCCGGTGCTTGCTTGCATCCGTTGTCTTATACTTTCTCCACGAGCTATTGTCTGATTTACAGATTAGCTTTCACAGGTCAGAAACTTTAAGGCACCAAGAAAGAGGAGGTTCTTTTACGCCTGTAAAGAGTTACAGTCTTAGAAACCATAGGGGCCGATCTGTCCTGTCCTATATGATCGCTGGGAGTCAGAATGGACTTGACGCGGTAGATTTGGTTTGTGTTTGTTTGTTATCCTGGGGATCTGCAAATCTACTTCTTACTGTTAAATAGTCCACTCTCGAAGACTTCCAAAGTCCATAAAATCATATTGCTATACCCTCATTGACTCACTCTGACTCTTAATTACCCTATATGGGGTTTCTGAGGCTGTAAACCTTTATAGGAATAGACAGACGCATCTTTCTCTCTCAAAACAGCTAGTGGATTCAAACTGTTGGCCTTCCAGTTAGCAAGTCCAGTGCATAATCCACTATGCACCAGGGCTCCTTGTTGACAAAGTTACCTGTCTGTTAGTTGTTGCTGTTGCTTGCTTGTTTTAAGCTCCCTTTAACCATCATTTACAAGGCAGAGTTAATAGCTGCCACTTTCCTCAGCAGCCCATCGGCTCTGAGTGTCCCGCATGCCGAAGACTTGCTGAGCTCCCTTAGCTGTGCTGCCAGGTACTCAGATTCCAGAATTCAGCAGCCACGGGTTTACTTCATTCCCCCTGGGTGGTGCAAAGAATAAGCATGCGACTGCCAAACAGTTGGGGGTTCCGAGCCCCCCAGAGAGATCTGAGAAGACAGGCATCTGTATCTGACGCCAAACAGTCCCAGCCTTGAAAAGCCAAGGGACAGTTTTCCTCAGCAGGAGTCAGACGGACGCACTTGACAGCCACTAATAACTCCACCTCCTTGTACCTCACGCGCCCCACCCAGGACCTTCTAAGTGACGTCAGCTTCACATAAGAAAACTGAGCAAATATTAAGGTGTTTCTCCCAGCTCAAAATTCATCTCCCGGAAGCATTTTGGGGAAGGGGCAGGTTTTGATGCCGTTCACCGCCTTACTTTGTGTCTGTGTTGTTCTTGTGGTTGTTAGGTACAGTCATGACAGTTCCGACTCATAGCACACCTACGTACTACAGAGCCAAACTCTGCCTGGTCCACGCCATCCGGACAATTGTTCCTATGCCCGAGCCCGTTGTTCCAGCCACTGTGCCAATGGTCGCGTAGAGGGCCGTCCTCTTCTTGCTCAACCCCCACTTCCCCCGCGGTGCCTCCTGAGACGGTCTTTGGAATGCCTCTTCTTCTAGACCTTATCTTCTCGTGAAATCGCCACTGGTTCGCTTTCACTGCCCGGCGAGAGCCGGCATTCCTATTTCTGGAAAGTGCAACTCTCATGATTTAATCTTCCTGCTGGGTGCCCTTCTTGGTCTAGGTACCAACCTGTAGCTTCAGGAATGGTGCCACCACTGATTTTGTTGGCCAGGGACCCAGAAGTTGCCCTCCCTCTCACTCGCCCTGCCAGCAGCCGGCGAGTCCTGCGGGTTCTACTTAGCAAATGTTGATGAAATGCCCATGGCTTTGCTTGAATGTAGATCGCCAGCCTCTTCTACATGCACTACCAATGCAGGTCTTCAAGTGGCTCTGCGGCGCAAAGCATGTCCACCCTGAAAGCTACTCTTCATACTACATACCACCAGACCTGTGTTTCCAAAGCTAGTCTGTTGGACACTTTGCGACTTTAAAACGTTAGTCGTGTTCCTCGTGTTCCTCGTGTTTGTTTGTGGCACACACACCAAACCCTGAGTGTGGACCCTTTATGACAAGAGCCCCGCTGTCCTTGTCAGCTACATTTTCCCCACTGGCCCTCCTCACAATCTCGGCGTCAGCCAAACCAGTCTGCAGCTCCTCACCGGACTCTCCCTCCACTGGAGCGTTAGCACCTGGCCTTCATTCCTGCACAGCCTTAGGCCTGGCTAACCCTCTACCTCTGAGTGCTCGGGAGAGCTGGAGCTCCCTCACTGTGGGCAACTAGCCCTGCCCCAGGAGACTTCTGGGCACCTCTCTCTGTCTCCTTAGAAGACATTACGACGGTTCATGGGCTTATGCAGAGGGTGGTGTTGGTGCAGTGGATCAACACGTGGCTGCTCAGGGAAACTCGGTGGGTAGAAGTCTTCAGCTGCTCTGGGGAGAAAGGTGCGACCGTCTGCTTGCAGAGATGTTACCGCCGTGGCAACTCTGTGGGGCAGTGCTGGCGCGTCCTGCCCGGGCGGTAGGTGTTCATTAGATAGCACAGGGTTATTGACCATTAAGGAGCCATCGAGCAACCAGTGGTTGATCTTGGTTAGCAGGGAGTCCACAGGAGAATGGCTGGGTGATCTACTTCCATAAAGAGAATAGCCAAGAAGACCCTCTCGGGTAGTGCTCTACGCTCACATGGGGTCACGGGCGTCAGAGTCCAAGCTCAACACGTGGAAAACGAACATCTCTGCCTTCTTACTTCTAGCCAGGACTTCACTACTTGCCGCCGATCTCTCCTTGAGGAAGCAGCCCTGGGGTGTAGTGGTTACCTATTGGGCTCCTAACTGTCAGGTGAGGGCCTTGGGAGAAAGACAATGCTTTCTACTCCCAGAAGGAGTTGCCGTGTGGAAAAACCTCAGGGGTGAACCTACCATGTGCTATCCTGGCTATGAGTCAGAAGGCCCCCATGGCTGTGAGGCTGTTTGCTTGTTTGGGTGTTCTTGATGAATCCTTGGCCAGGAAATGCCAAATCCTGCCTAACAAACTAATTCCACGTCCATATAGGGAGTTGATTCTAACTCCCTATAGGACAGGGCAGACTTGCCCCTGTGAGTTTCTGAGACTGTCACTCTCAAAAGGAACACAGTCTTAGCTTTCTACCACAAAGTGGTGGGTGGTTTCAAGCTGTTGACCGTGTAGTTCAGTGGTTCTCAACCTGTGGGTCGTGACCCCTTTGGGGATTGAATGACCCTTTCCCAGGGGCCGTCTGATTAATAACAGCAACAAAATTACAGTGATGAAGTAGCAACAAAAATAATTTAATGGTTGGGGGTCAGCACCACATGAGGAACTGTATGAAAGGGTCCCGGCATCAGGAAGGTTGAGAACCACTGGTGTAGTTAGAAGCCCAGTGCCTAGCTAGGCCGCTGGGGATCCTTATGCCACGTCCTGGCCTGATGTAAAAGACCATGTCCAGGCTGAGTGACTGATTGGATGGAGCTGAGCATCGTTACTAGAGACATTTGTGACACAGTGGCATACTGGCTTATGCCCTGGGCTGTTATCCACAAGGTCAGCAGTTCAAAACCACCAGCCCATCCAAGGGTGAAAGATGAAATTTCCCACCCCTGCAAGAATGTCCAGTCTCAGAAGCCCATAGGAGCAGCTCCGCTCTGTACTGTAGGGGTGCGGGGAGTCGACATTCACGGGGGTGGGGTGGGGGGTGGGGGCGGCTTTGGGAAAGCCAGCAAAGTCGCAGCGTACTTTGGATAATCTTGGCCAAGGTGATAACGTTGACGCTTAGTTCAGTGGGCAGAAATGAGTCTGTGAAGGTTGCTGGTGAGATCAAAGTGAGATCAACAGAGAGGAAAACACTTTAGAAAGAAACATGGTGGGAAGCCAAGGGACGGAGGGGAGGTGGCTAGGCCGGGGAGAAGAGGGCGGCGGCTGGGGCAGTCTCTGCGGTGGAAGGGAAGAGTGGAGAGGCGCCTCCTCCGGTTCCTGGCTGTCAGACGCCCTCAGTGAAGTTACGCTGGTCAGGCCCGTTGCACGGGCTCCAGCTTTCTTCGTTATTCTTTTTGTCTTTACTGTCCAACGTGGGCCGGCAAGACGGAGGGCTGGAATCAACTCAAAGGGGCATTCGACCTAAAGACAAAAGTGGAAAGAAAGTCTCCTTACACCTTAAAGGCCTCACAGAGCATCTCTGGGCGGAGAGAAGAGGCCCAGGCGGGCATGTCTGACTCAGCCCTGAATCCCAGCCCTCCCACGGTCCCCGGGGCAGGGAAGATGCTTACTGATCACGACTTTCCCGGCCGGACTGGTCGGCAATCATGAAGAGGAGACCGACGAGAAGTGAGGGGGCTCGTTGTCTCCGAAGCCTCGGCATCCGCTCTCCCTCTGCGCATGTGCGGCACGGAGGCCTGGCTTCTGTGACTGAAGCTCGCCCAGAGCTCCCGGAGCGGCCCTCTGCAGTCCGTTTGTGGGGAAAAGGTACCAGCGTCAGGCCACACTCCTGAAAAGACACTTCTGAGCGGTCCGAAGGGCAGATGCACATACCACTCCCCGAACCAAAACCCACTGCCGCCAAAGACGAGCTTAATCACGCTCTGGGACCAGCCGAGCCACGTAGGTATGGTCAATGGTAGGTTCCGTCTATACAATCCCATGAAAAGCTTTCGCTGGGGTACTTTCAGGGGTGGTGGTGTTACATTAAAAACAATAAGTAATGGGCTTCCCAGACAGAATTCGGTGTTTAAATGGCATTAAGGCTGTGGTTCACATCAACAAAAGCCAGGAAATCCACTGTTAACCTTTATCCAGATGGTTACACCATTTTTTCCCAACTCCGTGTGTGCCTGGGGGCAGTCCTCCCTCTGAATTTCCTGGCTCTGGTAACTGGAGTCCATAAATCAGGTCCTTTGGATTACAGTAATCAGGGCCTGCCAGGTAATGGGCATATGCCCCAAGGATATATGCTCACTTGTGAGTGTTTTTAAAGCACAGTCTCCCTAAATCCAGGAACCTTGAACCTGACACTGTTATTTATTTGTTTCAAACTCCCCATTGATGCCTGATTTTCAGCACTGCTTTATATCCAAATAGGAAAATGTTTATAATATGCTGTGAACATTGATAAAGTGTACTATCACCGTTTATATGCCACCATTGTTCTCCAAAAGTCTCTTTCCTCTCTTTTTCCCAGACATGGCGATGACCTGATTGTGACACCTTTTGCCCAGGTATGTGTCGTGCCAGGCCTGGGTCCCTGAGGGCGGGCTCAGAACTGCCTTCTGCCCCTCACTGTTGGAAACCCTTCCCTCCTAGGTGCTGGCCAGCCTGCGGAGCGTGAGGAACAACTTCACGGTGCTGACAAACCTTCAGGGAACGGCCAGCAGGTAAGCACAGCTATGTTCTATGTCACCGGCATGTAGACATGGCCTTGGTGAATCCCTTCCACTAAGGCACAAACATTGGATAGCATGTTTAGAAATCATCTACACCATTGAAATTTGCTACTTGGAGCTATGCTAGGTCAAATCATGAAATTTGAAAACGGTATGTCGTACAGTGAAATTTGAAAATGGTAGCGTGACATTTGGAAAGAGTATCTTTAGCCCTCGTGAGAGATGATCTGGGCTAGGTGGTTTTTGTTTTTCAATCCTTGTCCCTTAACCCACAGTCGATTTTGAGTTGCCCGAATTATGGTGACCTCCTTCCAAAAGGAATCAAACCCTTCCTCACCTGTGCACTCCGCATCATCACATGGGGATCCAGACGGTTTTCCACTGAAGTCAATGCCCAGGTCATTCTTCCTCATTCCTCTGCATCTAGAGGCTCTGCTGAGACCTGTTCAGCCTTGCAGGAGCGCACAAACCTGTCCTGACAGATAAGCGGGGGCTGCATGTCAGCTACATGGATCCCAGTAAGAATCATTTCAGCAGATGAACGAATGAGATTATGATTTTGTTGTTGTTGTTGACTTTTATATTTACCATTTTGGAGATTATACTTGATGGTCATACATTCTATTAAGATCTTTCAGGATAAGGTATGCATGAGTTCAGATTCACTCTTACACTTGAAGTTTCCGAAGAGTCAGACAGACCAGCTTCCCTATATTTTTGTTATTGTGTAAACAAGTTCATGAGTTCAATAAATAAAGTCAGAAAGTGGGGTTATCTTATCTTGCACTACCAAATAACTACTGGCCTGACCTGGCTAAATTCAATTTTGAATGCTGGACCTTGGTTTTTCCTCATCTATAAAATGAATATTTGAACTTGAAATCGTCTACAGTCCCTTTCTCCCCTAATATTCTAACAGCCTAGGAGTCTAACCATCCCTGGGTGGTTGAGACAGTGGATGCTCCAGGCTGCTAACTGAAGGGGCGGAAGCTGTCCCAGAGGCACCTCAGAAGAAAGGAGTGACAAACTGTGGAACACCGTTCTACTCTGACACACATGGAGGGGCCACGAGTCAAAGCCAACTCCAGGACAGCTGTTTTGTTTTGTTATTTCCTTTGTTTCCCCATGAATACCAGCTACATGCTACACAGTTGGTTATTTGGCATGCTTTAAAAGATCACCACCCGACTCAGGAGGTCATAGAAGCAATGACCTTTGTGTAGGGTTCAGGAGACCCTCAACGCGATGGATTCAACCTGTTTCTGTTTTGCAGAAAGAGACTCCCAGGCCCTCAGAAATGCAAGGACTTGTTAACAACCAGGCCCAAGTAGAGAAGCACCTGAGCCCACTCTTAAGTCCCCTGAGTTTGTGGCCAGTGCTGCCCACAGATGCAGATGACACAGGCTCCGTGTGGGCTGCTAACCCCCAGGCCGGCCATGTGAACCCAGCAGCTGCTCAGAGGGTGCCCTGTTCCCATGACGAATTACAGCCATGCGAATGTACAGAGGCATTTTCCTCTGTCCGACTGAGTCCCAGTGAGTCAGAATGGACTTCATGACAGGGAGGGTCTTGCTTTTGTGTTCTGGTTTCTTTGTGAGTGCTCACTACTGAATAGCATACTCTTCCCAGTTGTGGAACAGTTGTTAATTAACCTTCTCTTCTGCCTTTATCACCAGCCATGGCCATGAGCTGACACATTACTGTACAAAACAAAATATCACTGCCACGGAGTCAATGCTGACCCATAGGGGTGCTAGGACAGGGTAGAACTGCCCGGCTCTGAGTTTCGGAGCCTGTAACTGTTTATAAGAGTAAAAATTCTCATCTTTCTCCTGAGGAGTGGCTGGTGGTTGTGAACTGCCGACTTGGGTCACAGCTCAACTTATAACCACTGTGCTACCTGGGGTCCTCAACACAGTCTATGGAGGGGACTTTTAGAAAGCAGCATGGCTTCTCCTTGTCCTGTAGCTTGACCTCTCGGGTCCTGCTGAGATGGCTTTGCATACCCTCCTGGAGTCTTCCCACCTCTGGTCTCTCCTCCTCCAAACGTGTTTCAGACCTGCCACAGGAGTGGTCATTCTAAAATGCACCTCAGCAGGTCCCTCTCCTTGGGGAAGCATTTCAGGGGTCCAATTTTACACTAAGATGAGCTTTAAATGCAGGTGCTTGGCACCCAAGGCAAATTCATGGAGTGAAGATGGCCGATCCATTGGAAAACAAGGAAGCAGGAAATAATAGCTTTTTATCTCTTTATTTTTGTACAGTTGGGGCAGGAACTTGGTGTCACAATATTGTAATTGGCAGAAAAACAATGGGGGGAGGGGCAGGTGTCCAAGGTAGTATAGCTAAAAGCAAGCCTTCTGGAGGGAGAGGTAGATAGCACCTTAAGTGGCTTGCATGATTAATTACAAGTACATGTTCCTCCATCTACTACATAAGACAGGGGTCCCAGGACAGATGTCTCCAACACCCTGCATTAAAACTTTCCTTCTCAAGGATGTCTCTTTCGGGGGAGTCACTGGAAAGATGTATCCATAATACTGTGCATCAGGACCCTCCAGGCACAAGCATCTGTTTCAACACAGGGGACCCGATTCTCTGGGAACAGACTGTGAGGTCCTGCTTCTGCCAGACCCCGCAGCGAAAGCCTGTTTCTTTCCAGGTGTATAATTTGATTACTGTGGTCAGAAGGCAGCTTTCAAATCCCACATAGATGCTAGATTCATGTCAAGACTTTGTAATGGAGTTAAGGCTCCATGTTCAGACTGCCCTATTTACACACACCAAGTGTTTCTGATTTTAGGTTCGCATGAAGAATAAAGAAACAATGCTTAGGGAGATTAAATGAACTGCCCATATTCACTGCACATTTTAAGTTTTCTGAGTTACTGGAAGAAGTCCCTGAAGGCTTTGGAGCAGACAATGATTTAGCCTGAAAAGCAGAGGCACTAAACAGAAGAGTGTTTTCAGCAATGAAACTGTGAGGCGTGAAGTTCTGACCTAGGAGGATGACGGTGCTCCGGGGAGACCAGCTTGCATGGGGGTATATTTCAAAGGTTTCCATCCACAAATAAGCAAACAAACAAAAACTCTCCAAACTGACTGCTGGCTGTAGAGTCAATTCTGACTCTCTCCCAACACTCGAGGACAAGGTGGAACTTCCCCTCGCATTTCTGAGACGGTGTGCCTTTAAGGCGGTAGAAAGCCTCCTCTTTCTCCCACGGAGCAGCTGGTGGTTTCAAACTCATAACCCTCTGTGTCCCTGGGGCTCCTCAACATAACTAAACTCAGAGCCACCACTTCCCGCGGCTCCAAGGAAGAGGAGGAGGGGAATGTCTTCAAACTGATTGGCTAATGTGCATCGGACACGTCTTGCTCCGGTATGATAGGAGCATTTGGCTAAAAGCTCGTGAATTGTCTGTGTCGACTCCAGCTACTTGCCAACTAATCAGGTCTTTCCAATAGCTTTGTGGGATTTTACCCCCCTGGGACTTTAGAAAATATGTGTCCACGAGTCCCCTTTACATGGCAGAGCCGACATCCATTGCAGACTCTGGCTGGGGACCTGTCCTCAAGTCATGAGCCATCCATGTCCCCTCGGCGCCAAGCAGAGCACACTCACTGACCAGAATAGGTCTCACACGGTAAGGTATTGCCTATCCTATCACAGTCCTTCATTCCCATAGCTGTACAGAGTTGATCCTGTTACTTGTTGCAAGTACTTCAGGGAAGCTCACAGCAACAAATATCCAAGCAGGACACACCTATCTCTGGAACTTTTCCAAAGGAAGTTGGATATGCCGGGCCCAGATCTTCCTGCGACCCGAGTGATGGATGGCCACCACGGAGGGAGGAACTTGGCTGGGACAGGTTGGAAACGGAAGGGCCCTTTGATGCACTCCATTCTGTTCCTTGACAATCCAGCGGTCCATAGAGAAGAAGGGAGCTGCTGCGAGCAAAGACGCATCTCCCGTCCTCACTCGGTTCTGCAGACTAGACACCAGAACAAGTAACAAAAACCATGGGGAGTGGGGGCGTAGCTGAAGATAGGAGGGCCTGCCAGGATTGGACACAGCAGACTGAGAGAATTGCTCATCACAGATTTATTTTAAAATGGAAAATAAGGATTCATGAAAGTGGAAATTGCTTTCTGAGTTGGTTGACGTTGGTTTCAGAGTTCTTTGCGTGCGAATTTGAAGCAATGCGATAACCTTGGAGTGGTTTTTGGGAGACATCTGCATGGCGTGGTTTCTTATAAGTAAATGAACTCCCACGTCGAATGATACTTCTCATAAGTCAGGATTTCCTTTATCTTCTGGCTCCTTGCTCTGCAGTGTCTGCCCGAGCATGACCACCCAATGGGAGAAAATCTCCAAGTTCCCGTTGAGAGATTTCCTCATTCCTCCGTGAAAGGCCCCGTTGAGAGATGCCTGCTTGGGCCTGTGCTTCTTGGCTTCAGAGTACAACCTACATCTCCTTTGTCGTTTGGAAAATCTGGTTTTCATTTAGTTGTTAATTCAGATCAGCATTCCTCAAGCTTTTCTGGCTTTAGACAAGCCTGATGGAGAAACCAGGTGTGTGAGTGGGAGACACCACACACACACACACACACACACACACACACACACACACACACACACACAGAGACTCAGCAGTAATCAAAGAATGGAGCCGGGAGCAAAGTGGAGTCTTCCTTCATCACTGGGCTCTCTGGAGAACATCACAGTGCTCACCTGTGGTCCTCCAGGTACAGGCTTGGTTGTTACATCCTTTCCAAACACCATGTTAGCAGCAGTTTCTGCAAACTTGGGGACCGAGTTAATAACCACTTGTGTCTTTCTGTTGCAATGTATGCGGGGCTGTAAAAAGTTCCCGGGGAAGCAAATGGAACTCAAAGATAATGGACCTTTTTCCATGAACATTTTAAAGCCCCTGGTAGAAGTGCCTTTCAAAGCTTTTATGTGCTTGGCATGGGATTTAAACTAGCTGAGAATCATAAAACCTTTAGCATTCCGAGTTGGAAAGAGGTATGCCAAATTCCCCTGGAGTGAATGAGGGAACAGATGCAGCTCAGCGCACACAGGCCCTGGCTCCCTGGACAGCCTCGGTGAAGGGCAGTTGCTGCCTGCTCTCCTCTCCCCCTGTGATGAGGAAACTGAGCGGCCCACGAGTTGCTTGGGTCTGCCCAGTCGGAAGGTGCCAGAACCAGGATTAGGATTCTAATCTTATTTATAGTCTGGCTCTCTCTCGACTGTGCTTTTCAAGCTGGAAAACTTTTACTGCTGCAGCCTCGTGACGCTTGCTGTTAATATTGTCATCTCCAGCACCCCTTTCGTATAACTTCTTCCACTGCTCCGTAACTTAGCCTCTGCTGGGAACTGGGTGACCAACACCACTTTCCCTTGATGCTCTCATTCCCTCCAAATGGTAATCCAGCTGCCACATGTCAGCCTTTCGTTTAGAATGCACCGGCCCCTTCTTGACCACGTTCTGAGACTGAGGGGCACACCACCCTGACACGGCCCCTGCCTTTTGGGTGGAATGTGCAACTCTAGGAGCCCTTGGGAGGACTGGGCACTGTTTGAGTAGCCATGTAATTTTTAAAAAGCAGGGATATCTGTTGTCTAAGTGCTTCTTGAAAGATGCCTTCTTGAACAAAAGCTTCCCTTTTGAGCCCAAGAAAGGATATAAAATTTATACATAACCATCTTATGAATATGGTTGAAAATCTGCATCGTACCAGACAGTATGCCAACTTCCAGGGTGACACACATGAACAAGCCTCAGTCTTTGCCCTTAAAGTCCTCACAGGAAATTTGAGGAGGCAGACAGGGGACAGGGACCCACAATCTGATAGGGCCTGTGCTGTGATGGAAGGGGGGGGGGCAGGACAGGGAACCTCCTCAGAGCATGTCTGCCTCTCAAGAGGGAAGGCTCTTCTGTGGAGGAGATGCCTACATCGAGGGCTAGAACACTTGCAGGAGCCAGTCACCCCACGAGGAGGAGAAGGGTCTACAGCTGAGGAAACGTTCTGCAAGGGCACAGTAAGCGAACATGCTGCATTCAGCCGCCGCAAGTCGTATGGAGCCAGGGCTGCATGGGGAAAGGAAGCTAGATCAGACAGTCCTGTCCTGTGTTCGATGCCTTAAGCCGCTTTCACATCAGTGGTTCCTATCCTCGACCATCCACCAAGAGTTAGAGCTCTGACTATTCTCGACATCGGTGGGTCCAGCCAAGGCGGTGGAATGGCATCAGTTACACATTCTGTCATCAACACAGGCTGGCAGCATGGATGACCCATGTCCATGCTCCTTATCATATGACAAAACCACACTCAAGTTACAGACGAAGCGCCGGGGTGCTGAGAAGGGGCACCGCTTTCAGCTGAAACCATACTTAGGAGAAGGGGGCCCTTGACCTTTGCTACCGGGAAGTATGGATGTGTGGTGGGAGGGCTGCCTGACGGAGGAGTGGCCTGAGCAGAGCCAGGGAGGGACAGCACATGTTCCAGAACAAAGAAGGAATCAAGTTGGGACCTGGCAAAGGATGAGTTAGCTCTTTCACCCTTTCATTCCTTTATTCTTCCATTCAAAACGATTTTCTGAATGGAGTGTGTAAACCCTTCCTGGGAATCAAGGTACAAAGTGAGCAACTTCGTTGCACCTCACTGAAGTGCACACTTAAGCTAACAAGTCCTATGCTGAACATTATTTCAAAACACCAATAACAAAAGACGCCAAACAAAACCCATCTGCCAATGAGACTGTTGAGACTCGGGGGGTCCCTTGAGCAGCTGGGTCAAACTGTGCTTCGTAGAGTTTTCAAGAGTTGCACCCCTTTTGAAGTCGACGCCAGGCTTTCCGAAGTACCTCCAGGTGGGTTCAAACTACCAACCTTTTGGTATGAAGCCAAGCACTTAATGCCTGTGCCACGCAAAGCCCAAACCAAAGCTGTCGACATGCCAGTTCTGACCCATGGCAACCGAGGCGTCACAGGCCAGAAGGGCCAACAGGGTTTTCTTGACTGTCATCTTGACAGAAGCAGATCGCCAAGACTGTCCGCTGCGGGGCCACTGTGTGGGGTTGAACCACCAACCTTTAGGGTAGCAGACAATTGCAAACTACGTGGTCTGGACTACCCCGATCAGGACTTGTATTTTAATTCCAATTTAAATGGTTACTACAGAGAAGTACAGGATGCCTGACACACCCTAACCCATTGTGGGTTTGAGGTACGATGGGATTCTGAGAGATAAAGTTAGAGAAATCACCATTATCTGAATACTGTCCTGATTTTTTTTCGCTTTTATTCCAGAGCCACACGCACATATTGAAAGAATGGCACATGGCTTAGAAAAGTGAAGTATCGAGCCCCACTTCTGACCTGTGGAGCCCGAACACCTGAGAATGAAGCCCAGCAATGGGCTTTCACATGCCTTCCAGGGCAGGGGTTCGCAACCTTCCTCATGCCGCAACCCTTTCATACAGTTCCTCGCATTGTGGTGATCCCCCCCACCATAAAATTATGTTTGTTGCTACTTCATAACTATAATTTTACCACTATTATGAATCGGACAACCCCTGTGAAAGGGTCATTCAACCCCCAAAGGGGTCGCAACCCACAGGTTGAGAACCGCCGTTCCAGGGGATGCTCGTGGACGCTTAGGTTTGAGGCAGTGTCCCAGCAACACGCTGGAAGTCTCTGTGCAACACAAGACAAGGGTGGTGACAGCAGCCACGTCAGGGAAGAGGGGCTCTAGCCAATAGGAAGGAAAGCTTACTCACAAACTGCGATCCTGGGAGTGTCTGTGGACTGTGAGTTTGTTTGCTTGCTTGCCCCTCTGTGGAGAGACCACTCCTTAAATTAAGCAAAGAGGAGTACAGCTACTCAGGTCTGTGTGACCACCGACAAGTGACTTCACCTCACTGAGTCCCAGTTTCCTCAGGTGCAAAAATCAGGATCTGGCTGGAGTGGTCGCTAAGCACTTCTCTGATGGTCACTCTGCATAGCACTACCCAAATGAACTGAGGTTCACTTGGCCTTTGGTGGGATTCCGGAGCGAGCGTGTCCTATTCGGAGGGCTTCCTAGAGCTGCAGAACCTGGGATAGGGGGCTGGTTAGGGACCTTGGGCCAACCGTTTCCTTCCTGGGGAGTTGGAGCATCCTGAGGCAGCGCTTGGGGGAATTCCAGGCCATTTGGATGTGAAAGAATTGCTGTCATCGACACCAGTCACAGGAGCCTGCCTTCCGGAGATAGCATGATGTCACTCAATAGCTCATGTGGACCTGGAAATCTCCTCACGGATCCTGGGACTGGCGGTGGGGGCAGCATTGATACACGGACCCAGGTCTTCTCTTCTCTGTCTCCACAGGAGATCCCCAGCTGCCAGCCAGCCTCCTGTCTCCAGAGTGAACCTACAAGGTAGGCCATGCCATTAGGTCTGTAGAAATGTCTCCAAATTAAAAACACATGCCTCTGGTTCAGAACCTCTGTACACAGTCATAGGGTCTGTTCATAGGTCCCCGTCCTCAATGCTGTTTCTCTTGGTGGCCCTCTTTCAAAGGGTTTCGGAGGTGATGCAATGTGACCATGCCACTTCGTAGAAGAGGAGCAGGAGACAGAACTGCACTGAGAACAAACTTGGCCTTAGCTCTTGGGCCCCCTGACCTCCTGGAGAGCCAACCCCAAAGGTCCTCTGAGTGCCCTCCACCCCCACTCCCACTGAGCAGGCCGCCCCACAGCATGATATGTTAGTGCATTTCCTCTCCTCATCCGTTATAGATCCCGTTTGTATTTACATCCTTTCAGGTGTGAAACCCAAGTCTCTTAGCAGGTCACAGATCATTTCTCTTGGAGGCTATCCAACTGTGTTCTCAAAAGTGGTTTTCAAAGCAACCTAACTTCCCCTCTTTCACTCCTGTGTTTGCTTTCCGTAGAGACCTGAGAGTAGCCGAGAGATAAGGCCCCTGGAAGAAACACCACCGATGTGTTGAATATAAGTTCTTTTTCATATCAGAAGCAACTAACCGGGAACCCTTTTTAAAGTCCAAAACAGAGCTCTCTCCCTAGAATCTGTCTCCACTATTGTAGCAGTGGCTTTGAGTAAACATCTAGGAACCATGGCTAAGATGAACTCGTGCTGAGATGATCTACCTTGCGGTGGCCATGTCTTTCTGTTCCCAGCCGCACCTTTGCTTTTGCTTCAGACATATCACTTTCCCTTTGGGAGGTTGTGCTGTCTTGTAGTAGTATCATGCCCATAAATATAGCGGAAACGTTACCAAAGTCCAGCTCTTAAAAGAAAGGAGCAGAGGCGGTAGATCCCATTGACTCATTGGCTTCTGAAGTATTTATGGCACACGCTTTTAAAAAGATTTCTGTGTTTGTCTCGAAGAAAGACGGAAAACAAGAATAAAAGTGAGAGCAAGATATGAGGTAAAGGTGACTCTGGAGCACTGGAGCATGGGACAGGAAAAAAGCAAACAGGGCTCTGTCAGTAGACTTCAAAGGTTTGGAATTTTGATGTCCTAGTTTGCTTCAAAGTTTCAGAAAGGGAAACTAAATAGACTGTTTTAACACGTAACTAGGATTATATACTTGAAGATCAAAGGAGGCGGTTTTGAAACTCCTACCATTTCGTCACACTGGTTTTTCAGAGAAACATTGTTGCTCAAATTTCTGTTAGCCAGATTTGAGAAGATGCTTTGGTCATCAACCAGAGCAAACTGTTAAGAGTTTCCTTTGAAGAACCCTGACACACCGGAGGCTGTCTGGGATATGGACAGTGCTGTGTGTTAACTCACGGACCATAGGAGTCTGCTGGGAACATCACCGGGGTCTTTGGCGTGCTCACTGTAGCTTGGCAAAGAGAGATCCTTTTTCTTTAAAACAATGGAGCAAAGAAATGACAATACCACACAGGCAATTTGTTTCCATCTGTCGCTGTGGCCAACGACAAAAACTCTGGCTGTTCATTGGGAAGAAAATGTAGCCATACCGATTATGACGTAATTACAGGTTTCCAAATCTCCTTAATGTCTAACTGCTGTCAGAAAAGGAAGGGGGGGTACACACATCCTGTGTTTTGTTCTTATTATCAGCTTGAATAAGTCAGGCAGATTTTTCCTGTTATTTTAATATTTATCAGCATATGACAAAGAGGTGTGTTTAAATAGACACTTCAGAGGGGAATGAAAAATAAGCGGCGTAGAATAGATTGGAGTTTCAGAGCTGGAACACAGCTTTAAAATACAGCTTTCCGAACTCGTGAGCCCGGGTTTGTGTCGATAAATAGAGAAATTGATCGCGTGTGTTTCAATTAAAATCTAAGAAAAAAGCAAAAGCTCCCATAACTTAAGTGGATTTAACCATAAAGTAGCTTGTAAGGAAAACAGGTCTGCTGTAGGCAAGTGTATTGTCGTATGGAAACAAGTTGGAAGGGGGTGGGAGGGTGGCAGGCAAATTTTTGGAAAGGAGGGATTTTTTGGTTTTTTGAACAGCTAAGTAAAAAAAAAATGGATTTTTTAATTGTCAGAAACAATGATTACATTGGTGCATTTGGTCAAACAAATTGACCATTACCAGAAATAATATATTAGGGGAATCAAAGCAAATCCTGTAGTGTGAAGTCACTTGTGAAGGCTCTTCCTTCACCAGGGTCACTCAAGGTTATTCTTCTCAGCTCCCAAATTTCTCTCCCCTTGGTTGGTTGAGGGCGGGCGGGAGGTTATGTGCTAAGTGTTTCCTAATCCACCCGTGTATTGCTCGTCGATGTTGTCCCGGTGATCTCCACCCCTAGAGACCCCGTGTGTCAGGTTTGGGTGGTCCAGCCGGTCCGTGCGCACTGCTGACTGACTGGCTGGTCCATGGGCCAGAGCTCCTCAGTCACTGTACAGGACAAAGAGGAGATGGCTGGCCATGGCCACCAGTTCAACTATTCTATAGGAGTGTGATGGGTTGGAATTGAGTGGACAAGAGTAAGTTAATCTTTGCATGGACATATTGCCCGATCTTTATTTTCTCTGACAATAATTTCATCCTGGGCTACCGTAACAATTAATGGATTCTGTTATGGTCTCTTCCATTAGAATGTAAGTAAGCTTCTGGGAGCCAGAAGCTGTACCTTTGTCATTCATGCTGCTTAGAATAACTACTAACACTTAGGAACATCATCAATGTTAACCTGGCCAGCAGAACGATATGCAGACATTGGCCTTATCTTCAATAAAAGACCGATCAATTAAAAATTTTAAAATAGACTGTCTTTTCCAAAAGAAAGCAGGAAATGTTAAAAAAAAAAATTTTAAACTAGAACAAATTTAGTGAGTCAAAAGAGGGATCAAATGATAAGGTCAATAAAACCATTTTAAAAATTAGACTCTAATTTTAAAAGTTTATCTTTATGGTTATGAAGCTGCTCAGTTAAGTTGTTGTTGTTGGAAAACATCAACTGTTGTGTTGCAATTAAGAGAAATTTAAAAAGCACTTTGTTAGTTTATATATGTTAGTGTGTTCAAATTAGTTTGGACCCCAAATAAATTAAGTCTAAAAAGTTGTCATTTTGTTCCTTGAATAATAATTAAAAACAAACAAGCAAGCAAAAAAACCTCAACAAAGCAGAATAAAGTGAGTATTTAAAACCCAGAAAGAAGAAAAACAGCGTGGACGTATCTGCTCCCAGATGGAGGCGAAAAGCCCCAAAGAGACTTCTGGGGAATAATGATAGCAATAAGACTGTGGGGCTTAGTGAGCATTTGAATGTTGATCCTAGCTTGCCTTTAAACAAGCATTTATTCCAGGCTTTTCTCTGCGCGTAATGCTTGAGGATTGGAACTGTAAGAGACTATGGAAGAAAGAGCACTCCAAAGCAAGGCAGGGACTTGGGCTCTTTCATTTGAAATGAAAAAATGAAGTCATTTTTAAGATCTCAGGACCCCAAAGTTAAAGCTATTTAAACAGCACAACAGAAATAGATAAGTGAGAAAAAGGTGTGTGTGTGTGTGTGTGTGTGTGTGTGTGTGTGTGTGTGTGTGTGTGTAGGATAAACGTTCCACTTTCCCCACCCCAATCTACCCTTTGCTTTTGTATGCATTTCAATTGTGATTACAAGCAGGCCACAAAAGGAGAAAAATATTGAAAAGATAAATTATCAAGTGTTTATTCCTTCAATTCTTTGCCAATACAAAGGGCTAGAGAGGTATTTATTTTAACCATCAGCACCCTTGAGTTCTATAAAAGTGACTCGATTTATAATGTGTCACATATCCACCATCAATGGACAGTCAAGTTGGTGTGCAAAGTAGGGCTTAGCTATCCTAACAAACATTCTTGTTCTAACACTTACCAATTAGCATATCAAGCAGCCATGCCACTGCTGTTAAGATGTCATAGGTTATGATGAATGAACCAGGAAATCTCTGAGTGGAAATGATAGCAAACCATGTCATGAGATAACTAAAAAGTTCCCTTGCTGACTTCAGGCCAGACTGCAGTAGACTCAGTCTAACCCAATCTAGGCACACACAGCCTTGGTTTACAATGGTTTTCAACACCAGGTAAGGAGCCGCCCTGGTGCAAGGTCTTAAAGCATTCAACTGCTCATCAAAAGGCTGGAATCCACCAGCCACTCCCTCCATGGGGCAAAGACATGGCAGCCTGCTTCCATAAAGATTACAACCTGGGGAATCTTATGGGGTGGTTCTACTCCATTGTCCTATAGGGTGACTAGGTCACAGTCAACTCAACAGCAATGGGTTCGGTTGCTTATTTTTGCCTGTTTCAACACCAGTCAGTCAGGATGGTTCTGAAGCAAAGGCTGTGTGTCTAAAAATAGAATAAAACTTTCTGATAAAGTCTGAAACAGGTGGCCTAAATGAGAAATAGATGTAATTAATATATTTTCAGCGCTCATGGGAATTCAGCTCTTTTATTGTGAATGCAGAACATTCTGGGGGAAATAGCTCTTTATCAGTTGATAACGCAGAAGATGAGGCCCAGGCCCCGGAAGCCCACATCTCAGTATGGGTTTCTGCCATACTTGGTGGGATTATGACTGTGCCCCTGGAGGTCCCACGAGAGTACCAGATGCAGGGCCTGTTAAGGGGATGGATGAGGGTCTGTCTCCATGGGCTACCTTCAATTCCAAGGCATTTGGGGATTCATGACATCGGTTTGCTTCTCATTTTTTGCCCAAACATCCAGAGTCCACGATGGGAGCTGGAGCCTCTGTATGCAAGGCAGGGGCTCTTTGAGGATCACAGCAAGGGCCTTCCAGATGCTCTGTGGCAGATGACTGGCTATGAAGGCAAGCGTCCTAAGCCGAGCCTTGGCTTGATTTTCATATTAAGCAGGAACTGCCCAATGGGATTGCAACACTCATGGGCAAAAATGAATAAACTCAACTTCCTTACCAAAATCTGTGGTCACTCAGGAGAAGACAGGGATTGGTGGATGCTCAACAAACAATAAAAGAGCTAGAAAGGAAGGAAAGAGGAACGGGAAGACAATGAAAGGAGAAGGAATGGACGGGGAACCCGTGGAAACATTAAGTCTCTCTCTCTCTCTCTCTCTCTCTCTCTCTCTCTGTTTATCCAGTGTTCTGAATGCTGGTGCCCTGAATTCTTGTGGTAATTACCTTAATTACTCATGTTGACTGTTCAGGCAGCCTGTGTACAAAACAATAGGGCAAGTGTGCGAGAAAACCCTGGTAATTCTGAGAATAATACCCTAAATGGTTGTTTTGTAAGAATCACTTTAGTCTAAAATAACTCTCCCGTGAACGCTTACCCCTGAGCATCAACATTCAGCTATTTATATTGATTTGCAATGATTTCAGACAAGTCTAAAATTAAGCGTGGGTAGTGGCAAAAAACAAAAAACAAACCTTGAATAAGTCAGCTGAAGTGCAAATAGTTAAAATGTTACCCTTGAGCAAAGAGAGCCCAAATAAAGCCCCACTCATTGATGGCGACTTCACCGGTTCAAAATTAATTTCTAAATTTAGCATGAATGTTTCTTCGTATTAAATGGAACCGATGAGACCCGCAGCATCTAACCTCTAGCTGCCTGGAGAGTTGAGTTCATTCCGCGTGAACTCCACTTCATGTTTTTGTACTACCAAAAAACACCCTCCACCCACCCCTCCTCTGAAAGTTGGACTCCTGCAAGTTAGTAAGTATTTCAGTTATGCTATTGACGTCAATGGAGTCATTAAATAGATTGCTGGCCCTCCCAGAGGCAAATCACTGCCAGGGACCTAGATACAGACGCTTTTTTTTTTTTTAAACAAAGACAACCATCAGGTTCTACTGTAGTAGAAAGCCTGAGAAAGGGAAACGTTTAGACTGTAGCAGACCTATCTCCAAACAGATTCTTTCTTCCTTCTGCATTTCAGTTCGGCCTTTCTTTCTCTCTGGTTACAGGAGGCTCAGGCCTCTGCCCAGGTATTGTTGCCTGAATGTTCTGTGTGCACAAGCATCTCCTGTAATTGAGACGGTAAAGGGAGGCACCCACTCTTAAAAATGAGTCTCACCTTTGACTCGACAACTGACTATCTTACTGTTTACCTGGTGGCATAAATAAGCAGATTACTACTGTCTACCAGTTAGGGCTGTGTTGGATATATAATTTCTTAAATAAACAGTCTCTTCAAACACACACACACACACACACACACTCACACAATTGTGCCCTTTCTGCAACCCGTGGGGCTTGTAGCTACAGCCTCCGGCCTATGAATCACCCTTTATTCAGACAGCACTGTGCTGCTGCAGCACCCGCTCTCTGTAGCAAATTGGAGAGGAGGTGGCTGGGAAGAAAGTTGCTGCTCTCAGTGGCCTCCTCTGCAGAGTTCCTGCAGGAGGTGGCCCACGTGCCCGGGTCCTCCCAAAGCCCTGCCGCTGCGTCTCTCAAGCCCGATCCTGCAGCTCCCACACTTGCCAGAGCAAGCTCTTTGAGAAACATCTGCCTCTTTCTGGGTGTCTTTGACACCTCTTTTCTCCTAGACAGCTCCGAGGGTCTGAATCCAAAAGTTGCCTCACACCTGGACTCTTCTGCCGCCAAGCCCAACATTAGGTAGCCATCTTAAGCAGAGTCCCAAACCCAAGCCATGGCTTTTGAGTTCATTCTAACTCGTTGTGCTCCTATAAGACAGAGTAGAACTGCCCCGGAGGGCTTCCGAAACGGCAAACCTTGCAGGAGTAGAAAGCCTCACCTTCTCCTGCAGAGCAGGTGGTGGGTGTGAACCACTCATCATGTGGTGAGCACCTCCATGCTGGGCCCTCTCGGCCACCAGAGCTCCATTCTTATGCTGACAGGTTTCTTGAAATCTCAAGGTCAGAGTGACTTTGGTGCCTCCCCTCTAAAGCCTGGTCCCTTTACTCTGTAGACTCTCGGACCTACATTATCAGCAAGTGGCTGTAAATAACAGACGTCTGACCACCATTGCCAATCCCTTGTGGTTTGCCTGCAAGCCCGACCGGCCATCCTCCACCACTGCTTCTTTTCCCGTAAGGTGGGAGTTGAGCAGGGATTTCACCATTCCCTCTTCTTTCTCTCTCCTTCCCCCTCTACCACTGAGTCCTTTTCTCTTTCAGTTAGTCTCCCCTCCTCTTCTTCTCTTAGTCCAGTACTTCATCGGCCTCTGTCTAGACCACGGCAGTAGCCCCTGCAACTGGCCACTTGTCCGCCACCTTCTGCCCATGCCCATCTCCGCTCCGTTCTGGTAGCAGACTGGCTTCACTAAAGCACGGTCAGGACTATGCAGTTTCCCTACCTGGCTACCTTTTGTCTCCCAGATAAAATCCAAATTTCTTGTCGGGTATGAAAAAGAGTCCTTCTAGATTTTAATCTTAACCACGTCATTTTCTCCATCTCCTACTGTAGTGACCCCTCCCCCACGCACAGCTGCGGTGGGCTGAGTCTGCGGTGCTCGCCTCATCCCCTGCACATGCAATTCCCTCTGACTGCATTATTTCATCCTAGAATATCATCCACCTGTTTGATGCAGGAGTTTTCTTACATTGCCACTGTATGTAAGTTCTTTATACTCTTTGACTCTTCTATTCTGGATTACAAAGAAAATGCAAAGTCTCAAACCTGGGTCTTGATCAGAATATGCATTTACTAAATGTGAGCTCTCTGATCGACTCTTATCCGGAAATCATCTTGTTCACCATATTCAAGAGTCAGTATCTCTGCCATCTTTTGGATGTACCTTCCCCTCCCCCGCAAATAATTAGGCAATCTCAACCATCACACTTACCATGTTGTATTGTACTTAGCTGTTTAAGTAGTTCTCTCTCTCACACACACCCCTTGGAAGCTAGGAACTTCTCAAGTTCAAGTATTCTTTCGAGAAAAAGGAAAAAAAAGTTCCGGTGATAGCATACGACCGAGAACACAGGTTCTCAATAAATACTTATGTAATGAACAGATTCCATGTCTGAGTCAGAGAAGCTTTAAAAGAAAGCGAGGACCTTCTTTGGTGGTGTTCAGGCTTGCCTAAATATCTCCTGGCCCTTGGCAGAAGCACAGTGCTTGAAATCCGTGCTTACACTTGACTGAGTTTTCTTGCACTTGAAATGAACTCTTTACTATGCATCACTTCGGGAAGAATTGGCAGTGGTAAGAGAAATGGCGTGAGCTAGTCAAATTGAGTTGTTTTGTTTCTTTCTGGTATTCCTAGGGCCTAGAACAATGCCTGTTACACAGCAGTTACTAAAATACCATGCAAAATAGAATTGCCTTGGGAGCCCCACTCAATCCCTCAGAGGGAAGATTTCTGAGATTCAGTGTTCTTATTGGTGAATTGGGAACTTGTTATTCTAGCTCAGGAGATTGCTGTGTGAATTGGAGGAGAAAAGTCATGTCTAGCCTGTCAGAATTAAAATCTATAGATGCACACTGGGTGCCTCTCCCCTACTGCAACTCACCACTATGCTAACTTGTAACACATTATTTAGACTGTCTGTGTCAAAAGTACCTCCTCTTTAAAATTGGGAAGGGAATTAAATGTGTTCAGATCTGTAAAGCACTCACAATCATTCCTGCCACTTAGAAAATGTTCATGTGAAGACCAGCCGTACTGTGATTAGGCGCTATTGAGTGAGACCCTTTGTGGAACAGAATGAAGCGTCACCTCACAATTGTTCCTGAGCTGTGTTTGATGAGTGCTATATCAGGCACCCCGGATGGCACCCAGCATACACAGGTGGTCACAGTGAGGTAGGTAAGAGCGGAGACCACTGGTTGGTATCAATAGGGAACCAAAACAGAGACTCCTATTGAGATCTTTCTTAAAAGTTTGGTCTACTTCTCTGCCATCCTAACACTACCTAACGGGATTTTCCTTTGACGTTTAAGACTTTTTCCTCCGAAACCACAAATTCCACCAATATGGACTAGACCAAGAGCCCAAGGAACCCTGGAAATCGGAGGGGGCTGCAGGGAGCATGGAGTTGATGCCAACTATAATGATATTGCAGGAGCATGGCTTCTTTGAAAACCGAGTGCTAAAATATGAATAAATAAAAAGCTAAATCATTTAGGTTCATGACAAACCTAAATGTCTTAGTTCATTAGGAGAGTTCTCTGACATAGACCCTGGATGATTTCATGTTACAAAATAGATCGCTACAATTGCACACTCGTTAGGGCTGGGTGTAAATCGCATATTCCGAACTTGGCCGGCTCCTGCTCAGACACAGGTTTTCAGCCCAGGTAGCTCCGCCCTGAGCAGCTGCAGCTCTCCCCTTTGGAGAGAAGACAAACCTGTTTGCAGACGTGTGTGTGTGTGTGTGTGTGTGTGTGTGTGTGTGTGTGTGGAGGGGGGAGGGGGGAGGGGAGGAGGGCGGGAGTCAAGGGGAAAGACTTTTTTTGTGTGCCCCCCACCCCCATTACTTACGGGAAGGGGAGCTCACTCTCTCATCCATCTGCTCCATCTCTCCTCTCTTCCTTGCCCTAATGAGAAGGTCCCCGGCTGGCCTGGCGAAGAAGGAACATGGAAGTTGGCTAAGGAGGAAGGGAGAGGGCGGTCTAAGTTCCGTTTCCTCTCTCCGCAATCTCCAAGACCCCGTGATGCTGGGGGCAGGGTGAGCTAGGCCTGCTGGCTGCGGGTCAATCTCTGCCCTGGGTAGTCAGGAATGGCCTCCCCAGCTGTGCTCGGAAGCGAGGAGCATTTCAGGGAACGTTCTTTGGCCCGAAAGAGAAACAAAGCAGGGACTGTCCCCTTGAAACACAGAACTCACTGCATCCTTTGGGGCTTTATTATCGGGACTTCTTCCCAGCCAGAGCCGTGGACAGGGACCCAAAGTGACCCCTCAGAGTTCCGCAAACTACCACTGGCCCCCCACTCCCCCCACTCCTACCCCCCATGCCCAACTCCTATCCCCACCCCCCAGCCCCACCCCATTGTGGCCGAGGCAATGATTTCGTGTGTTTGACCTGTGGAGGCAACCAAGTCAAGTAATGCAAACTTGGCCTTCACTCTTGCACTTGTACTTTGGGTTTCCAATGACCAGAGTCCAGTCGGACTCGTAAAGGAGCCTTGGTGAGCAAAGGGTCCCTTTAACCACAGGCCAGCAGTTCCATGGGAGAAATAGGGAGCTTTTTGCTCCCGTGAAGACGCACAGTTCTCCATCTTATAGAATCGCTATGCGTTGGAATCAACTAAATTGCAGGGAGTTCGGTTTGCTTTGATTCTGGCGAGGAAGGAGCCTCATGGTGCAGCGAAACTAAGCAGCAGGCTGGTCATCACAGGGGGAGCTGTTGAAACCCAACTCCTGTGGGAGAAGAAATGACAGCCAGAGAGTCTTGGAATCCCTCTGAGGTAGTTTTCCTTGGTCTGGTAGAGCGCTGACGATGTCGTGGTCATGCGTGGGGCTACAACCCCCAAGGTCCACTGTCCGAAACCACCAGCTGTTCCCTGGGAGAAAGGTGGGGCTTTCTACCCCCATAAACAGTTACAGCCCCAGAAACTCCCAAGGACAGGTCTACCCGGTCCTATAGAGTCAGTATTTACTCCACGGCTGTGAGTTTGGTTTTGGTGTCTAGGTCTCTCAGGATCCCTGGTGGCATAATGAGTTATGACTTGAGCTACTAACCCCAAGGTCAATGGTTTGAATCTAACAGTCACTTTCTGGGAGGAAGATAAGGCTGTCTGCCCTCATAAAGATTTAAAGTCTTGGAAACCCAAAGGGGCAGTCTGCTCTGTCCCATAGGGTTGCTGTGAGTGAGAGGGGTGTAGTGAGCTAGGATTTGGGCAGAACATTTGTAAGCCACTGTAGAATGTGACAATGATGGAATGTGGTGAAAAGTCCAATGAAGGCGTTTCAGAGGAGGAGTGATATGATTTGGTGTTCGTTTAAATGTGGCACTTCGGTCAGTCCTAAGTCTGGTACAAAGACACCCCCTGTATGCTCCCTCAGCACCTGGGCTTTCTTTGTTTGGATACTCAACACCAGTGCCTCCCATCCAGGTTCGTGGTTAAAAAGGCAGCCTGCCTGAGCTTAATTCTGGCTCTGAACTGCTCTACCTGCGTCCTGGTAGACACGTTGCTCACCATCCCTACGTCTTGGATTCCTCATTTGTGAAATGGGACAGTCATCGCTCTTCCGGCATAGGATGGCGATGACAGCAAACATAGTTGATGTGTGTCGTCCTTAGAACAGAGGCTGGTCCACACAAAGCCCTAAAGAAACGCCAGTTCTTTTGAGTGGATTGCAATCGCCTGTTTTCTGGCGGCTTGTAAACTCAGTGCCTAACGCCAGGCAGGTTTCGAAGATCATTTACTGCATAAAGACGGCGCAATGAGAAGGGGAGGTTTGGTTTGGGTCTGCAGTTTCTGTCAGTGGTGGTGGAATGACTTGGGAAAGGAGGATGAGAAGGGTGACACAACGTGCAGAATGTCGTCAACGCACTGTGTTGTAGGTGTAGAAACTGCTGATGTGGCTGGTGGCTTGGTAAGTATGTTCTCACCATAATACAACAATATCCGAAGAACGAACACTGCAAGAAAAGTTGTGCAAGGGATTGCGAGCAAAAGGGAGAATGATTGCTGTCCTGGTCACAGAGAAGAACAAAGAGTGGCGCCCAGTCAGGGGGTATTCTGGTAATGAGCTGGCTTGTGGGGACAGAGAAACAGAATGACAGTGGGACTGCCCAGATGCCACATGTTTGGGGAACTGGAAACAGTGTGCATGGGGGGAAATGGTTTCAAAATCTTTGTGCGAATTAAGACTGCTAACTGCACCATAAGAAGACTGGGTTCATGAAAGAGCGTTCTCACCCTATCGGGCTATGTGACTATCTCTCTGGAAGGCAGCGGCCAGACACAAACTCTAGAGTGCTCCCTTTGCTGGCTCTTGGAAAGACATCCCTGCCAAAGGAAGCGGTTAGCCTAGCTCGCAGGTGACAACACCCTGATTTCCTCTGCCCCCCTGCATTGCTAATAGGGCCTCCAGCTCACAGGGCTCAGCTCTGTGAAGTAAACACACAGCTCAGTGTGGTGCATGTGCATTGGAGGAGGCCTTTCATGCCTTTGGACAGCCCAGACGCCTTTGAAGCATTCAGTGGCAGCGCTGCTGTTATTCCCCGTGCAGCTGCACAGGGGACCTGCCCTGACAATGAATCCTTCGGCTAGTTGAATGTTCCAGTTCTGTGCTGTGTGTTTGCGTGTGCACATGTGTGCCTACTGGTCTGTTTCCTTTTCTCCCTGGGGGAAATGAGGGTTCTCTGCTTGCTTTTGTCAAGACAATGGGCCTCTGTCCTCACTGACCTGGTTTTCCCTTATTTCATTCCTTGCCCAGCTCAAGTTGACCAGCACACATCTCTTCACCCTCAGATCATTGCTAGGCCTTTCCCTGATTGGCCTCATCTCATCCGGCCCCTCACACTTTTAAATAATGTCCCCTGTAGTCATCTTAACCTGATTTTTAAAACTTACCTTTGGAAACCCTCCTACGGTGAATTGTCCATAATTGTCTACTCCATTTATATTGCACTGAACTGCACATGCCCCGTATGGCTTTTGAAAAGAATCATAAGCTCTTTGTGCCATAAGGATAAATTCTTCGTACATCATTTAGTAATTTTTCAGATGTGTGTCTTCTCATGCAGCTAGAATTCCTTATTGTGGCTTGTTATGACCCAGGGACGCGGGCTGAGGGTAGAGGTTGGGAATCCGGTAGATAAACTGCACCCTGATGCTGAGTTTATACCATAGGCAAGTGAGGTTCCTAGGAAGTCCTGGGTGGGACTGCAGTTCAAATCCACCAGCTGCTCTTCAGGGGGTTCTGGTTATGTTAAGACTTAGTCTCTGAAACTCACAGGGGTGGCCCTCCCTGTCTTATCAGGCTGCTGTGGGTGGGAATCCACTTGAGGGCCACGAAACAAAGATTCTAGAGAATAAGCTACATGAGGACCCATCTTTAACACCGAAAGTCTGACGTGGTCCAGACTTATCTTCCCCTTTACCACAAATAAGATACAGACAATTAACAGAGAACAAGAGGAAGACCCTCAACAACTGGACAGACACGGGGGCCCTCAACAACTGGACGGACACAGTGGCCCTCAACAACTGGACGGACACGGGGGCCCTCAACAACTGGACGGACACAGTGGCCCTCAACAACTGGACGGACACAGTGGCCCTCAACAACTGGACGGACACGGGAGCCCTCAACAACTGGACGGACACAGTGGCCCTCAACAACTGGACGGACACAGGGGCCCTCAACAACTGGACGGACACAGTGGCCCTCAACAACTGGACGGACACGGGGGCCCTCAACAACTGGACGGACACGGGGGCCCTCAACAACTGGACGGACACGGGGGCCCTCAACAACTGGACGGACACGGTGGCCCTCAACAACTGGACGGACACGGGGGGCCTCAACAACTGGACGGACACAGTGGCCCTCAACAACTGGACGGACACGGGGGCCCTCAACAACTGGACGGACATGGTGGCCCTCAACAACTGGACGGACACTGGGGCTGCAACGATGGGCTCGAGCAGAAGAACCATTGTGAAGATGGCACAGGACCGGACAGTGTTGAAATCATAAATTACCTTTCGGTAGATCGTTTTTTATATACATAAAATGGTCCTTAGGGCAGAAAACAAGTTGTTAAGTGACTTGAATCCCTTCACTGTGTATACATATGAAGGGGTACCAAAAAAAAAAAAAAGATGGAAAAGGCTCTGCTGGGTGGAGCTTTCGTAGAATGCCTTTTCCCACTAGTCAGACATGGACCAAGCACCTCACTCTGAGCTAGTGCACCCAGTGGCATGGACTGGGAAGGTTCTCTCTGGTCAAGCAGTTCTGCTCAAACCTCTTTTTTGTGATGATCGATTTAAGGGAAAAGTATGCAGCTGTGAAATGTTTCCTGCTCAGGAAAATTGCTGTAGAAACCATTGTGATGTTTAACACAGCTTACAAGGACAGCACTATTGGAAAAACTAAAGTGTACAAGTGTTTTTCTCATCTTAAAAAGGTGAAATGTCGATTGATGGCAAACCTCATTTCTGGATGTCCATCAACTTCCCAAATGGAAGAAACTATTGATTCAGAGTGTATTTGGCGTTTGTCCACCAGGTCAGACTGTTCATCAAGCTTTCTATTTAGAAGTTCTGAAAAGATTATGTAACAGTGTGTGACAAAAAAGGACTGATTTGTGGCAGATGGGGGACTGGTTTTGTCACTATAACAATGCCCCTGCTCACACAGCCATCTCAGTGTGCCAGTTTTGGGCAAACGCTTACTCATCTGACCTTGCTCCATGCAACTTCTTTTTGTTTCCACGAATGAAGCAGGACATGAAAAGACAGCAATTTGATGACATAGAAGAGGTAAAGAAAAAAACAAGGGAGGTGTTATCATGTGAGGGTAATAAGCCCCTAACACATCATCACAGGTCCGGTAGGTACAACTGTACAGCGGTTTTAAATAAAGATTATAGTAAAGTCATAGAGAGCATGAGAGATAGAAGAGAGATTGAAATAATGGAGTCAGACGCATTTCATAGTAGCATGCTCACCTCAGTCCCGCTTGGTGGTCCAATGGAGAGAGAGACCTGAGGGCAGGAGAGAGGGGGAGGACAAGGAGGGACAGGGAGAGGATGGGAAGAGCCGAGAGAGGCCAAGGAGGATCTTTATTGCTAACCAAGGCTTATGTATCTTAGGGGGGGGAGGCGTGCAAGCCCACTCATTACAGGTACAGACAGGAAGGGGTTGTCCTATAGGTAGTACAGCAATGAGAGGGGGACAATCTAGGGATATACATGCAATAGGAAGAGGAGGGGTTGGGGGTATACATGGGGGTATACATGTGACAAGATGGGCGGATCCTAGATTCAGGATGGCAGCCTAACTTTGGATGTCACTCAGCAGGTTTGACCTGTTCTCTGGATCTCCATAGAAACCATTATCAGTCTGGTGTAAACCCCACCTACAGGGACCAGACTAATTGCCTCAAGCCTTTTGGGAGAAATAACCCATTGTCCTTAACAGCAGGGAGTGGACCCTACCTGTGGTGGGCCCAGACAGTTGTCCTGCAACTGACTGCCTTCTGGGAAGATATCTCTAAGCATCTGACCTCCCACCAGATGCTGGCAAATGACCTCTAATGTTTGGTATATCTTTGGGGGAGACAAAGCTGGGGAAAGTCTCTTTATAATCGCACACTGTCAGACATCCAAACAGATGAGTTTGAAAAATGTTTCCAAGAATGGAATAGCAGATCTGACAAATGTATTAGTAAGTGTAATGGAGAGTACTTTGAAGGTGATAATGTTGATTTGTAAAAACAAATTGAATACCTAGTTTTGAAAAAAAAAATCCAGGTTTTTTGCCATACCCCTTGTACTTATATGCGTGTGTGTGTGTGTGTGTGTGTGTGTGTGTTCCCCATGGATAATCTAGGCTTTGCTTCCAAACAGAACAAAACTTGGTTTTATAAACCAAATGATAGCCATTGGAAAGATGGGCACATTGCCAATGTACCGTGTTGCTGTTGTGAACACTTGCTGTGCCCAGGCACTGTCTGTTCAACTCCCAATAAAGGCACCAACCTGCCTCATCGCCATTCCTCCTCCATAGTGAACACTGCTTCTGTGACCCAGAAGGGACCAGTTAACTATACTTGTCACCTTCTAATTTCTTATCTGAGCCAATAAGAACCAGGTATTGGACTCAGATGGGAATTAAAATAGTGCCACTGGTGGTAAACCTGGCGTGGCAAATACAAGTTGGATCTACATCCAATAGCAGGCTTCTTCCTCCTTCGTCCCCAAACCAATCACACATGCCAGTGTAGGTCTCTGGTGGACCTTTATCCAAGCCAAAGCTTTTGCCATCGAGTAAATTCTGACTCACGGAGACCCCATAGGACAGAGTAGTATTGTTCATAAAGACCTCAAGTCTGTACTCTTTACAACAGCAAATTGCCGCCTCTTTCTCCCATAGAGTGGCTGGTGGGTTTGAACCACTGACAGTTAGCTGTCAAACACTTTAATCACTATGCTACCAAGGTTCCTTGTCTCTATTTTGATCCTGTTTTTCTGCTCCAATTCTGCCAGATTGTTCAATATGTCACCAAGCCAAATGCTGTCAAGAGTATAAACAATGACACCCAAATAAATCCTATTACAAACGAATTCTGATATTTAAATAATATTAACTGTTTCATACCAGTTCCCAGTGGAGAAATTAAAGATCATGAATTGCAAAGTGTTCCCTTCCTCTTTGAATTCCAAAGGACATGAAAACCAGAAACCTTTCCTCCTCCACATTCCTAGTCTCGGGCAAAGAGGGGTTGACTGGATATTTGAGTAATTTGGTCTTTATTGTCCTCCCGCTCTCTGTTTTTCGGTTTCCTTTTGCTTTGTTCTAGCAGCTACATTCCTGTCATGGAGCGGGCATCCTTTTGTAGTTTCTCTGATGATCGGGAGCTGCATCGTCTGTATGTATTTATCCAACTCCAATTTCTCAGTTGCTCATGTAGGACATGTAATCTTACCACATCAGCTTCCCTCCCTCCCCAATAAGTGCTGCCCCCTACAAACGTTTATCTTAAGAAAAATCATGTTTCTTAGAAGCTGGCATATGAACAACTCAGACCTATGTAATTGGCAGTATCCCCAAGAGAAGGTGGAAGCAAAGTAGAAACCATGAACGAAAAGGTATTATCTCATAGTCTTCAGTTCTACAAGAATGCCTGCCAATCAACGTGTGCCTTGTGTCTAGACCACGTGCTTGTTGTCTTAAACTCCCACACAGAGAGAGGGCATTGCTGTAGGTTTTGATTCATAACCACCCTGAAGAAGTGAATGTCCAAGACTGCACTCCATATGGAAGCAGACTGCTCCATCTTTCTCCTGCAGGGGGACTGCTGACCACTATAGCACCAGGGATACTTGTCTTAAACTCAGTCAGAGCAGGAAGGCCTCAAAAAGAAGTTACTTTGTGCCTGAAATATCTCCAGGAGTCACATGGGCCTCCTCTGTAGGTATTGATTGGAGACATTCCTTATTGATTTGAGACATTCCTACCCTCTTACAAATTTGAAAATTTGATTGGCTCCTGAAATGATCTAGCCTTCCTTTTCAAACCTGGATATCAAAATCTCTTTATCTACATTTCCCTTCAGAGTTTTGTGTTTCTGTTATTGTCTGGAAGTAGTCAAGAGATGAGCCTCCGGCCCCTCTGGGAAGCATATTGTCACCAGGCACTTCTCCAAGTGTGTGTTTGCCACCATTCCGAACATCAACGTCAACGAAGCTTCAAATCCTGAGATTTCATCTGCATGGGATTTGATCCTCTTGGTGGTTCTGGACTCACCTGTGTTGTCATAGTTACCATAATGTAGGGCTTAGTCTTTGTGAACCTACATCAATAACATGTTTGGAGCATGAAATCATCATTGAAGGGAAAGAGACAGAAAGAAATGTAAAGGATGCTGCTCAGTTGCTAACAATATTGTGATTCAATGTAGAAAGATTTTACAAAACAGTTTGTTTTTAATATTTGTGTAATCCAAAAGTGACTGCATGTAACCCATTTTAGAATGTAACTATCACACCTTATTCCATGATTAAACTTGATAAAAACGAGCACGACAGGACCCTATATGATCTCGTACAAGAGGAGATCAGTGGCGATGGGGGCTGTGCCATTGTGAGTTACTGAACGGTTGGCAACCAACCCTTGGTGATGTCACTGCCACCATGTTCTTTTCCCTAAACTCTAACTTTCGTTTTTGGCCTTGAGTATCTTGCTTTACTCCAGTGGTTTAAAGTAGCTTTGCCTCCTCTGCTCCTGCAGCAACGGAACATGTATCTGTTCTTCCATTCCCTCACTGTGTTAGCAGACTCACTGATTATTCTGTTTCTCTACTTTCCCTGGCGGTGGTTCTCTTCATCTTTAGCAGGGAACACGGTGGAGGGACATCCTGTGCTGCCAGGGGAGAGGAGAGACACGCTGTTGTAGACATTTTTCCCTTCCCGAGCCACCGAAACCATTAGCACTGATGAAAGTGGGGAACATTCCTCTGCTGGGAGAGCATATATCTAGACAGAGGTGGAGAATCTAATATGGGAGTCTGTTGTTCAGTGGAAGGTTAAAGCAGGTTATAAATATACAAGATATTGGTTACAGGGATATAAGATATAAACATGGTTTGATCTGATCAATTTTGCTTCTTTCCTGTCCCCAAGATGATTTGTGTGTTTCCAAAGAGCTCTCCTTCAAGCAGCTGGCTTGCTTGGGGAAGAAGTGTCCATTGCGTAGTAAACCTCAACTCCGTTCCAGGTTTGAGACATGGGGGGTCCAGTGGTGGAATCTCAACCCTGTGGAAGACCCAGACTCAATTCCCAATCAAGGCACTAAATTCAAAGCCACTGCCTGTCTTGACAGGCTGCTAAATAGGTTTCAATGGTGCTCTCATACTAAGATGGAACAGAAGGAGAGTCTTGACTACCTACTTCTGACATTCAGCTCTTGGAAAATAAACAACAACCATGAGAAACAGTGGCTCACACTAGTCCCTTCTGCAGCCCTTGGTGGGGAGCACACAGGGCATTTGGTCGAACCGCTTCAGTTGTGGGCAACCGCGAGTCAAGAGCAGACTCTGTGACAGCTCACCGGGACCAGGTTTTCCACCAGGAACTCTGCAAATAAGTACTCATTTAATTTAATTATTAATGATTCTTAATAACCCAAGTTTAGAAAGTCGTTAAGATAATAATTTCTATTATTGTGGTTTGGGTGAGTCTCCAGAGAACCTCTTTTTCCCATTCACCAGTTTATACATTTCTTCTCTCATGACATCAGTTGCAGTGCCCTCAATGTAGCAACACTCTCCCACGATCGCCCTGGCCTCCCAGTCCCATGCCTTCTCCTTCCCTGCCTTAGAAGCTTTGTTATTGGGTAAAAGTTGCTCTGTGGTTTCATATTAGTTATTGTTCTGAGGATTATGTTTCTTATGGCTATTATTGCTTACTGTATAGGCCTATCTAGCCACTGTTTGGCTGAAAGGTAATCTCTGGGGGTGGGATCGGCTCAAGGTATGAAGAGTGTCTAAGGACTCTAATCTCAGGGATGCTAGCAGCCTCTATCAAATGAGTAGTGCTGCTCATTTTTTAGGACGTTCAATATTGTTCTGCATCTTTCCGTCACACCATCCAGGGTCTTCTTGGGGATTCCAGTTGTAGTGGTCAGTAGGAGTAGTGGGGCACTGTCTAGTTCGGGTCTCAATGTAGGAGACAGGCTGATGTCTATGTGGTCCTTGCGTCCTTTGGACTACTGGTATCTTTGAGTCTGATTTTCTTCACTTCTCTCTGCCTTTGGTCAGAGAGATAGCAATTGTTACATCTTCAATGGCTGCTCACAAGCTTTTAGGGCCCCAGTCACTACTCATGAAAATGGCATGTACAGCACTGTCTATGTGGACTACGTTATGCCAATTCAAGAAGGTTAAGTTTTTAACCCCAAACCTAGGGACTCAGGTCCCTAGGGTATTTCGTTATGACTAAGAACTTCTCCTAATTTTGAATCCAGTGTGCTCTATTGTATACATGAATATTTTTGTAGCATACACAAGTATACATAGGGATATCATCTGCCAAACTTATATGTACTTATTATGCATCCCTGTTCACCTCCCCACACCTGTTCAGCTTGCATGTCTACCTATAGATCCATGCATAGATTACTACTGTTTGTTATTGCTGTTAATGCAAGATTGTGTATGTAATAGTATTGGCCTCAACTCTAAATTTGTGGCACTGACAAGTATTGTGTTAGTCTGGGTACTTTAGAGAAACAAATCCACAGAAACTCATGTATAAGAGAGAGTTTTATCTGAAGGTTAAGTGTGCATCAAGAAAGCATCCCAACCCAGTGCTGCCCAAGCCCACAAGTCCAACATTAACACATTAACCCATATGTCCAACACCAATCCACAAAGTCCTCCTCCACCTCACAAAACAGATGTAATGATGACGACAGCTGGAGGAAAACCGAATATGTAAACATCTCAGCACTGGCAGGGGTCTCCACAAGGGCGCTGCAGCACCCAGGGCTGCATGGGGGTAGGTCCATGTGGCTTCTCCTCAGGGATGGCTTACAGGAAGTGAGCCTTGCCAGCTGAAGCAGGGAACTGGCTAAGGCAGCTGCCTGGTCCGACCATCACAAAGCAAGAGACCCAAGAACTAAAAAGGTGAGGTCCACTGAGCCATTTATCTCTCCACCCTTCAATTAACCCCACATGTGTTTATCGGCCAGGTTAGCACAATAAACTAACTACCTCAAGTATCTTCCTTTGCCTTGGTTACATTGTGCTGACATCCCCTTTATTGTATATTTTCTGTCCTTTCACTCAAATTAATATACATCTGCTTTCCAGTTAATGATCTCCTATCCTTCTTTTCCCATTCTTAGTAACCACTGAAGAATGTGTGTGTGTGTGTGTGTGTGTGTGTGTGTGTGTGTGTGAAAGCCTTTTCTTGACTTTTTAATCATAGCGGTCTCATATAATACTCTTTTGTGATTTACTTACTTCACACAGCATGGAATTCCATTTTAAAAAACAAAGACAGTCGTTCAAAGCCCATAACTCATAATATGAAGCCACCCAACTTGTGAGTGTCGGGGCGATGGCTGAAGCCCTAGCATGTCTCAGCCCAAAGTCTGTGTGCTTGGCATGAACCCTCTGGGCAAGCAAGTGATGCTGGGATGTGTTCAATCAATATGGCCTTTCTAGCCATAGTCCCTTATGAGACGTGTTATAAATTCTAACTTCTATGCCTGTGGTTTCACCCCTTTTCTGTCAGTTTGTGGTACTGTGGTGGCTTGTGTGTTTCTGGGATGCTGGAAGCTATGTCACTGGTATTTAAAATATCAGTAGGGTCACCTAAAGTGAACAGGTTTCACCAGAACTTGCAGATAAAGAACAGATGGTGAAGAATGAATAGACTGTTGATTTCAGAGGAATTAACCACTGAAAACCTTATGGACAACACCAAAATATTATCAGAAACTGAAAACTTCATAAATAGAAGCAGAGCATTGTCAGAGATAGTGCCAGAAGATGAACCCCTAACACCGAATACTCTCAAAGTATGATTGAGGAAGAGCAGCCTTCTCAAAGTAAAGTCAGTTGGAACAAAGCCTTCAAGAGTAGATGGAGCTTTCAGGCCCTTCATTGGCTCTTGGGACACAACTCCAAGTGAGAAGAAACAGCTGCAGTTATCAATTAATAGTTGGAACTTGTTCAAAGTATGAATCTAGGAAAATTGGACATTGGGTGAAATGGGACACGTAAAGATCAATATTCTAGACATTAGTGAGCTGAAATGGATTAGCATTAACCATTTTGATGCAGAAAATCACATGGCTTACTAGGCCAGGAATGACAGATTTAACCGGAATGGCAACCGGTTCGTTGCAAAAGGGAAGTTTCAAGATTTATTGAAGTATCATACTGTCTGTGATAGGCTAGTGGCTATCTATATAAAAGGAGTTTCGTCAATACAATTCTTATTCAAATTTATGCACTAACCACCAAAGCAAATGAAGCAGAAATTGAAGACGCCTCCCAACTTCTGAAGTCTAAAACTGATCAAACACATGCGCAAGATGCTATAATAATTACTGGCATTTGGAATAAAAAGTTGGAAGCAAAAAGGAAAGAACAGTATTCAAAACATATATCCTGGTGATAGAAAGGAAGCAGGAGATCGCATGATAGAATCTTGCAAGGCTGATGATTTCTTTTTCAACAACACAAAAGGAGACTATTCCATGTGGATTTCACTAGATGGAATATCCAGAAATAAAATTGACTAGGTTTGTGGGAAAGACCAGGGAGAAGCTCAATATCAGCAGCTAAAACCAGGCCAGGGGCCGACTGTGGAATCACATCAATTGCTCATATGTAAGTTCAGGTTGAAACTGAGGAACATTAAAACAACTCCAGAACAACCAAAATACACCCTTGAGTCTATCCAACCTGAATTTTGAGAACCTCTGAAGAACAGATTTGGTGCACTGAACACGAAAGACAGAAAACCTGATGAGCTGTAGGAGGACATCAAGAATATCATACATGAAGAAAGCAAAAGGTCATTGAAAAGACAGGGAAGAAAGAAAAGACTAAAGTGGATGTCAAAAGAGATTCTGAGGCAGAAGTAAGGTGAGTGTGATGGTGGGCAGGAGGAAGGTAAAAGGAAACAGAGGAATGATCTAGGAAGCAAAGCTATGGATAGAGGTGTAAGCATAGGTGTGTCCATATCTAAATACATTAATCCATAAAAATAGATTATTGGCCTATGTACATATGTTTATATGGTAATACTGAGGTAGTGGACGGACTTTGGGCCTCTGCTCATACCTTCCCTCAAGACAAGGACACTGTGTTCCAGCAGACTGGCATTCTGTGATGCTCACCCTCTCAGCACAATGGCTGAAGACAAAATGGGTGCATAAGCAAATGTGGCGAAGAAAGCTGATGGTGCCCGGTATTAAAAAATATAGTGTCTGGGGTCTTAAAGGCTTGAAGTTAAACAAGTGGCCATCCAGCAGAGAAGCAACAAGCCCACATGGAAGAAGCACACCAGCCTGTGTGATCATAAGGTGTCATCAGGACCAGGTAATAGACATTGGAAGACCTATAACAAGCAAACAAACATATTGTTGAGCACAAGGGGGGTCGGAGCAGAGACCCAAAGCCCATCTGTAGACAATGGGACATCCTCCCACAGAGGGGTCACAGGGAAGGGATGAGTCAACTAGGGTGCAGTAAAGCACTGATGAAACACACAATATTCCTCTGGTTTCTTGAGGTTTCCTCACCCCCCCACTATCATGACCCCAGTGCTGCCTCTCACTTCATATTAGACTGGAGCATGTGCACAGGTATAGATAAGAGATAAGAGCTCACAACACATGAATTCAGGAATAGGAAGAATAGCGATACTAGAAAGATAGGGGGAAGTGGTGGAGGAGGGGAGGAATGGGGAACCAATCGCATTGATCAATACATAACCACGCACACACCTTCCAGGGGGAACAACACCAGAAACCATGGGGGAAGGGAGACAGCAGTTGGTGTGAGATATGAAAATAATAATAATAATTTATAATCTATTAAGGGGTCACAAGGTGGCAAGGGAGGGGGGGAAAGAGGAGCTGATACCATGGGCTCGATAGAAAGTAACTGTCTAGAAAAGCATGATGGCAACTTATGTACAAATATGCCTGATGTAATTGATGTATGGACTGTAATACGAGTTGTACGACCCCCCATAAAATCGTCTTTTAATTTAAAAAAAGAGACTCTGAAATTTGTTCTTAATCATAGAGTAGCTAAGGCAAGTGGAAGAAATGATGAAGTCAAAGTGTTGGGCAGAAATCTTCACAGGGCAGCTTGAGAAGACAAAGTAAAATATTATAATGAAATGTATAATGACCTAGAGTTAGAAAGACAAAATGGGAAAACACTCAATATATCTTAAACAGAAAGGACTAAAGAAAAATGTCAAGCCTCAAGTTGCTTATTGAGAGGCAAAATATTGAATGATGCAGGAAGCATCCAAAGAACAAAGGAAGGCTCTAGGGTGTCACTGTACCAAAAGAACTAGTCCACGTTCATGTGTTTTAAGAGGTAGCATGTGAACAAGAACCAATGGTTCTAAAGGAAAAAGTCCAAGATCCACTGAAAGAAAGCATTAGCCTAGTGCAAGGCTCTAGGAATTGATAGAAACCAATTGAAATATTCCAAACAGCTGACAGAGCACTGGAAGCACTCACTCATCTATGCCAGTACATTTGAATGGCAGTTACTTGGCCAACTGACTGGAAAATATCCATGTGTGTACCCATTTCAAAGTAACGTGACCCCACAGAGTGTTGAGTCTTAGAACATCATTAATATCACATGTAAGTAAGCAGTTGCTAAAGATCATCCAACAATGGCTGCAGTAAGACATTGACAGGAAATTGCCAGAAGTTCAGGTTGGATTCAGAAGAGGACATGGAATCAAGGATATCGTTGCTGATGTCAGATGGATCTTGACTGGAAGCAGAGAACATCAGCAAGGTGTTTACTTGTGTTTCATTGACTATGCAAAGGCATTCAACTATGTGGATCATAACAAAGTATGGAATAAGAGAATACTGCATGATTTAAAACTTTTAAAAATTTTAAAGAAGTAGCTTCTTACTATACTTATTCAAGCTGTATGCTGAACAAGTCATCAGAGAAGCTGGGTTGTGGGAAGAAGAACTAGGTATTAGGATTGGAGGGAGGCTTATGAACAACCTGTGATATGCACATAATACAACCTTGCTTGCTGAAAGTGAGGCAGACTTGAACTACTTGCTGATGAAGATCAAGGAATGCAGCCTTCGATGTGGATTACAAGTCAGTGTAAGTTAAACTCAAATCCTCCCAACTGGACCAATAGATAACCTCATAAGTGGTGGAAAGATTGAAGTTGTCACTGATTTAATCTTGTTCTTGGGTGCAGCGGTCAAGGAATCAAATGATGTATTGCACTGGGTATATCTGCTGCATAAGACCTTTTTATGTGTTGAAAAGCAAGGAGGTTACTTTGAGGACTAAGGTGCGCCTGACCCAAGCCATGGTGCCAGGGTATTTTAACCACCTCATATGCATGTGAGTAAGGAAGACCAACCAACAATCAATGAATGTTCATTGGGGTGCTAGCAACAAATAGTGAAAGAGCCATGAACTGCCAGAAGAACAAGCAAGTCTGTCTTGAAAGAAGTAACGCCAGAACGCTCTCAGAAGCAAGGATGGCGAGACTTTATCTCATGTACTTGGACGTGTCATCAAGAGAGAACAGTCCTCGGAGAGGGACATCGTGCTTGGTGGCCCTCAGCAGGAGGGGTTGATACAGTAGTTGGGACAATGGACTCAAATAAGAACAATGGGGTAGGACTGGGCAGTGTTTCATTCTGTTGTAGAGAGGGTCACTATGAGTCAGAACCAATTCAATGGGATCTAACAACAACAACAACAACAGGCCTGTGGTTAAAAATCTCATTTTGGAGAGAGTTTTCTGTTAAAGGATTAAGGGAGGGGGGTCGTATATACAGCCTCCCGCTCAGTGCATGGTGTGAAACAATTCAATACCTTTTGTTTCCTTGGAGTATGATCTGCAAAAAGAATAAAACCACACCTTCATCCTTTGAGTATAAGAACCATCTCAGAAGCAGACAGAGAGAAATCCCAGGACTAAGGAAGAGGAACTGAAAGTGGAGCCCGTTTGAGATCTGATGATAGTAACTGCAAGGTCACCAGTTCAGAACCACTATCTGCTCCACCAGAGAAAGATGAGACTTTCTACTCTTCTAAAACGTTACATACACTCTCAGAAACCCACAGGGGCAACTCTACCCTCTTCTATGAGTTAGGGTCACAATTCAACGGCAATGTGATTGGTTTGGTCTGAAATGGTGGGGATTGAGACCAGAGGTCCTAGAGACCATGGCATGGATACCAGGGGTCACAGCATAGGAGCCAGGCCAAGCCCCAAGGAAAGGAGACCATGAGATAGAACAGAGGGACAGCACTGAGATTCTGAGCACTATGAGATAGAGCATTGATCTGATTTCCAGGCCCACATAGGCAGAATCCAAGAAGTTCTTTGAATGCGTGCTAAGGACCAAGGAGAGATGTAGCTATGACCGAGGAGAGGTGTTGCTGTAGACCAATGACTGTATCTTTACTACTTACTGATCCTCACTTGTGATCAGCTGTTAACTTTCCTAATAAACCTCCTTAATCATGAGTATCGTCTGGGAGTTCTGAGTGGCCCTTGCAGTGAATTAACGAACCCAGCATAGAAATAACATGCCATAGGAAGGATGTTTGATGTCAGAATCGATAAAGAAAGATGGAGGGTAGAGGTATGTCTGCCTGTGCCTCTTGGCAATAGGGAAGCCAAAAACAGTCAGATATGGTCCCCTCTAAGCTGTTTTTCGAAATGCCCATATGGTGCCTGTTTTAAAGATAGGAAATAAGCATGGGGCCACATCTGACTTTGTCTGGTTCCCAAGAGAGATAAGGCAGGTGTCAGACATGTCTCCACCTCCCATCCTTCTTAACCCAATTCTGACATCACCATTCCTCCCATGACACTCCGCTTTTCCTGTGTTCTGCTCTTCTGCTGAGTCTGATAATTCCTTGCAATGGCCACACAGAACTCACAGATGATGCTCACAATGATAGGACTTATTGGGGAAATTAATAGCTTGCAATACGCGTGAGAAATGCTCGGGAGAGAGTTGTTCAGTCAATGGAGTTTCTTTTCTGCGCTGCTTGCAGGCAGGCCTCTCTTTGGCCCTCAGCCCCTTCACCGGGCCTCGGCTCTCCTCAAGCCATGTTACAAAGTTATTTTAGAGCTGCCCTTAAATGTCCAAAGGGCAGACAACTTTGCTAGAAGCCTCAACCCAAGGGCAGTTAGCTTCAGCTCTGTGGGTCAGCAAACCCAGCACCCCACTACCGTTTTATGGTCAGCAAACCAGCTCCCCCATTTAAAAGTCCAGAGGTACCCCACTTCACAAGGCAGCCTCCTGCTCTTAAGCACTCAGCTTTACTTGCTTGCTAGGCTGGGAATTCCATTGCTTTGTCTCATGCTCTTTGCTCTGGGTCAGGCTGCTGCTGCCGCACCTCTAGCATTCGAGTGTTCTGTCTACAGGATCTGGGATAAATGGGCAAGGGTTTCAGGATCTAAGGGACATTCTCTACTCCTGGCTCTTCTCTCTTGCTTGGATTGTAACACTCTCCCCTCCCCGCCTTCTGAGATGATTGATTTTATAACCAGCAAATAACAAGCCCAGTCAACCCAACAAACACTCACAGTCAAATCACACAATCCCTTCAGTTTCTTCCTCCTCCTTCTTACCTACAGCCATCAGGAAGTTCAAAGTTATTTGATGGGAGTAACCAAGGTTATGGCTAGGAGAGCCGTGTGAAAGAATTCACTGCATTGCCTATACACATCCTTGCGAGGATGTTTTCAATCTCTGGGATCCCTGCTACACCACTCCCTTCTTCTTGAGCTACACTTACCTGTTATTTTCTCGAGAGAATTTAGGGGGAAATATGTTTGAAGGCCCTGTCTCTCCTTGGGGGAATAATGTAGCCCTAAAAAGGTGACAGTGCCTTCTACTCTTCATGAACTAAGTCCCTCCATGCAGGACATTTGGGTTTTGAGCGTCAGTCTGGGCAGGGAAAGGAGGACACAGAGAGTTGGTAGAACATTGGAGGCAGTGGGAAATGTATCTTCAGAGCATTGCGCACTACTCTAAAGGTATCTGACATCACCAGGAGAGAGCATTAAATTTCAGATCTCTAGTGAAACTGGGATGTGCCTCTCTCAAACACCAGGAGGCAACCACCCAATTCTAGATCGGCCTTGGAAAGCCCCTTTCAAGGTCATTTGTTTCTGACCCCATTTTGTTCAACTTTCCTACCTCAGATGAAACTGTGACGTAAATGAGAGTACCGGGCTGGAACGCAGGAAACCTGCACATGAGTGCAGTAGCAGGCGTGATTGGGTCTGCCAACCAGGTGTAGGACCTGGGGTAGATCAGGGAACCCACCCAAACAGAGTTGTCTTCATTTTGAATCCTTCTGAAGTTTTCATTTTGAGTCCAGAATCCAAGCTTATAGAGCGTTCAAGCTTCCAAAATGGCTCCCAGCTAAGAAATAGTGGTGTATGGTGGGCTGGGTGGGTGGGGGTGGAGGAGTTGGAAAGCTGTTTCTGAGCTAGTAACTGGTGAATCTGGGGTTCAAACCCAGGTCTGCTGGTTTGACTCAAAAACTGCCCACCTGCCCCATTGGACCATTCTTCCATAACACTGTGCATGTTTATTATTGTGTGAATACCTTTTTTTTAAATAATCATTTTATTAGGAGCTCATACAACTCATCACAATCTGTACATATGTCATCTGTGTCCAGCACTTTAGTACATACGTTGACTTCATCATTCTTTTTTTTTTTTTAAGCATTTTATTAGGGGCTCATACAACTGTTATCCCAATCCATACACACATCAATTGTGTAAAGCGCATTTGTACATCGTTTCTCAAAACATTTT
>NW_022104341.1:58756764-58798932 GCF_000313985.2 Echinops telfairi | reverse complement strand
TGACATGATCGCTGAAGACAATGGGTGCACAAGAAAATGTGGTGAAGAAAGCGGATGATACTTGGCTACCAAAAGACATAACACCTGAAGTCACTGAAGACAATGGGTGCACAAGCAAGTGTGGTGAAGAAAGCTGATGGTGCTCAGCTACCAAAAGATATAGCACCTGAAGCCTTAAAGTGTGAATACCTTTTATTGGCACCATCTGACAACAAACATTTATTGAGTGCTTATAAATATCAGAGAAATTTTTCAAAAATGAAGGAGACAGATCTTTCACCTGTAGGCTTAAATGCTTTTCCATAGGGAGATTCTGGAACCAGATGGCTTGGCTTTAAATCCCAGTTGTGTGACTTGCTGTGCTATTCTAAAGTGTTCCTTAGACCTCAGTTTCTTCATCCTCATGTTTCCTCTAATATCTTCACTTAGCAATTGTAAGAATTAAATGAATTCTTTCGTAGATATCAAAAAATACTTAAAGTAGGTCAGGAGTCTCAAAGGTTGCCAACTCACATGCTCGTTGGCACTTAATAAGTGCTTTGGATCTGATGGGTCAAGAGAGATTTACAAAGCTCCTACTATGTGCAAAGTCCTTTGTCAGCTGTTTGGTGGAGCACCAAATTTATCCAAGCTACTTAAAAAAAAGCTTACTGAATCTCATTTGGAAGGTTATTCTCTTAAATATTCCCTTTTCTTCATTTCTTTGTGACCGTTGCTTAACGAGAGTAATGGAATCAGGAAGAATTTATTCTACATGCACGTAGATACTTATTGACTTGATCAAGTGAGCAAACCTGAGGAGGCCAATAGGAAGATTGGGGTCATTCTTAAAGGAAAAACCTCATTTAGAACTCTGATGTCAGAGATGAGGTACCTCCTATATTTTTAAGGATTTTCTGTGTTGGAGAAAGAGAACAAGTCTCCTTTTTTCATTCTCTCACTTTCTCACGAATTCATTCACTCTTGTAACAAGCGAGTCCGCCCCGCTTCATGAATGAGGCATTATGCAACCCGATCTCGCTCACTTGCACTGTGTCAGTTCTGACTCACGGCAGCCCTGTACAGCAGGGCCGAACATCCCTCTGGGATTTTCAAGACTGTGCCTCTTTACGGGGTAGGAAGTCTCATCCTGCTCCTGTGGAGCAACTGGTCCTTTCCAATTGCGGGTCTTGCAGTTAGCGGCCCTGCAAGTGGCCCGCTATGCCAGCAAGGCTCCTATTTTGCCTGGTGCCAGTGATACCATTTCCTGTCTGCAGGAACTCATGGCCTTGAGGGGCATCAACCACAAACTGATATACTATCTAGTGTGATAAGAATTTTCCAGAAGCATGAGCACAGTGTCCTGCCTGCAATTTGCACCGAGGAAGGCAGGTGGTTCAGAGTAGGAGTTTGTCCTATGTACAAACAGCACGCTGTACTGGGCTGTACCTAGAAATTTCATAAATGAGATTTTATTGAATTTGAAATATTAGTACTTTCCACAGCTGGGCTATTACACAGTTGACTTTTTAAGGCCAATTCAGCTCAAGCCATCTCAAAAACCTACTATAACGAAGTAGATTAAGAGAACAGATTAATTTTGCCCAGGACCACAAAGAAAGGGAAGGAAGGGTTAGGACAGATAACTTGAACTTAGCTTTGAAGAATGGGTCTTATTTCATCAGACAAAAGTGGTGAGTATCATTCAAGAAAACAGATGCTGCTCAAGCAAAAATACAGAGGCTGAAATCGTGTGGGCTGAGTTAATATGGGGAAAGTCATCCTGAGGGGGGGTGATCGGGGCGAATAGGTTAGGTGGGTAGCAAGGGATTGAGCAGGGAAGGTGGATAGGAAAATAAGAGAGAGCTTTGTATCTCCAAGAGACAAGTTGAGATACTACTTCATGGGCTCCGAGGAGCAGCGGCTGAGAGCTGCACCCTCATCAAGACTCATGTGATCTGAGCTTTAGCAAAAGAAAGCAGTCCTGGGCTTGGAATCAGAGAACATGCAAGAATCTCAGCGCTTCCATTAGACCGTGAGTAGGTTAGCTATCCATGTTCAGCTTCAGCCTCCTCATCTCTACAGTTGCTTTTGCTACGTGTTGTCTAGTTAGTTCCAACTCATAGTTCCAACTCATAGTCTATGTTGACCTTATGTGCAACAGAACAAAACACAGCTAGGTGCTGCACCCTCCTCGCACAAGCATTGCTGTGTTTGATCCCATGGTTGAAACCTCCTTAAGACAATAGAAAAAATAATAACAGTTTTCGGTTTGGTTTTCAGTGCCGCTCTCTGCCTAGCATTATGCTAGGAGCAGCTAGTGGGTTCTAACGACAGACTTTGCAGTTGGCACCTCAATGCATAGCCTACTATACCACAGGGCTCTTAGCTTCACCATATGACCCAGGCATTCTACTCTCGGATGTATACACAAGAGAACTGAAAACATGGCCACACAAAGACATGCACACAAACCTACCGGACAGGATGAGTCATAATATGGAAAATAATCTAAGTCTGATGCTGAATGGATAGACAAAAATACTATATCCATAATGTGGAATATTTTTTAAAATAAAAAGACAAATTGTGGATGTATACTGCACACCACATGGATGAAGCTCAAAACCATTTTGCCCTGTGGAAGAAACGAAACAGAGGAGCTCACGTTATATGACCCCGTTGTACGAGATACTCAGAGTAGGCAGAGCTCTCAAAGATGAAAGGTCGGCGAGTGGCTGCCTGGGCAGGGACTGCAGAGAGGGGAGATTCACAGGCCAGAGGAGTTAGTGGTCATATTAGAGTGATGAAAATGTTCTAAAGCCGATTTATGGTGATGATCACACAACTATGTAAATTTACTAAAACTCATTAAATGTTCCACTTAGGAAGAAGGAGTTTTTTTTAAATATATGAAATAGACCCCAATAGAGATATTTAACAAAGAACTCTGGAAGATAGGGGCTATTTTTTTTTTAATCATTTTATTGGGGGCTCGTACAACTCTTATCACAATCCATACATCAATTGAATCAGGCATGTTTGTACATATGTTGCCTTCATTCTTTTCTAGACATTTACTTTCTATTGAGCCCTTGGTATCAGCTCTTCCTCCCCACCTCCACCCTCCCCCTCCCACCCTCATAACCCCCTGATAGATTGTACATTGTTATTATTTTCATCTCTCACACCGAGGTTGCATCCCTTCCCCCATGTTTTCTGTTGTTTTTCCCCCTGTAGAGGGGTGTATGGTTATGTGTCTATCATCGCGATTGGTGCCCCATTTCTCCCTTGTTCTCCCCCTCTTCCCCCTGCCCTTCTGGTATCACTGTTCCCAGTCCTGTTAGGTGCTATTCTTATTATCATTTTACAGTTGAGAATATGGACATTCCCCAAAACTCCTTTTAAAGGATGTGGAGCAAGAATTTAAAAATTGCTCCTGATCCTGAGCTACCTCCATTGACCACTTACTTACAAATACTGTTTCCTTGTTTCTACCCCAGATTTAATGATTGCATTAAGTATGTTTGATCATGTCAGACACAAAGCAGGCATGGAGTAGAGTCTCAGAAAGGTTTAGCTGTTTCTGATTTGGCCGCAACTGGACAGAGAGAGGAGTTTGATAAGAGATCACACCACGTCAGAAAGAGTTTGTGCAGCGGTCCTGTCTGGAAGCTCCAGGAGCAATATCAGCAGAAAAGAAAAGGAGATATTAAAAATGCAGTCAAGTCCAGGGTCTGATCTGACTCCCTCCCACACTTGAACTTGTGTAAACAAACACTTAAGGTCCTTTGTTGAATTCAAAAGGGAAGACAAAGACTCGTGGTGTTCTATTCCTTTAGCAAATAGTAGACACACGCTCCCATCATAAACCTTGCAATTCAGGAAGTAACACCAACTCAGACAATCTAATCCAGCCAGAAGGTTAAATAAACACATGTTAGGTGTTTCCTTGGCCCAGGAGCCTCTGGAGAAGATGCCGATGAGCATCTGCTCGTTGAGGTCTTCTCGTTAATTTCCTTTCCCTATAAATTTGGGAAATGACTTATCCCAGGTAAAGAGTCAAGAACGATGGCAAGTGGAAACCTTTGGAATGCTTTGTCTTACATGTCCCCATCATGAGCAGCATAGCAGCAGCATGAATCGTCATTGAGAGAGCAGACCTAAAAGCTCATCTTCTATTTAAAAGCCTGGTAAAACTCAAAAGGCATAAACATCGCCTGCTGTCTTGGCAGCCATGGCAGGGCAACGATGGAGCAGAAATGTGTCTGCTATGTTGCAAGACTTCATTTTTATTAACCACCCCCACCTCTCAAAACAAGCAAGGCAGCATGGCCATCAGTGGGGGTCACACTGCACACATTTGGGTTGCTCTTTTTTTAATCATTTCTGAAGTGAACATTAGTGGGGAGAAAAAAAGTGAAAATTCAGTTTGCCTGTTTGGACATCATGAGCATGGGACACTTTGTTGTCACATAGTCAGGACATGTAGTTCCACACAGCTTGGGGACAGATGGCGCTGGGGAACTCCAGAGGAGGACGCTGTTGGGTCTGGACTTACAGAGGACGTGGGCCCTGTTGTAAAGACAATATTCAGCCTCCCCTTAGGTTCACGGCAGTCAGTCTTCGAGCTGCTGCGCCAGGAAAAGCGAGTGTGGGTCTGCCTGTCATTCAGTGAGGACGCTGAGAGTCCCAAAGAGCTCTTAGATGTGGCAAAATGAGGACTGCCAGCTTTGCTGGCTCCTGTAAGAATTCAACCGGCCGCGAGTCACTTACATATCTTTATGGTGTACTCCTTGTCTGTTAAACACACACACACACACACACACACACACACACACACACACACCCTCAAAGTGAACCTATTGCTATGGAAGTCAATTCCTAATCATGGAGACCCCATGACGACATGAGTTTTTGGGCACTAATATTTACAGAACTAAATTTGGGGGGGCCTTTATGTCTACTGTGCTGTTTAGCAAGTTTGAACCACCAGCCTTTGTAGCTGCCCACTAACGGTGGTACTGATTCATAGCAATCCTGTGGCTGACAGAAGGAATCCGGCCTGGTTCGGCACAATTCTCACCGTCGTCATCACTATACTTTGTGCGTGTGGTTGCAGCCACTGGGTCCATCTTGTTGGCGATCTTCTTCCTCTGCACTGACTTGACCAAGAATGATGTCCTTCTCCAGGAACGGGTTATGCTCCTAATCATCTGTCCAAAGAACACGAGGCCAAGTATGGCCATCATCTCTTCTGGGGGGCTTTTGGTTGTACTTCTTCCACCACAGCTTTGTTTCTGCTCCCCGCCCATGGCATAATCTGCATTCTCTGTCAACCCCAGCATTCAAAGGACTCCATGCCTCTCCTGTCTTCCTTGTTCATCATCCAACTCGAAGGCAATTAAGGCAATTGAAAAAGCTATGACTTTCTCCTCAAAGTGACAACTTTACTTTTTAAAAACACTTTAAAGCGGATTTTTTAAAATCATTTTATTAGGGGCTCATACAACTCTTATCACAATCCATACATACATCAATTGTATAAAGCACATTTGTATATTCATTGCCCTCATCAGTCTCAAAACATTTGCTCTCCACCTAAGCCCCTGGCATCAGTTCCTCATTTGTTCCCTTCCCTCCGGCTTCCCTCTCCCTCATGAACCCTTGATAATTTATACATTATTATTTTGTCATATCTTTCTTTTGCAGCAAATTTGCCCAATGCAATACAAAGCTTGTCGTGAGATGACATCACGGGCATTATACCTAAAAAAAAAAGAAAATGAGTCATTCAAAGCATGAACATGGATGTCAGAGGAGACCCTGAACCTTGTTCTTGGATACAGAGCAGCTAATGTGACTGAAAAGGGAAGTAAAACAGCCGAGCAGATCTCAAAAGGCAGCTTGAAAAGCCTAAAGTTTATTTGTCTGATTCTGAGCAACTTGATCTTTTTGCCTTTGCTGCAGGTTATCTGACAAGAAGGGTCTGTCATCTTTGCCAGTCTTCTCCCTTCCCCTCTGTCGAACCCACTTCAGTCAGGCATGCCCCCTCCCCGCCCCCTCCACCCATTTCCATGAAATTCGCTCTGGTCAAGATGGACAAGGGCCTCGGGGGCGTCGCTAATTCCGTCAGCTGAGTCCTCGGTGGTGTTACCCTCCTGCCCTTGAAACACTCTCTTCGTTCTCTTCCCCTCCCCTCATGCGGCTCCTCTGGCTCCTTTGGCCAGCCCTCCACGCCCTCCTCTTTTCCTCACAATATTGTGTTGTGTTGGATGTTGCTGGACTCAGTCAGCCCTAGACGCTTCTTTTTAGGATTCAGGCATATATTTTCCCTCGGACTGGGGCTGGACCAAGTAACAGTTCATTCTCAGAGATACATGAATGACTCCACGGGTTCCTTCCCCTGTGAAACACACATATACCGTTATACCATCTTTGAAGAAAACTCCCAGTAACATTACTTATTCTACTTATAATATCACTTTTAAAGATCAAGATCTCACTGGCATAAAATACATATGTATTTTTGGACATAATTGTACATAATTGAAGAATACCATTAGATAAGCTTCAACCCTTTAAAGCACCAGCACAGTCAATCTAATGCATGTATCTATCTATCACCACTCCCCCAAAGTATCATTGTACCACTTTATAATTCCTCCTCCTGTATCTCTCTGCCTACCCTCTTCCCAGTCAATCTCTGCTTCATATTACTATAAATGCATTTGTTTGGTAGGATTTTATATAAATGGAATCAGATAGCATGGGCTCTTTTTGTCTGGCTTCTTTCATTCAACATTATTATTTTGAGATTCATCCATCCATGTATGAATAGTTTATTTTTATTTCTTGGGCAATATGCCACTGTGTGGATCTGTTATTGCTGTTGTGTGTCATACAATCTATTCCAACTCATAACTACACTACAAGAGAGAGGAGAACTCTCCTATAGGGTGTCCTATAGGCTGTATGGAAGCAGATCAAGGGTCTTTTCTCCAGAGTAATGGACCATGGGCTCAAAGTTTTGACCTTTCAGTTAGCAGGGGCATGTGTAACCTCTGTGCCACCAGCATCCCTGTTGCACAGACGGACTATAATGTGCTGCTATAGTCACCCTTCAATGGGCATTTGTGCAACCTCCAATTTTTGGTTATTACACATAAATCTGCTGTGAATATTTGTGTACAAGTCTGACAATGTGAAATATTGCAATAAAATATGAAAAACCCTGAAATTAGGAAAAAAAAAAAAAAAGGAAGAGCATTCTCATTCTCAAGCTGAAAGAACAGAAATAAAATTTGAGTCTTGGGTTGCAATATTGAAGGATTCTGTGCTCAAAATATGGAACGATGCAAGAAACATTTAAAAATAGATGGAAGGAATACATATTGTCACCATTCCAAAATAAATTTGGTTGATATTCAGCCATTTCAGAAAGTCAAAAATGGATGGAATTAAAGAAAAAAGTTCATGCTACACTGAAGGTGTTAGTGGGAAAACAAGGCTCCGGGGATTGATGGACTACCAATTGAGATGTTTCAGTAAACCAAGGAAATGTTGAAAGGAGGCACTCATCTGTGCCAGGAAAATTTTAGGATAGCTACCTGGCCAGTTGAGTGGAGAGCTCCTTTTTGCAAACATAGATGACTCAACAAGATCTCTATATATGATCATTGATACCACAGAGAAGTCATATTTTACTGAAGATCATTTAAAACTATTTGCAGTAGTACATCAACAAAGAACTGCAAGAAATTCAGGAGAGGACCTGGAACAAGGGTCATCATTGCTAATGTCAGATGGCTCTTGACTGAAAGCAGAGAATATAAACAAAATGTTTACTTGTATTTTATTGATTATGCATTGGCTTCTGGAGCACTGGAGCACCGTGAAATGCTAAATTAGACTTCTAGGCCTCAAAGAGCTTACAATGAGGTGAGTAAGAGCTATTGAAACGTAAATCATTGAAACTTTTAAGCAGCCATAAAAATGATAAGAAATGAATTCTTCCTCAAAGACACCTTTTAGAGCACACCCCCCCCCATTCTCAAGACAGCTCACCTTTATCTCTGAACCCAAAGTGGCACAGTGGTTACTTATTAGGCTGCTCCCTAAAAGGTGAGCAGTTTGAAACCAACAGCCCCTCTTTGGGAAAAGGTGTGGCTTAAAGAGTTACCATCTTGGAAATGCACCAGGCGATTCTGCCCTGCTCTACAGGATTGCTGTGAGTCAGAATTGACTCAATGTCAGTGAGTCTGGTTTTGAGTACAGAACGGAATAATTGGAAAGCCCATGCATGAGTTTTCAAGTCAGACACCTCTCTGTTTGAATCTCTTATCACTTACAATTATCTGAATTGTAAACTCCCCAAGGATAAGTCTTTTTAAACATTATATACTTCAGAACCTGACACAGTGCCCAGAATTTAGTTGTGGTTTAAGTTTTAGTTGCCATGGAATTAGTTAGCGCCGGACTCTTGGCAACCCAGATACATCATGGGCTGAAATGCTGCCTTTTCCTGTGCCACTCCTGTGATAGGTTGTTGTGTTAGACAGGGTTCTCTAGAGAGATAAAACCAAATTCCTGATAATATAATATATTTATTTATAAAGTTAATTAGATATATAACTAGAAGTGAACTGTTAAATCATAAACAGATAAATATACAATACAAGAAATAAACAGTTAAATTAGAAAGCACTATAAATGGCTTAGTGCAACTCACATCCATGAGAGAAAGTTGAGAGACTAGTAGTCCTTCAAGTCTGTCTGATGCCAGATCTTCCTCTATTTATAGAGAGAGCTAGGCTATGTCAGCACAGCAGCCAATCACAAGGCAGGTCACCAACCGCCAGTCCCCAGCTCCAGAGAAGTCTTAAAGGGACCTCAACTTACAGCAACACAGTCCACAGGCCAGGCGTCCCACAGGCAGTGTAGCCTTTAAATTGAGGCACAGAACAAGCAAGGCAGCCGCACACAGGTCCAATGATCACAGAGCGAGAGACAAGAAAGGCGAGGCTCACCGAGCCATCCATCTCTCCGCCCCTCAGTCAATCCCACCTGCGTTTATCAGCCAGGCTGGCACAATATACCATCTCAGTTGTGATCGGATCTAACATTCCGTAAGCACTCGAGAATACATCGATTACCTGTGGAACTCTAGCAGAGCTGTGCTCTGAGCCCAGCGTCCCTTCGGGGAAGGCAGGAGGGTCATGCCTGGGACGGAGCTGAGAGTGAGGACTCCCGCTTGCCTGGACCAAATTCTGGCTTCTGTGATTTTCAGCAAAATCCCTTTGCTTCAGTGTCTCACACTCGCAAATAATAATAACGCTACCAACCTCCCAAGTTTGTTGTGAGGATTAAACAAGGTTACAGTTTATAAAGACCTTAGAGTGGGGCCTGAAATGTAGTATGTACTATCAATCTTGGTTCAAAAACACAACATGAACTAGGTTTGCTGTAAGAAACAATGTGTATTATTGTTATAAAACTCTTAGCAAAGCCTGGTACAAATAAGTGTTGGCTCAGATGGCTATCTCCTTGATCTTTGACTCCCTTTTCCAAAGCCAGTGCCTGGCTCATAATAAATGCAAAAAATAGGATGTGAGGGGGTATGTGTGCTGGTGTTGCAATGGTTAAAGCACTGGGTTGAGGATGGAAAGGTGAGCAGCTGAGAGCCACCAGTGACTACGAGGGGAAGGTTTGGCAAAGGACTGCCTGACTTGCGAACCCCAGGGAGCAGTTCATCTTTGCCCCATCGGGTCACTATGCATTGGAATCGGTGGGTTTGCTTTCTGTTTTTGTTTATAGCCTTTTGATGAAGGAGAGGACCTTGTGGGATTGAATCACGGCGAGGGTTTGCATCAAGGTCAGGCATTAGAGTTGGACTTGTTTAGGAAAGGGTGGTGAAGAATGAAGTTGGCAGGGGAAAAGGGGGGATGAGGCATGCAGAGAGCAGACATATAATCTGCATAAAGCTGGAGGAGGGAGAGACCAGGTCATAGTCATGAGATGCTCCCACATCATCAGGACTTGGCACCAGTTTCTGGAAGAATAATTTGTCATGGTCCAGCGTTTTAAGTGAGCATTGCTAAAGCTCTGCTTCATCTCTGCTTTCCACTGCTCCCATTAACACTTTGGTTGCTGCTTCTTTCTGCATCTACTTATGAAGTAAATATTGAGAGATAATTTGTTAGACAGCGGCAAAGGAAATCTAAATGAGCCTCGCCCCTTGTGGGGCCTCAGGGGACAACAGATTATCCACAAGAAAATGAACACGTTGTAATAAGAACTTTGAAGGCTATTAAGAGTGTATCAAGGTAGAAATTAAAGGGGGAGAGGGTTATTTAGATCGTAAAAATAAGAAAAGGTGTCTCCAAGAAGATGGCATTTCAGCAGGAGCCCCGGAGCTAAGAAGGACAAAGTGCAATAGTCCAGTCAGAAGAATGCTCAAAGGTTGTACACTAGTGTATCAGTGAAAGAAGAAGTCAATGTGGCTGGAGGGAAGTAAGCTGGATGGGGGTAAGTGGTAGATAATGGAGTTGTAAATGAACAGGGGCTGGGTCTTCCAGGGCTGCATAGTCTACACAGAGGAGTCGGGGTTGTAGCAAAGTGAATTGGGAAGCCATTGGGGGGGAAAGCTGTATCATTTTTAAAGCTCATTTATATTTTAATGAGGAGAATGAGTTATATTAGAAAAAGAAAGTATGTGTAGTATACAGGACAGTCTAGGGAAGAGGTCCTGTTTGCTTCTCCAGGATGGTAGCCCTAAGGAAGGTGGGAAATAGGCATATTTTTATTGGATTGTGAACCTGAAATAGACCAGTCTTGCTGAACGATTAGAGGAGAACATGAGAGAGGGAGAAGTGAAGGGCTAGAATCTAAGCTCTCAGCTTGAGTCGTTGGATAGGGGCGATGCCATTGGCCAAGTTAGAGAAGATTGGGAGAAGAAATCTTTGAAAGTGAGGTGGGAGGGGATTCAGGGCAGTTAGGTTGACATTTAGCACCCTATCATTTGATCTCTCTCATTATCTATTTACATTTGTTCTACTTTTTAATGTTTTCTGCTTTCTTTCTCATGGAGGTTTTTATCTGCTTTACTTTGTAATTCTTGTTAGGGTTTTTGTTTGTTTCTCTGTGTTTTTCATGTTTTTCTGTATATGAAATCCAGGAGAGGTCCATCTATAGAGACAGTCAAAAGAGAAGACGAACTATCTAACGCTGAAACCGAGCACTTGTGAAAGGGCGTTCGCAATGAATACCCAAAGTAATAGGAAGAGCTTAGTAAGTTAGAGCACTGGGTGTGATCCGAGGAATGTGCACGCCCACATCAAACACACCCTCTGAGAGGGCCCCGAGAGACGAAAAGGCATTTCTGGGATGAATTCATGTAAAAATGGGATTAGGATTATGTGTATCATGGCTTTTGCTCATTTTCAACAACAAATACCAGTGATTTAAGTCAACAAATCTACCAGTATTTCATGATAATGTAATTTTTGTTACATGAATTAATTTGAATAACAATAATACTTGACTCTTTATATCCCATTTCACAAGACTAGGTGTTTCAGATCATCCCAGGTTTTGTCTTACATAAAAATTAAAACTTTCTCTAGGTGTTGTTGACATTAAAGAGAGAGAGAGAGAGAGAGAGAGAGAGAGAGCGCTGAATTGGAATGTCAACTTATTCAGGATCACATACCTCAAAAACACCAACATTTCAATACCGAGGAGATGGCAAGACAACTGAGGTGTAATGACCAGAGAGGTAAATTGGAACCGTGGGAAGGATGGGTACCGCAGAAGCTGAGGAAACTGAGTAAACTGAGCATAGGAAAGTGACCGCTGGTTTTGACCATGTGGAAATCATTGGTGATCTTGACAATAGAAAATTTATAGGGCTTATAAGGATAGAAGGCTTATTTGATATGGGTTGAACATTTGGGTGTAGTAAAGCATACTTGTATGTTGCCAAACGAAAAGTCAGAAGATATTAGTAACAAGATAAAGGAACGAAGAAACATTCAAGAGGAGGTTAGGAGTGGTGGGATCCAGAATGGAGGTTCAGAGCTTGGTCTTTGGCAGGAGCAGGGACACCTTAATTGTAAAGGTGGGGGATGAGTTGAAATAGACATAGCAGCAATCAGCAGCGTGCTGTTGTGAAGGTGTTGTTGAGTCCCACTTGGGCTCAAAGCAACACTACATACATAAAACCAGTCACTGCCAGATCCTGCACCCTCCTCATGATGGTTCGGATGTTTGAACCCAGTTTTGTAGCTACCGTGTCAATCCATCTTGTCCAAAGCATAGCTAATCTTTATTGAGGGTTTATTTTGAACCAGTCAATATCCTAAGTAATTTTTATCAATGTGTTTAATCACAAGAATCTTTTTATAAGATAGGTTTGTAGTTACAGTGACTCAAAACGGAGACATCTCCTCTAAGATTTCAATTATGGGGGAAAGCCAGTGGGAGGTTTGAGGCGAGAGAAAGGGAGACATAGTTGTCACATGAAATCAAGTCTCAGCGGAACTTCCAGGCAGCATGGAGAATTCATTGGGAATTTGCCATCATGAGTGTAAAAAGAGTCTAATGCAAAATCTGAATTCGCTTTCTACTGTATTCAGCAATCATACTTCAGTGACCTGGCTTAATTGATGCTTAATTAAGGAGCAGAGGCAATTTCCAATGCAAGTAGTGGATGCTAATCAACTAAATTAGCATCCCTACCATCATCCTAGTCCTTATTTAATACACCTTCATGAAACTGCTTAGAAAAGATAGCCACGGGAGCCTTCCAACTCCCCCAGCTCAGAGATAGGAACTGAGGTTTTCATGAAGAATAGAACAGAAGCAACTACATAATGGCCATGAGGAGGAGAATAGAAATTGATGGACCAAGTGTGAGCCATAGACCTAGAAACGGTAAACGCTGGTTGCCTTGATCCACCCCGATCCACAGCTTGCCAGGTTTCCGTCAGTGAGTAGTGTACTTCCCATTTACCCAAGGACACCAACATCTCCCCCTATTATAAGAATCTCATCATTGGGATAGGAGTCCATTCTTATTTGGCCCAGAAAGCTTTGGTTGGGCAACAAATGCCAAGAGCCAAGTTTGTTGATCACGTATTCTTTTTTCACACTTCATTTGGAGTCCTTGGCGGGTTGGTGTACGCTACACACGTCCTTAGCCACGAACTGAACATTTGGAGGTTCCAGTTTACCCCCAGGCACCCGGGAAGAAAAACTTGGTGGTCTACTTCTGAAAAATCAGCCATTGGAAATTTCATGAAGCATAATTTTACTTTGACCCACATCGGGTTGCCAGGCATCTGAACCAATTTGAAGGTAACTAGTGTGGTTTGGATTGGGGCTTGTTCTACATCAGGCTCGAAACAAGAGGTGCGATTCAGCTGGTTTGTACTGCTTCAGTAGCACGAGTACCTGTTGTTTTGTTGTTGTTGTTGTTGTTGTTGAATTCCAAGAACCTGATGCTAAAATGGCACTTGTAATAAAGATTCTCTCTAAGGTGGCCAACCGGGCAGCCACCCAATGTGGAAATCACAAATTTACATTGCTTCCTCTCTCCCAACGTTCATCTGGGCAACAGTGTATTCTAAGCACCTGCAGTAATATCCATTCCTCCCATAGGTATAAAAACTTAGACAGAACTATACTTGTAATATTTATTACTTTTATAAAACTAGCCATACTTTTTATGGAACACTACATTTTTATTCCCTTGAATTTGTTAATTCAGGAAACAAACATGTAACATGAAGAGAGAAAGTGCCTGACAGCCAGAGGGTGCCAAGCTGTCATTCATTTCAGCATTGTGTTGCACCCCAAATTCCCAAATTCTGAGTAAATTATACAATTCCTGAAGGTGCTAACAAATATTGCTAAAGAGCTAAAAATATTGTCAGAACAATGCTGTAAGCTCCGCAGACTCAGAAAGGGGGTTTTAAAAGATGCACATATGTGCTAAAAGAAGAGAAGTGACCTGTTTCTAATATACCGAACCCAATGGCATTGTCTAATTGGCCTCCCTCTAAAGGAAGGGAACCCTACTCCTACAGTGAAAGATGACTAAGGACAAAACAGAGTCGATGAGGCTCAGATAAAAGTAAAGCATGTTGCAAATGAGGACACCAATCATGAAGCAATATGGAAGTATCTTAACAGTTTTATTGTTTTTGTCAGGTACTATTTAATATATTCTTCACTGCTATTTTAAAACACAGCATAATCTAGTTTTGCATTGTTCTTATTTAAGTATTTGTTGTATGAAACACTAAACTACCCTTTGATATATCTTTCTTTGTCCTTCAAAGGGTCATTAGAACTGCAAGCTGTTTGTTTAATTATTTGACTCCCACCCCTGTTCTAGACTATGTGCCTTTACATGCAAAAGCATTCCTTATCCAGGCCAATGCGGTTTATATTACAGTCTTATCATCACTATCAGAAAGCTGATCTTTAGGTAGATTAAGTCATTTTCCTAATATCAGGAAGCTAACAAGTGGAGAAGTCAGGATTTAAATCCTGAGAGTCAGGTTCCTGAAGCCCCAGCCCAAACTCACTGCTTTCGCCTTCATTCCAACTCACAGCGACCAAATGGGGCGGAGCAGGACTCTCCTCCGGGTTTCTGCACTGGAATCGTTACAGGAATAGACACACAAATCCTTCACCCACAGAGCAGCTGGGGATTTCCAACATCCAACCTTGTGGAGAGCAGCCCAGCGAGTAATCCAAGGTCTTTCAAAAAAAAAGTAGTCAGGAGTATGGCGGATCAATGAGCATCCTGGCCAGATCAGTCTATTATGCATATCGATATGTTAACATGCATGGCCACAATTTTATAAGTGTTATTCAGAAAACACCTGGATTTTGTTTGGTTGTGACTGCATTACACTCTCCAGGTTCTCAAAATGAAGGACTAATCCATTGGGGTGATTACAGGAATTAAAGGTTTGATCCTATTTTCCTTTTTTGAGAGCAAGCAGCCTGTGAAAGGAAAGTGTTTATGGTGGTTGGTGTTTTTGGAAGACCTAGTGGCCCACGTTGACAGCCTTTCCCTTAAAATCAAATGTGCTAACCCATGGGACATAGCCTAACCTGAGCCCCTTGAGCCCCAGGACCTGACAGTGGTCTGATCTTTGCACACTCTACCACTACTGAGATTTCACCTTGGGTGATAGAGTCCTGGGTTAAACAAACAAACAAAACATTGCCATCAAGCTGATTTCAAATCAGAGTGATCTTATATAGGGTTTCTGAGGCTACACATCGTTACAGGAATAGTCTCCTCTTTCTCCCAAAGGACAGCTGGTAGGTTTGAACTATTGACTTTGCAGTTTTGGTTCCAAACTGGTGACAGGAAACTCAGGTCAATTAGACAATTTTAGACTCAATATCTGTCCAAGTTATTGATGAGGAACCCTGGTGGCACAGTGATCATTAGCCTAACTGCAAGGTCAGCAGTTCAAAACCACCAGCCCCTCCTCGGAAGAAAGACTGGGCCTTCTACTCCCTTGAGGAGTTTTAATCTCGGAAACTACTCTGCCCTATAGGGCCATTATGAGTCAGAATCAACTTACTGGCAGAGTTCAGTTTGGTAAGTTAATTAGAGGTAATAAACTACTGCTGAGCTGTTTTAAGTGGCTGTGGATTGTGCACTGGCTATGCAGACATGAAGGACTCATGGGTTTGCATGAATCCATCCACACATGAGGACTGAACGTGAGATTTTAATTTCTCAGGGCTCAGGATCTGAATTTTGCAATAAGGCCCCAAGTGATTCTTTAAAGTTTAAGAATCATTTAATAAATATATTCTAATTGCTTGATTCCTTCCTTTTGCTTTCCTGATTTAGGATGAGAATAATTAAATGGCCTTCTAATCAGTTTGGCTATGCTACAATAGTACTAAAAGCCAGCAGCTGGTTCAATGCTTAGGCTGTGCCAGCTAAGTGCTTTATATCCCTATATCAAATGATTACTGAGAGACTGTCATGAGCCCCAGGTTGAAAATGAGGAAAATGAGATGGAGAGAAGTTAAGTAACTAGCCCAAGGTCACACAGCAACTAAGGCAAAATGAGGGTTTAGGATGGTCCTATAATTTTGAAGGCCAAGTCATTATCCAGAGCATGATAAGCATGGATACAAACCACTACTTCACCACTTACACTGTGAAGGATGAGGTTAATAATATTGACTTTGGAGCCTTATTATAAGAATGACAAAGTAATACTTGTAAAGCACTAAGGACATGCCTGCTACGTGCTAGAGGATTATTCAAAACCAAAACCAAACCCATTGCCACTGAGTCAATTCCAACTCCTGGCAGCCCATGGCTTGGTTCCAGAACAGCGCTGCTTCATAGAGCTGTCCTGTCTATGATCTTTGTGGAGTGATCTTGTGGCCTAAGGAAATCATTCTCACTCCAGATGTGAGAGGTCTGGGTTAAAAGCCCAGACACATCTGGTTCTGGAGGAGGGGTCTGGAGGGACAGTGGCCCAGGAGTCATAACCCATCCATGACTCCGAGGGGAAAAGATGAGGTTTTGTACTTTGTAGATATTCACAGTCACAGAAACTCAAATGGGCAGTTCTACTCTGTCCCCCAGGGTCCCTTTGGGTGGGAAAAGACTTATTCTGTTTTGTTTAGTCTCCCTGGAAGCAGGTCACAGGCCTTTCTTCAGTGGTGTTTCTGGGAGGGTTTCCACTATGCTGAGTTCTAGTAATTGAATGTCAAACACTTGCACCACAAGGACATAAACTCAAATTCAAACACTACCATTGAGCTGATTGTGACTCATCATGACCCTATAGGAGAGGGTCGAACTGTCCCTGTGAGTTACTGTCTCAGAAACCCACAGTAACTCTTTACAGAGCAGTATGGAGGCCTCAGCTTTCTCCCTCAGAGTCTGGTGGTTTTGAACTGCTGACCTTGTGGCTAGTAGCCCAGAGCGTAATGAGTATGCTGTAAGGCTCCTTCAACAGGGACATAGGGCAGCTACCCTTATTAACTGGAGTGAGTTGAAAAGCTGATCAAGTCTTCCACAATTTTGATTAGTCAAATGAGTGAATATGCATAATACCGGCCCCACACAAAACATACTTTTCTTTCCTTACACTTCAAGGGTCCCAGTTCCTCAGATAACCACCACTACATCACTCTTTCTCCTATCAGTGCTTGAGACTCCTTAGACTACTCTCATTCTGTGGGTTGGAAAGTAGCATGCGGACTTTCATTCTTGTTATATCCTTTCTCGGCAAGTTTGAGTGAATGAAAGGCTTTTTCTCCCGTGGCTTTAGGCCCGGAGGTTTGCAGAGGGGCAGAGCCCGTGGAGAGTGAGCGAAAAAACAAACCCAGCTGGAATGTTTGGGTGATCCGGGAGCCCCACCTGCCAGAAACACCTCCTTGGGGATGACCTGGCAATCTGATCCCTGGCCTTGGGTTTAGTGGTGCCCATTGTGACACAGGGTGATTCAAGTTTACTCATGTCCATCCCAGGGCTGCCCAAAGTGACCTTTGCTGAGGCAGGGAAGGAGGGAGGAGCACCACACCACCTAAACAAGGCAGCCTTGTTTTCCCACCGCTGGTTTGGCCAAGTGTCCCCTCAAAGGCAGCCGTCATTTGCTGTGGGACTCATGACAGTGTGACTAATGTGTGAGAGAAATGGAGGGCAAATTCTGAAATGCCCTGGAAATTCACCCTCCCTTCCAAGCCCCTGAAGCGAATACCAGCCCCAGATTGTACGCAGTTCCCTTGATCACCTTTGCTTCCTTTTTAACTCTTTTCCCTTATAGCCATTCTACAAAGAGTAGAGTCATTATTGGACATGGGTCTAGGGAGGTTTGACACTGATGTAAAATCATTTACTATCTCTGTGATTTATCACCCTGGTCTGTCAAATGGGAATTTGAACCTAACAGTGTTTCTCAAACTATATGTAAAGCATATTAGGCATTATATATCTGCTTAAAAGAAAAATCTTCAGAAACTCCAGACAGTAAAGTTTGGCAATGTCTTCTCAATTAATAGAGATATGAAACAGCATAGAAACTCAAGGAAGGGGCCATCTGGTTCTGCATAAGGGACAAAGCCAAATAAAACTCCCTGTCAAAAAAACCCAAAAAAACTCCCTGTCACTGAGTGGATTCCAACTCCCAGAGACCCTAAAGGACAGAGTGGCTCTGTCCCTGGGGATTTCCAAGGCCATAACTCTTTACAGAAGCAGAAAGCCTCATCTTTCTCCCGAGGAGTGGCTGGTGGTTTTGAACTACTGACCTTTCGATTAAAAGCCCAACTACACCACCAGGGCACTTTGTGTAAGCATCAGGTTTGTTGTATCTCATGTTTTCATCCATGTAAAATGAGTTGAAGAACAATTCTGGATCAGACGATCTTTTTTTTTTAAATCATTTTATTAGGGGCTCATACAACTCATCACAATCCATACATACATCAATTGTATAAAGCACATTTGTACATTCATTGTACTCATTATTCTCAAAACATTTGCTCTCCATTTAAGCCCCTGACAGCAGGTCCTCATTTTTTCCCCTCCCTCCCTGCTCCCCTCTCCCTCATGAACCCTTGATAATTTATAAATTATTATTTTGTCATATCTTGCCCTGCCCGACATCTCCCTTGTCCCATTTTTCTGTTGTCCGTCCCCCAGGGAGGGGGTCACATATAGATCCTTGTAATCGGTTCCCCCTTTCCAACCCACCCTTCCTATCCCCTACCAGGATCGCCACTCACACCACTGGTCCTGAAGGCATCATCTGCCCTGGATTCCCTGTGTTTCCAGTTCCTCTCTGTATCAGTGTACACCCTCTGGTCTAGCCAGACTTGCAAGGTAGAATTCGGGTCATGATAGTGGGGTTGGGAAGGAAGCATTTAGGAACTAGAGGAAAGTTGTATTTTTCATCGTTGTTACATCGCACCCTGACTGGCTCGTCTCCTCCCCGAGACCCTTCTGTAAAGGGATGTCCAGTGGCCTACAAATGGGCTTTGGGTCTCCACTCCGCACTACCCTCCTCATTCACTATGGTAAGATTTTTTGTTCTGATGATGCCTGATACCTTTGGCACCTTGTGATCACACAGGCTGGTGTGCTTCTTCCATGTGGGCTTTGTTGCTTCTGAGCTAGATGGCCACTTGTTTACCTTCAAGCCTTAAGACACCAGATGCTATATCTTTTGATAGCCGGGCACCATCAGCTTTCTTCACCACATTTGTTTACGCATCCATTTGTCTTCAGCAATTGTATCATGGAGGTGAGCACACAATGATATGAATTTTTGTTCTTTGAGGCCTGATAACTGATCCCATTAGCACTTCATGATCACACAGGCTGGTGTGCTTCTTCCATGTGGTCTTTATTGCTTCTGTGCTAGATGGCCGCTTGTTTACCTTCAAGCCTTTAAGACCCCAGACACTATATCTTTTGATAGCGGGGCACCATCAGCTTTCTTCACCACACTTGCTTATTCACCCGCTTGCCTTCAGCAGTTGTGTTGGGAAGGTGAGCATCATAGAATGCCAATGTACTAGAAGAAACTATTCTTGCATTGAGGGAGTACTTGAGTGGAGGCCCAATGTCCTTCTGCTACCTTAATACTAAACCTATAAATATATGTGCATAGATCTATTTCCCCATCCTCATATATAAATATATTTGCTTATGTACATGTCTTTATCTAGACGTCTATAAATGAATGCCCTTTGCCTCCCAGCTCTTTCCTCTATTTCTTTTAACTTTCCTCCTGTCCCACTATCATGCTCAGTCCCCACCATGGTTTCAGCAATTCCTCTTGGTTATATTACCATTGATCATGCCCTACCAGGCCTCCCACACCCTCCTCACCACCGATTTGGATCACAATCTTTAAGATTGCTTTGAAATTTTAAGTTCCTGGTTTGTATAAGAAATTTTCTGGGTGCTAACAGTGGTATTAGTTCAGAATGGAGAGATGCATGCTTAGAGAAAGTAAACCACAAGGGCTTGAGAGCTATAGAATATAGATATAGAATTGTTTTCCTCATTGGATTTTAATTATTCATTCTCAGACAAGCATGTATGTTGACCTATAAAGCACACTTTTCTGATTAATTATATTGATATTGACAATCACGCTAACTAATTTGGTCCCCAAGTGAATTTTCATTTTACTCATTTTTATCAGTCTCTGTAATCTTTATACTCTAAATTAACCAGAGTTTTAGTTAGAGGTATTTATTAGACTATTCTCAACTTCCTGGTTGACTCTTCTGCTTTACAAAAATGTCAATAATAATGATGAATGATACAATATCTTAAGCTTTATAGTTTCTCAAGCCATATTTTAAGTGTATTTATCTTGTATACTGATTTTTGTTCTTTCATTTTAATTTATCCATGCAAAAGTGAAGAAAAGCAAGACTATATATTATAAAGAAAAAAAAAACAGATCAAAGAACAGAGAAACTGGCAAGTGATCAAATTAGAAGAGAAAGTGGGGCTGAGGGGTAGGGAGGAAATCCCAGAAGACTTTGTAGGGAAAATCCCTCTGCCAAAGAGCGAAGAGAACCATTTGACATAGGGTGTGTCTCATGAGTCATCTGCCTTGGCTCTGCACCTGCGTGATTCATTTAGTGGCCAACATGGTGTAGTGGGAAAATGTTGTACTGGCCCCAAACTTTCTGCAGTCATTTAAGCTTGTTTGGGTGCATATTTTTTTCTTACATCTTTAAAATGGAAATATCAATTATTATTCACAAATAACCCTCACCATTAGAGTTTACCTGTACAATCATTTGAGATGTAGGAGTTGATCATGGACTTTGGGAACTGGGACAAGTAGGTCCTAAGCAGCCTCTCTCTTTGTCTTCTCATAAGAATAGGCACAGAGGAGGGCCTCTAGGGAACCTTCTTGGCTACTATGTCCACGTGGACAGGCCTCTTGGAAAGTGCAGCCTTGCTACATGGTTTCAAAACGTTTGAAAATCCGAATTCACATGTTGTTGCTAGTTGCCTTTGAAGCAGTTCAAACTCATAACAACCACATGGAACAGAATGACGTGTCTAATGCTCTGCTGTTCCTGTAAGCAGTACTATCTGAGGCCGTCGCTGCAGCCACTCTGGCCACTCCATCTCATTGATTGTCTTCTTTTTCACTGACACTGTACTAAACCGAGCATGATGTCCTCTCCAGGGACTGGCCCCTCCTGATTACATGTCCAATGAACTTGAAATGGAGTCTCCCTTCTCACTTCCAAGGAGCTTTTAAGTTGCATTTCTTTCCAGACTGGTTTGTTCCTTCTTCTAGTAGTCCATGGTATATTCACTAGTCATCGCAACATGGTAGTTCAAATATGGCCAGAAGAAGTCTTGCTATTACAGTTGCCAGATGTTGACTGCATTATGATGCAATTGAAAATATATGGCTTGGGTCTGGCACACCTTTGTCATCAAATGACATCTTCCCAGTAATCTATACATTTTAAAATCAAGACTCCGTGCCTATATGTGTGTCTTATGAAATAATACTCTATGACATGGTATATACTTCATATTTCCTATACTACCGTATTACCCTATCCAATCAGATTCTGACATCATTATTGATATCAGTTTGATCTTCGTGGAAAGCAGGTACTATCAACAAGATGCTTACTGCTGTTTCACTGCTTATGCAGAAGCATTAAACTAGGTGGCCCATAACACAATCTGGATACCATTGAGAAGAATGGAAGTCCCTGAGGAGCTGATACCAAGGGCCCAAGTAGAAAGCAAATGTTTTGAGAAAGATGATGGCAACATATGTACAAATGTGCTTGACACAATGGGTGGCTGTATGGATTGTGATAAGAGTTGTACGAGTCCCCAATAAAATGATTAAAAACAAAGAAGAAGCTTTCCAAAAAACAGAATGGAAATCCCACAACAGTTCATTGTACTCTGAAGATAAAACTGTGCAAACAAAATAAAGAAACATGGCACGTTTTTATTTATCTAAATCAATTAATTTTTTTATTAATCATTTTATTGGAGGGCTCTTACAAATCTTATAACAATTCATCATTCAATTGTATTAAGCACACTTCTACATGAGTTGCCACCAACATTTCCAAAACATTTTCTTTCTACATCAGCCCTTGGAATCAGCTCCTCTTTTTCCCTCTCCCACCCCAACTCCACTGCATGGGAAATATGGGAAAGTACATCAGGGCTATATTCCTTCACCTACTTATAAATCTGTATGCACAACAAATAATCAGAGAGCCTGGACTACGTGAAGTAAAACAGAGCATCAGGATTATAGGAAGACTTATTGTTAACTTAAAATATAGAGATGATACGACCTGACTTGCTGAAAAGAAAGAGGACTCGTAGCACTTACTGGTGAAAATCAAAGACTACAGCCTTCTGTATGGACTACAATTCAGTGAAAAGAAAACAAAAACAACTAGACCAATAGACAACATCATCATTTAAAAAAGAAAAACAAAAAAACATTTTCAAGAATGTCATTTTACTTGCATCTATAAGCACAGCTGGTTCATGGAAGCAGCAGTCAAGAAATTAAACTACATAGTACACTGGCCAAATCTTCTGCACAAGACATGTTTAAAGTGTTTAAAGAGCAAAAATGGCAACTTGAAGAGTAATGTGCACCTCAGTTTCAAGCCATGGCATTTTTCAATTGCCTCATATGTATGTGAAAGCTGGACAATGAATTAGGAAGACCAGAGAAGAACTGATGAATTTGAATTATGATGTTGGAAAAGAATATTGAAAGTACTATGAACTGCCAGAAGAGCACACACACACACACACACACACACACACACACACACACACACACACATCTCTCTTGAAAGAGGTGCAGCCAGAATGCTCCTTACAAGTGAGGATGATGAGCCTTTGTCTCAAGTACTTTGGACATGTTATCAGGAGAGTCCCCTCTCTTGAAGAGAATATTATGCTTGGTAAAGTAGAGGGTTATTGGAAAAGAAAATCTTTGGCAAAATGGTTTGACACAATGGCTACCAGCGTGGACTAAAGTGTAACCACAAGTATGAAGCATTGTGAAGCTGGTGCACGGCAGGGGAGGGGAGCATTCTGTTGAGCACGGCTCTCCATGAGTGGGAGCTGAAGCAATGGCAACACCTTATTCTACTCATATTTTAAATACATGTTGAGGAAGACCTATCAAGTGGCTTTCCCATGTCACGATTGTAGATCTAAAGATCCTTTACACACACACACACATACACACACACACTTCCTCACACATACACCCACACTACTAAAATATAGCAAGGTCAATTTTCAGGAGCATCTCTATGCTGTTCCCTTGTTCACACTGAAATACTTACAAGCCCTAGATATTATACTCTTTCATGTTCTTCCACATATCCTTCTTTTGTTTGAAGCCCATTAGTACTTTGTCATCCTTTCTCACGTGGCCAATTTCATCTGGTGAAGATCCCACTCAAAGATCAGCACCCCTTTGTCTGAGGCTCTGTCAGGGGCATTTTCTCTTTCCCCAAAGCATCCAAGACTGATCTGTATCTCAACCTTTTCATCCCATGTCATGATGATCCATTGATGTGTTTTTCTTCGCCACTACTATCTTTGATGACGAAGCTGTGTCTGATTTTTATATCTCCAGGAACTGGTGTAATACTTTACAAATAGCTAGCTGATAAATTTTGGATGGATGCAGCACTGCTTAATAAGCACTTGGTAACACGTGACTTGCCTCTTTGGTAAATTGTAGGCCGATTCCCACAAGCAAGGAAGTGTACCATGATGAGGATAAGGCATCTCCATTAGAGTGGACCTTCATTCGAACGCTTTCTCTTTTGCTAGCAGGAGAGAATATCGCAAATGTTGGAGCTACACAGAACTGGATTTGAATTCTGCTTCTTTCCCTGGCTGTGTTATCTTAGGCAAATTTTCATACACCGACATTGAGTCGATGCAGGCTCGTAGGGACTCTAAAGGACATGATATGCCTGTCCCTGTGAATTCCCTAGATGGCAAATCTTTACGGGAGTAGAACACCCACCTTTCTCCTGAGGAGTGGCTGGTGGCTTTGAACTACTGACCTTTTAAATCACAACCAGGACTTCTGTAGGAAAGTTACAAAATAGCATTTCCTCATCCGTGAAAAGGGAGTAGAAATGTCCTTGGCTGATTTTAAGACTGTGTGGATGCAGGTAAGCAATGGAGTATAAGTTCCACGAGGGCAAGGTGTTTCTTTTTCACCTGTACCCCTGAGGCGTGCACCTAGAAAAGTGTATGGCTTGTATCTGATGAATGAATAAATGCTCAGTCAAGGGCCAAAACCAAACTTGCACCTCCTATGATGGAAATAGTTTTCAATCAGCTGCTAAACTGAAGGTTAGAGGTTCAAATCCACCCAACGACTTCATGAAATGCTTCCTTGGAGATTACAGCCCAGAAAGTCCTCTGGAGCAAGTCTACTTTGTAACACGTGGGGTCACGATGAAGAGCTCGTAGTACTCTCTGTATTTCAGAGATGTTCTAAGGTGTATAAATTCCTCACCGAAGCTTGTGCAGGATTCCTTGGGAATGTGTGCTCCCCATAATAATTCCTTAGCACTCACCTGATCTCAAGTCAGGCCCCCACCTCCAAGATGACCCTTGCAGAACCAGACATCGAGTGATGCAAGGTGAGTCTAAAATGTTGCTCTTCCCGAAGAACGTTGCATCTCCGGCTGTTGGGAAGTTTAGTCATTTTGTTTGTTCAGTCCATGAAGGTTCTGCAGTTCTGATTTTGAATTGCCACACATGGACGTCTTTCTTCTACCCTCATCTCTTTTCTAGTCATATGCACGCATGTCCTAACCATATCATAATTCAGTGTGTATTAGATAGTCCCACCCGGGTTCTGATTCAGAGCCTTTGGAACCATTGCTTAATTTCCCAGTGTTCTGGGAGTTGATTCACTCCTTTCCTCTACAAAGACCTTGTATAACAGCTGAAAATCCATTATTACTTAATATCCTTTACTGTTCCCCGTTTCATGAATAAATGATTATGTTCCAGGGTTTTATTTTGGGCCTTTCTCATTTTCAAAACTTTCATGAGAATATCATTGTTGTACCACATATCAAAGGTGTTATTTTAAACTTTTTAGAACTTCATCATTCAGACATTCAGACAGTTCTATCAAAGAAGCTAAACAAAATAAATTTTAAGTGGTTCTTGGACTCTCCTACAAGCCTCCCACCGCTCCCCCTCCCCCACAAAACAATAACAAAAGCAATAGTACTGCTTTTCTGCTGTACTACATCCAAATCATAAGCAGCCCTGATAGTATAGTAGGCTACACCTTGCACTGCTAACAGAAGGTCAGCAGTTCAAGCCCACCAGCTTCTCTGCAGGAGAAAGCTGAGGTTTCTGCTCCCAGGAAGACTCGTTTCAGGAACCCAAAGGGTCATTTCTACTGTCCTCTGAATAAAAGCATCTTCATTAGAGTTTTCTCACCTTCCCTTCACATTCTCATCCATTTATTTTTAAAGAACCTTAATTACATTATTTTAGCAGAATCTTTTAGGCAATAGGGTTACATGATCTTATTAGAGCATTATGACTGCTTAACTATTTCACATGTAAAATGAACAAGATTAGTCTATTAACCTAATCAATTGTGTTATTTTAATCTGTCAAAACTTTGTTTATTTCATCATGTATTTAAGTACCATTTCCATGCATGTTCTTTGCTGTAAAATCCTCAAACATGTAATAAGAGAGCATATGAAAAAAGAGAATAACCATCAATAGGGTGATATGCTTTGTTCAGTTCATTATTTTCCAAAAAACTGTTTTGCTGTTGTCGAGACTATACACAGAAAAACATACATATGTTTACATATTTAACAGTTTCTAAAGGTTCAGTTTTGTGGCTTCGATAACATTGGGGTTATACAACAACATTCACTGCCTTTTCTGAGTTGTTATGGCCCATTAACATAAACCCACTGCCCCATCAAGGGTTCTATCTAATCTATGTTATGTGATACCATATAGATCTGAAAAGAGTGTAATGGTCAAGACAGACACGTGTTTTGTTCATATCTCTGATGGCTAGTAATGCTCACTGAACCTATTTCTATATGCTTGGGGCCATTTGAAGGCCCTCTTTGGTGCCAGACCTTTGCCCATTTTATGACTGCATTACTTGTTTTTGTTGAACTGTCAAAGTTTTACATATGTTTTACATGGATTCTTGCTGAATACATGGTTTCCAAACATGTTGCCCCTGTGGGTTTCCGAGAGTGCGACGCTTCCTGAGATGGACAGCCTCATCTTCCCCTCATTCATGATGGTAGCTGGATGTGACTGTTGGTCAGTGTAGCGGGATGCTTTCGTTAGGTGCCATGGAAGGAGCTTCAACTCGTAATGAGCCTACGGACACTAGAACTAGACAGCGCCCCATCCTACACGTCCTCACGATGGTTGTTATGTTCTGAGCCCCTGGCAGCAGCCAATTCATCTCTTTGAAGATCTTCCTCTTTTCACCAACCTTCTACTTTACCAGGCAGGATGCGCTTTCGTGGGAATAAGTCTCTCCTAATAACGTGTCCAATGTACATGCAATGGAGTCTCATCATCTTCCCCTCTCAGGAGCATTGTGTCTGTACTTGTCCCAAAACAAATTTTTTTGTTCTTCTGACAGGCCAGAGTACTTTCAACATTCTTTACAAACACCATAATTCAAATGCACCTATCTTTCTGCATTTTTCCTTAGTCAGTGTCCAGCTTTAACCTGCAATGAGGCAATTGAAAGTATTTTGGCTTGGGTCAGGCACATTTCAGTCCTCCAATGGACATCCTTGCTCTTCAACACTTGGAAGCAGTCACATGAAACAGATTGGTTCAATGCAATACATCCTTTGATTTCGTGATTTGATTCTCTTAGATGATGTTGTAAGTACAATTGCTTCTGAATTTCTTTACCAGGTATCTCATTGCTGGTGAATAGTAACTCAAGTGATTTTTGTTGTTGACCTTGTACACTGCAACTTTGCGGAATTCCTCTGTGAGCTCTCAAAGCGTATTTGTACACTCTTGAGGATATTCTAAATGTAGAATCATTTCATCAGAAAATATAAAGATGTTTATTTTTGTTCCCACGTAACTAAACACTTTTTACTTCATTTTCTTATCTTATTGCTCTGTTTAGTACTCTAGCACAATGTAAAAGTTCAGTGGTGAGAATAGGCACCCCTTCTCTTGTTCCCTATTTGAAGGGGACAGCTCTTAGTCTTTCTTCATTAAGTATAATTTTGGCTGTTGAATTTTCACATATGCACTGAATTATATTGGGGGATTTCCCTCTTATTTGAATTTTCTCTCCGAAGCAATAAGGTAGAGAGACTGTCTAGTACCCAAAAACCATCTATCACCCCTTTGATATGCATATCTTAAAAACCACTTCCACAGAGAGGGCCTCACCTCAGCTGGGTTCAGTTTTGAAAGCTGGAGGGAGAGATTGCTGCCATGCAACATTGTGCTAAGGTCACCCCAATTCAACAGGCACCCCTACAAGAGTGAGCATCAAACCTTACTGGAAATTCAAGCCAAGATGGGGGACAGGAGCATGTATTTCTCAGAGAGGGTTATTGCATTACCTTTAGGTTGCTCTTCTTGGGTACACCAGGAAGAGCAACCTCCCATTGAGAGAAAAGGTTTAACAAGAGTAATATAGAACCCAAGAGGAGAAGATGCCTGGTCCTATCTTTCCATTTGGACACCTTGGACCCAGTTTTCTTGAAGCAGTTAGTCAGCCAGGCCATGTGCTATATGGGACATTTTGAGGTGAACAGCATCCTTCATAGACCATACTAGCCGGGTTCAATGTGGAAACCCCACTATGTGAGCTGGACTGCACCTCAAACTCACCTATAGCAGATTTATGGAACTGGCACGCTCCCTTGGACTTAAGGCTGAGGCACCCTAGTGTATAAGGAAGCAGATAACTGTGATCCCAAGACTATGAAATCAACAGTCATCAGGCTTTGGTTCAGATCCTTGCTTTGTGGTGTCCAATTAATGGGACTACCATATTATTTCCTAGTAAATGCCCTCCTTGATTTCTTATGGCATGTATTAATCTTGTAGGAAGATTATCATGAAATTCCCATGATGTGTATATTAAGTGTCTTGTGATATTAAAAAGAACAACCAAGCTTACTTTTTGGGAGTAGAGGGCCCTGTCTTTGTCTCATGGAGCAGCTGATGGTTTCGAACTACCAGCCTTGCAGTCTAATGTGTAACCACTATACCACCCAGGCTCCTTCTTGTACCTCATTCCCCTTAAAATGTACTCAGCTTTCTTGAACCTATGTTCTTGTTGCTTTATGATATCTGTACTTTTAACTATCCTACTCTTTAAATTACTGTTTTTTTCTTCTCCCTGATTAAATCTGTTATACTTCTTGATACACTCATAGAGCCTTTTTTATAGATCTTCATTTGGCCCGTGCATCATTTTGTTTCTTTCTCTTAGGTGTGCATCTCTGTTTTCCCTTAGGAAACAATGGAAGACATTGTGAATGAGATGAAGGTTCACAGTGCAGATAATCAAGTTTACATTCAACAGTGCCACACATTCTGCTCCACCTCATTCGTTGCAATTCACTCAGTGTGACGTTATTTATCCCACTTCTTCCCTGTGTTTACTATTTTTATTTCTCCTTATTTACTAGCACTTTTGAATATTGTCCTAGGGTAAATGCTATCCTTTTCATCTCAAATAGTTGATTATTCAAAGGTGTTTGAACCTCCCCAGTGTAACTGTTCCCATTATAGGCCAGTCTTTAGTTAGGCTGAAACTCAAGGCGTAGGAGTGATTTCTTTTTCAGACTTAAGGTGACTAAGAGCCATATAGTCTCATGGTTTCACCAGATTCTTAGTTTTTAAATTACGTTTAATGTTGTTGTGTTATATAGTCTTCCTTTTTTTTTCATGATTTATTGAAGCCCTGGTCATGCTTTCACCCCCCACTATAATGTGCAATTGGATCGGGCCATTATTTCTCACTTCTTTGTGTGTCTTGTGATTTTTTGTTGTTGTTGTGACACTGGAATTAACTCTCTCAGTGTTTCCAGCATTGGACGGCTTTGCACACCAGAAAGTCTTAGGTGGGGAGAATCTTTGATTTTGCTTACTGGTTCTTCTCCCTCCTTTCCTATCCCAAGTTAGAGCTCCTTCTCCCATCCCTGTTTTAATTAGTACTTGAAACTTCCAGATATCATTTTTAAACTTTCAATCTCTTGCAAACAAACCGGAGAACATGATGTGGCAAGACAGTCCACCAGCAGGCAGGCAAGCAAGCTAGCATGTACTAATCATTCTGTCCACCAGGAATGTGCAGTCTCCTCTCTCATTTTATTACTTGCTTACTTTCCCTGTTTCTGCAACAGTGTGTGAGTAACAGGGTATACACAAGTGAATAAAACATCAACCCTGCACTCAAAGGCTTTAGCCCCTCACCCCAAACACCCCAGCCCACACCTTCTCCCAGACTTCCAGAGTTCCATGATAGAAAAGCAACTCCATGCCAGTCAGCTCCCTATTGAAGAGCAAGGATGTTGTTTGAGGATGAAGGTGCGTCTGACCCAAGTCATGGAACTTTCCAGCCCCTTGTGTGTATATGAAAGATGGAACATGAACAAAAAGGACCACAGAGGAATTGATGCATTTGATTTATGGTGCTGACCAAGAATATTGAATATGTGGACTGTCAGAAAAACAATCTCATCTGTCTTGGAAGAAGTATAGCCAGAAGGCTCGTTAGAAGCAAGAACGATGAAAATTCATCTCACTTACCTCGGACATGTTCTCAGGTGAGGCCCGCCTCTGGGAAAGAATATCATGCTTGATAAAGGAGAAGTTGTTCAGCAAACACTAGGAAGACCGTCAAGGAGATGAACTGACACAGTGCCTGCAACAATGGGCTCCACTGTCAGAACAATTTTGAGGGTGGCGGAAGGGGAGGCAGTGTTTCATTCTGTTTGTTGTACACGGGGTTACTATGAATTGCACCCGAATAACAAATAATACTAATTAGACTTCTAACTTTCTCATCCAAACATGATATGACCTATAACTAGCTTTTCAGTAAATGGTTGCTAAAGATCAAGCTATTGATATGATTAATAGACTCTATTTTCTCTCTAGTAAAAGAGAATGTAATATAATATATCTCACTGCCATCAAGTCAATTCTGACTCATAGTGACCCCCAGTGGGTTTCTGAGACGGCAACTGTTTACAGGGGTAGAAAGCACTGCTTTGTTTGTTTGATTGCTTGTTTTGTTTCTGAGGAATGGCTGGCAGTTTCGAACTACTAACTTTTTGGTTAACAGTCCGACTAGTAACCACTATGTCACCAGGGGTCCCCTGAGGCTGACAATATTATTCCTAGAGGTTTAGTGACTGACCAAGATTCTCATGGCTCCAAAATCAAACTCACTGCCATTGAGTCAGTTTTGACTCACAGTAACCCTATAAGGCAATGCAGAATGGTCTCTGAGATAATAATTCTTTTTTTATAAACATTTTATTAGGGGCTCATACAACTGTTACCGCAAGCCATGCACACATCAATTGTGTAAAGCGCATTTGTACATCATTCTCAAAACATTTTCTCTCCACTTAAACCCCCACATTAGGTCCTCATTTTCCCCCTCCCTCCCCCCTCCCCCCTCCCTCATGAGCCCTTGATAGTTTATAAATTGGTATTTTGTCATATCTTGCCCTGTCCGATGTCTCCCTTCACCCACTTCTCGGTTGTCTGTCCCCAGGGAGGAGATCACATATAGTTCCTTGCAATCGGCACCCCCTTCCCTACCCATTCTCCCTTTACCCTCCCTGTCTCGCCACCTACACCACTGGTCCTGCAGGGCTCATCCGCCCTGGATTCCCTGTATTTTCAGCTCCTATCTGTACCAGTATACATCCTCTGGTCTAGCCAGACCTGCAAGGCCAAATTCGAGTCATGGTAGTGGGGGCGGGGAGGAAACATTTAGGAACTAGAGGAAAGTTGTATTTCTCATCGTTGTTACATCGCACCCTGACTGGCTCATCTCCTCCCCGAGACCCCTCTGCTAGGGGATCTCCAGTGGCCTACTCTTTTAAGGATTGGAAAGCCTCATTTTTCTCCCTCAGGGTAGTTGGTGGTTTCAAATTGTTGACCTTGCAGTTAGCAGCCCAACTCTATAACCACTATGCCACCAAGGCCCCCATTTCAAGAGATGAATAAAGTGGTAAAGTTGTGGTTAGAACCCTAGTCTTTTTACCTCTGGGAGAGTGCTTTTTTTTTAACTGTACCAGATTGCCTGCTTATGTGTTTTTACAAAGACTTGCGATCAGGAAAGCAGTTAGTGACAAGAACTTGTGAAGATACCTACATATGACTTTATTTTAATGATGAAATGAGACTGTAAACATTCATTTTAAAAACTCCCTAGAACTAGGTTATAGATCCATCCCATTGGCAGCCCTCCCCATGGACTGATTGAGCTCCTTTCCAAAGGACCGGTCTGGTTGCTACACCCATGTGTGTTGTTGTATCGGTCTTTCCCTCCCCACCCCCCCTGCTGGGATGTCTGCTGAACTTCCCCTAAGCAATCACTCTACCATGAGAGAGCTACATTCAGCATGCTCACTGGGCACTTATAACTCTGGAGAAAGGTCCTTATCAACCTTGAGGCTTAGTCTTCATCCGAGTGATTGACTTTGCCTGGAAAGTGTCCATTAGCCTCTCAAACCACAGATGTTTGGATTATTCAATTGCAGTTCATCTCAAAGCACTGAGGGATTAGGACACTGGATCACTGGGGGCAAATAAAGAAAACCGAACTGCTCTGGCCGGCAGTTTCCGGTGCCTACCCTGACTTTTGGAGGGACTTAATAAGGAAGGGAAGAGGCAGAAATGACCCACTGGCCAGAGACAGTGAAAGTACACAGTTCACCCAGAAATCCACCCCTCCTCCGTCACCCCTAGATTTCATAAATCCCTTCCCTGCACAGGTTTCCATGTCTGCCAAAGGAACAAGGAAAACAGAAAGCATAACAGATTAGCTGGCTTGGCCAGTTTCTCTCCTGACCATCTCTCTCACTATTATCTGTCTCCATGGCGTGGCGTGTCCTGGGAGTCTAAAAAGGGCTCCTTTCACTCTTGATCGCCCTGTTGGATTTATTGTCAGCAGTTGATATTAAAATTAGCTTGCATTTGTTGAGCAAATCTGGATGGAAACAGGGAGTGGTCTGGGTGGTGACAGGAATTAGAATGATAATCCCCTGAGTTTTAGCGGTTACAGAACACTTTCCCACACATTGTCTCATGAGATCCCTGCTTAGTCCTTCAGGGGAGGTATTCTTAGCCCCTTTTGACAAATGAGAAAACCGATGTTCCAAACGTGAAGTGACTAGTCAGAGTTCACAAAATTTGCTGGCAATAGAAAAAGCAAAATAAAGCCTAAAACCCAAACTTTCCTTTTGCAAAGTGCTGGAAGGTGATTAGCATCTACCCTGAAGCTCTTTAACTATACTCAGATCATCAGCAACCAATTGTAACATACTGTAAACAAGGGACTCTGGTACCTGTTCTTTTGATTCCCTTCCACCAAGCTCTACTTCAATTTTTTATTTGGAAACTACTTCCTTCCAGAAGTCCTCAAGATTTCATCAGGTGCCCATCCTAAGGGCTTCCATAATACTCAAGATTATCAACACCCAGGTCTGGCTTCCAGTCAGTATAATAAGTCTCGGTCAGTTATATATAAGGTCACCACGAGAGGTGAAGCCCACTCAATGGCAACTAACAAGAGCCGCATATTTACTTCTCTCCAAATCAATTGCCTATTTTAAAATATCATCCCACTGAGGCACTCAAAAGCCCAAACCCAGTGCCATTGGATGGATTTAAATGCATAGCATTTGCTTGACTGCTAATCCAAAAGTCCAAATCTGAACCACTAGCTGCTCTGTGGGAGAACGATGTGGAAGTCAATTTCCATTAAGATTTATATCCTTGGAAACCTTAGGGGCTCATTCTACTTTGTCCTACTGAGTAACTATGAGTTAGATCTATAGGCACTAATGCTATTCACTCATTCTCACTACAGTCAGGTCATTGCTGGCTCATAGTGGCCCTATGGGGTGGAGTAGAACTGCTCCTGTGAGTCTCAGAGACGGTAACCGGTCACCAGCATGGAAAGCCCAGTCTCTCCTTCAGAGTAACTGGTGGTTGTGAACTGCAGACTCTTAATATCACAACCCAACTCATAACCGTACACCACCAGCGTGCCTACCTGTTTCCTCGCCCTCACCACCAGCTGCTCCAAGGGAAAGACAAGGCTCTCTACTCCAGGAAAGGTTTTGTCTTGGAAAGCCACCAGAGCATTTCTGCTCGGTCTTGTATGGTTGCTATGAGCCAGAATGGACTCCTTGGCAGGGAAGTGGTTCGAGTTTAATCCCTAGTATAGTAGATCCGGGTAAATATTTTTCAGTTAATATTAAATGATCTACTATAGCCAAGAGGTAATTAAGCTTCCACATTATCCTCAGATGTAGGGGTGGAATTGTGAGGTTTTTAAAAATCTTTCTTGTGAAAAGAAATCCTTTGGTCAGCAAATCAGGAGTGAGATTAGACTTTCCCTTTCCATAAATATTCACAACCTTGGAAACCCAAAGGAGTAATTCTATTCTGTCCTATTGGGAGTCAGAATCCCTTTGATGGCAGTGATTTTGGTTTTGTTACTGTTGTTTTAATTTTGCTTTCTTGAGTTAAAACAGTAAAATCACTTGACAAACCAGTCTATAACTAATTCCCTAAAGTGTTAAATTATTCCTGGAAATAAGACCTAACCATGTGAGATACCAAAAGTAAGACCTAAAAGCACGGTATTATACTCACCTTCCCAACACAATCACTGAAGACAAAGCAGGTGCATAAGCAAATGTGAAGAAAGCTGACGGTGCCTGGCTATTAAAAGATATAGCCTCTGGGGTCTTAAAGGCTTGAAGTTCAACAAGTGGCCATCTAACAAGGAAGTAGCAAAGCCCACATGGAAGAACCACAACAACCTGTGTGATCACGAGGTGTCAACGGGATCAGGTACCGGAAGGTCAAAAATAGATAAGTATATCGATGTGAAGGAAAGGGGTCAGGTCAGAGTGGAGACCCAGAGGCCATCTTTAGACAATTGTACATTCCCTCAAAGAAGGGTCACATGGAAGAGACTATTCAGCCAGGATGCAGTATGGCACCAAACAAGCACACAACATTCCTCTAGTTCTTTAAGGCTACACACACACACTGTCATGACTAGTGTTCTACCTTACAAATGCTGCTAGACCAGAATATGTACATTGGTGCAGATAGGTGCTTTGACACACAGATTCCAGACAGATAAATCCCTCAGAAACAGAAACAGTAACAGAAAAGTGGGTGAAGGGAGATGTTGGACAGTGTAAGACATGGAAAAATAATAATAATTTATGAAGAGTTCCTGAGGGAGGGAGAGTGGGGAGGGAGGGGAAAAGATGAGGAGCTGATACCAAGGGCTATAGAAAGCAAATGGTTTGAGAATGATGATGGCAACAAATGTACAAATGTGCTTGACACAATGGATGGATGGATTGTGATAGGAGCTGTACGAGCCCCCAACAAAGCCCACATGGAAGAAACACACAAGTCACGAGGTGTCAAAGGGATCAGGTATAAGGCATCATCAGAACAAAAAATCTTACCATAGTGAATGATGGGAGGAGTGCGGAGTGGAGACCCAAAGCCCATGTGTAGACCACTGGAGATTCCCTTGCAGAGGGGTCTCGGGGAGGAGACGAGCCAGTCAGGGTGCGATATAGCAACGATGAAAAATACAACTTTCCTCTAGTTCCTAAATGCTTCCTCCCTGCCCCCACTATCATGATCCGAATTCTACCTTGCAAGTTTGGCTGGACCAGAGAATATACACTGGTACAGATAGGAACTGGAAACACAGGGAATCCAGGGCGGATGATCTTTCAGGACCAGTGGTGTGAGTGGCGATACTGGGAGGGTAGAGGGAGAGTGGGTTGGAAAGAGGGAACCTATTATAAGGATCTATATGTGATCCCCTCCCTTGGGGATGGACAACAGAAAAGTGGGTGAAGGGAGACAACGGACAGGGAATGATATGACAAAATAGTAATTTATAAATTATCAAGGGCCTATGAAGGAGGGGGGAGCGGGGAGGGAGGGGGAAAATGAGGACCTAATGCCGGGGTTTAAGTGGAGAGGAAATGTTTTGAGAATGATGAGGGCAATGAATGTACAAATGTGCCTTACACAATTGATGTGTGTATGGATTGTAATAAAAGTTGTATGAGCCCCTAATAAAACGATTTAAAAAGACCAAAAACATGTACAAATGTGCTTGACACAATGAATGAATGTGTAGATTGTGATAAGAACTGTAAGAGCCCCCAATAAAATGATTTTTTAAAAAAAAGAAAGAAAAAGCAGTAACGGGAATGGGAATAGGGATTGGGGAGGGGAGGGGTGGAGGAGGAAAGGGAGGAAGGAAGGGAGAACTGATAGTAAAGATGGATGCATTAAACCGCCCCCCAGGGGACCAATAACAGAAATGTGGGTGGAGGGATACAGCAGATAACGTGAGATATGAAATAATAATAATATATAATTTATTAAGGGTTCATGAGGGTGGGAGGGGGAGAGGGAAGGATAAGAGAGGAGCTGTTATCAATGTCATCCTCTGTACAAGTTCACTTGATGTAATTGATTTATGGATTGTTACAATGTCTGTAACAGCCCCCAGTAAAATGATTGGGAAAAAATAATATAATGAAAACCAAACAACAACAACAACAAACAAACCTAAAAGTGGAAGAGGACTAGAGATGTGACAAGAATGAAGGGCATGTTTGTGTAACTACATGGGGAAAGAGGTAAGCTCAGTTATTTTTGGAAGTACTGGAAAACTTAGCTGAGACACTGAGACTGCTCATATGTCTGGTGCTATTGCGGGAACCCAACGTCATGCCAAGCATCTAGTTGTCAGATAGCTTCCAGGAAGGGACCTGAACTTGTGTATGTAGTTATTTATAATGCTAACTTACTTTTGGATGTTAGGTTAGTAGACCCCACACCATCACTGAGCTATGTTATCAGAACCTTAACACCAAAACTACCAAACCCATTGCCATCAAGTTGATTCTGACTCATAGTAGAGAGTAGAACTGTCCTATGTGGTTTGGAAAGCTGTAATCCTTACGAAAGCAGGCTGTCCCTCACATTTCCAGGGAATGACTGGGGGACTTCTACCACCAACCTGGGGGTTAGAGCAGCTGAGTGCTTAACCCCTGTGACACCAGGGTTCCATATCTAAACCAGAGATAGATGTATTATGATGCTTATGGCAGATGATGAGCAAGATCTATATATAAATATAAAATCCAGCACCCAACCTAGTATCTCTATATACAAAAGATGTCATATGTTTTTACAACTTAATGAGTTGCATGAATAGAATTATCATGGAAAAAGAATCAGTCCTGTCTTAGTAGTGAGGCCATTTCTGCAGCGACAGGATCTTAAAAGACATGAAAAGCATCCTAGATAATGGAAGTGATTAACTGTCTACTGGTTCCAAATAATAATAATAACTCTCTGCCGTTGAGTTAATTTCCATTCATGGCGATCCTACAGGACAGAGTAGAACTGCTTCTGCGAGTTTCTGAAAGTATGAATCCTTCAGGATTAGAAAGCTTCACCTTTTTAAGAGGATGACACTTTTACTTGAAAAGCAGCTGGTGGTTTTGAACTGCTGAGCTCATAGTGAGCAGCCTGACGCACAACCCACTATGCTACAAGGACTCCTTGGTAAGTGGTTAGCCCACTGGTGAATAGGAACCTCAAAGGCTAGAGGTTTGGGCCCAACTAGAGGTATATCAAAAGAAAGGCAGGTGATCCATTTTGTCAGACCATTATGAAAACCCTATTGCGTGGACATGAGTCAAAAATGACTCAATAGCAACAGGTCGAGCAAGCAGACAAGCAAAGGGGATTATAGGCATTATGCCGAATTTTCAGTATGAAATTCAGGGTATATTCAAAGAACATTAAAAAGTAAAAATGAGGACCTAATGTCGGGGGTTTAAATGGAGAGAAAATGTTTTGATAAATGATGTACAAATGCGCTTTACACAATTGATGTGTGTATGGATTGGGATAACAGTTGTATGAGCCCCTAATAAAATGTTAAAAAAAATTTATTATAAGAAATATTAAAAAAAAAAAAGTTAAATATGAGTAGAGCATGGAGCAAGAAACATTTGCAAGCTTAAAAGAAGACAACAACTTTGAAATAACCTGAATTTTATCTTGTGAGTGAAGGGTAATGTGTTAGAAAAATGACCTTCAAAGTTGTCTGTCTTAGTCCCCTAGGCCTATAAATACGTTAGTTTGCAAAGCAGAGAGAAATTAAGGTGGTAGATGGTAGATTAAATTTACTAATCAGCTAACATTAAAATAGGAAGATTACTCTGAATGATCTAGGTGGGCCTAATGTAATCACAAGAGTTGAGAAAAATGAAGGAAATTAGAAGACTGAATCAGAGAAATTACAGTAAAAAATGACTTGGCTCTTACTTTCCTTTTGTCCCACTATCCTGTTTGACCTTCATTCAGGTTTCAGTAATTCCTCTCGGTTACATTGCCTTTGATCAGGCCCTATCAGGCATCCTACACTCTCCTCGCCATCGATTTTAAATCACTTGTTGTTTCCTTGTCCCTGGGTTGGTTGAAACTCCCCTTCATTCCCCTTGCCTCCCCCTCTTCCATGTCCCTCCAGAACCAAAGGAAATAGAGGAAAGAACTAGGAGGAAAAGGTCATTTATAGAGGTCTAAATACAGGTATGTACATATGTAAATATATTTACATGTAATGATAGGGAAATAGAGTATGTACATATATTTATGTTAAGTATTAAGGTAGCAGATGGACATTGGGGCTCTACTCAAGTACTCCCTCAACTCAAGAACACTTTGTTCTAGTAATCTGGAATTCTGTAATGTTCACCTTCCCAACACAATCACTAAAGACAAAATGGGTACATAAACAAATGTGGTGCAGAAAGTTGATGGTGTCCAGCTATCAAAAGATATAGTATCTGGGGTCTTAAAGGCTTGAAGATAAACAAGTGGCCATCTACCTGTGAGAAGCAACAAAGCCTACATGGAAGAAGAACACCAGCCGGTGTGATCATGAAGTGTCATTGGGATCAGGTACCAGGCATCAAACACCCAGGAAAAATAATCATGTCAATGTGAATGAGGGGGAGTGTGGAGTGGAGACCCAAAGCCCATTTGTAGGCAATTGGACATCCCCTTACAGAAGGATCACAAGGAAGAGACGAACCAGTCAAGGTGCAGTATAGCACAGATGTAACATACAACTTTCCTCTAGTTTTTGAATGCTTCCTCCCCACCACTATCATGAGCCCAATTCTACCTTACAAATCCAGCTAGACCAGAGCATGCACATGGGTACAGATAAGAGCTCTCAACACAGGGAATCCAGGACAGATAAACCCCTCCAGACCAATAATGAGAGTAGTGATATCAGGAGGGGAAGGGGATGGTTGGGGGAGAAAGTGGGAACAGATCGCAATGATCAACATATAACCCCCTCCCAGGGGGATGGACAACAGAAAAGTGAGTGAAGGGAGACAGTGGTCAGTGTGAAACATGAAAAAATACTAATAATTGATAAATTATCAAGGGTTCATGAGGGAGGGAGGGTGGGGAAGGGAGGGGGGAAATGAGGAGCTGATACCAAGGGCTCAAGTAGAAAGAAATTTTTTTTTAAAATGATGATGGCAACATATGTACAAATGTGCTTGACACATGGGTGGATGGATTGTGATAAGAATTGTATGAATCCCCAATAAAATGAAAAAAAATGACTTGGCTCAAAATTGCTGGCTTTGAAGATGAGAGAAGAGGACCACAAGTCAAGGAATCTGAGCCATGTCTAGAAGCTGCAAATGGCAAGGACTGCTTTTGTAACCTAGAGCCCACAGAAAGAAGTATAGGCCTGCTGGCATCTTGATTTTGGCTCAGAGATATGTTGTGGACTTCTAAACTACAGAACTGCTAGATAATAAATTTGTGTCACTTTGAGCCACTAAGTTTATGGTAGTTTATTATAACTTTCCTATAAAAGCTAATATGAAGCCCAAGGCAAATTTTTGAAGAGAGGCATGTTTTAGAGAAATTTCATTTCTGAGTTATGTTTCAGGATTCCATTCAGTTCATAAACAAGTGTTAATCCACTGGGATAGACGCTATACTGAGCACTAGGCATGCAGCCATTATCAAGGTGCATACAGCCCCTCATCCCATATTGAATAAATTATCAAACATCCATTCTACCGTCTTCTTCATTTCTAATGCTACAGCCTCATACACTTGTGACTGGATTTTTAGAGTAGAGTCCACAGGGCTTTCCCTGCAAATGGTTGATTCTGGTTGCTATTGCTGCCTAGCAAGCGCACCGTGGTTAATGGAACAAATGGGTTCAAGAGTTCAAAGCACCTAGGTTCTTATCCCAGCATTTCATGGTTTTTGAGTGAATTTCTTACTTTCATGAGGCTTCGTTTGTTCACATATAAGTGCAGCTCACCACTCTTTGGTCATATTGTCATAGCGTGATGACTTGTCTGTTGCGATGATACTAGGTACCATGCCACCAGTATTTTAAATACAAGCAGGGTCACCCAAGCTGGACAGGTTTCAGCAGAGCTTCCACACCAAAACAGACTAGGACAGAGGACCTGGAAATCCACTTCTGAAAAAACTTACCAGAGAACCTTGTTACTATCAGTCGACTATTGTTTAAGATAATGCAAGAGATGAGCCACTTGGGTTGGAAGGCACTGAAAATACAAGCGAGGAAGCGCTTCCTCTTCAAAGTAGGGTTGGCCCTAAAGATCTGGATGGAATAAAGCTTTCAAGACTTTCCCTTGCTGATGTAGCACAACTCAAACGAGAATCAATTTCTGCCAACAACAATTACTAATCATAATGTGACACGGATGAAGTATGAACATAGAAAAGTTGTAAGTCATGAAAAAGTAAGTGGAATGCACATGAATCAGTATCATCCGGCATTAGTGAGCAGAAATGAGCTGATATTGGTAATTGTGAGTCATGTAATCATTTACCATATCAGGAAAGACAAATTATAGAGGAATGGTATCATATCCATTTATCTTTTAAAAGTACATTTCAAGATCTATCCTGAAGTACAACACTGTCCATATGTAAGGATACTATCCAAATGCCTAAAAAATAGACCAATGATTAATAGTATTAGTCAAATTTAAGCATCAACCATTAATGTCAAAAATGACAAAATTAAAGATTTTCACCAATGTTTTCAGTCTGAAATTGATCAAATACTCATTCAAGATGCATTGTTAATTATTGGTGATTAGAAGGTGAAAGCTGGAAAAATGTGGAAAGATTGGTGCTTGGAAAATATGGCCTTGGTGATAGAAACAAAACAGGAGATCACCTGATTGAATTTTGCAAGACTAATTATTGCTTATTCATTGTGAATACCTTTTTCAACCACATAAGTGGCAACTAGACACATTGATGTCACTAATAGAATCCCTGGGAATCAAATCAACTATGTCTGTGCAAAGAAACAATGGAGCAAGCTCACTATCATCAGCCCAGTCAAGGCCTGAGGCTAACTGTGGAACAAGCCATCTATTGCTCCTATACAAGTTTAGGTTGAAGCTGAGGACAAGTAAAACAAGCTAATGAGAGCCCAAGTACCACCTTGAGTGGACGCCATCTCACAATACATTAAATCCACGGAACACTAATCAACGAAAACCAGATGCATTGTGGAATGACATCAAAGACATTCGACATGACGGAAGCAAAGGGTAAGAACAAGACATACAGAAAAAGCCAAAATGAAACTACCTTTGAACAAACAAAAGTAAAGTATTAAATACGCAAAGATCTGGAGTTAGAAAACCAAAAGAGAAAGAACATGTTAGGTATTTCTCAAGCTGAATGAAAAAAAATGAAGAAAAAATTTAAGGTTTGAGTTGTAAAATACAGGATTCTATAAGCAAAATATTGACCAATGCAGAATACATCAAAGGAAGATATGAGTAATACAAAGTCACTCTACCAAAAAGAACTCATTAATGCTCAGCCATTTCAGAAAGTACTTTATGATCAAGAGCCTATAGTATTAAGAAAGAAATCAGAACTTCACTGAAGGCCTTGATAAAAGCAAGGATCCAAGAATTATGAGAGACCAATGGGGATGTTTCAACAAACAGATGCAGCTCAATCAACAAACAGGTGCTCAATCAATATGCCAATCATTTTGGAAGATAGCTACTTGACAAACAACTGGCAGAAATCCATATTTGTGCCCATTCAAAAATAAAAGTGATCCAATAAAGTACAGATATCATTGAACAATATTTCATGCAGTAAGTTTTTCTGAAGATAACTAAAATATGACTGCAGCAGTACACTGACAAGGAGCAGCCAGAGGTTCAAGATGGAGTCAGTAGAAGAAGTCAAGGAATGAGAGAGATTATTACTGATAGCAGATGAATCTCGGCTGAAAGCAGGGAACACCAGAAAGATGTTTACCTGTGGGGCTTTTTTATGCTTACCTGCATTGCCCATATGAGAACATTTGAGTGTATGGATCATAACAAATAGAATATATCATTGGAAAGAATGAGCACTATAGAACTCTTAATTGTGCTCATGCAGAACCTGTACATAGGTTGAGAGACAGTCACTGCAAGGGAACAAGGAGAAAGTTGTGGTTTGAAATAAAGGTTGTATCCTTTCATCAGATTAAACTTAATCTGTATGTTGAATAAATTTTTTTTACTTTTATTTTTTATTTATTCTTTTAAATCATTTTACTAGGGGCTCATACAACCCTTTGTTTTTTTAATCAATTTATTGGGCTCATATAATTCATCACAATACATAGATCAATTGTGTAAAGCACACCTACACATTTGTTGCCCTCTATTCAAAAAATTCGCTTTCCTCTTGGGTTCCTGGAATCAGCTCATTTTCCTTTT
>NW_022104341.1:58749996-58753853 GCF_000313985.2 Echinops telfairi | reverse complement strand
CACCTCCCCCTCTCCCATGTCCCCCCGGAACTGTCAGTCCCGTTGTTTTCTCCTCCAGATTGTTCATCCAGCCTGTCCTATCCAGACAGGCCTGTGGAGACAACAACATGCACAAAAATAATCCAAAGTATTAGACTATATGAAGAACAACCCTGCATTGGGATTGTGATTCTCCTTTCTAAGACAAATTTGTTTCTTCTTCTGACAGTCCATGGTATTGGCAATATTCTTTGGCAACACCATATCAAAGGCATCAATTCTTCTTCCATCTGTCTTATTCATTATCAAGATTTCACAATCATGGGACGAGACGGGAAATATCATGGTTGTGTCAGGCACATCTTAGTCCTTAAAGTAGAATCTTTGATTTTTTGAACCTTTAAAAAAATGTTTTTGTTTTTTATTTTTAAACCTTTACCATGGTCTTTTACAACAGATTTTCCCAATGCAACTTGTCTTCTGAATCTTTCCTTGCTGCTTCCAAGAGTAATGATTAAATCCTTCATGCCGTCAGTCTTTCTTTGTTTATTATGATGTTACTTATTGATCTAGGTGTAAGGATTTTTGTTTTCCTTATGTTGAGAGTGACCCACAGTAAAGTCTGTAGTCTGGTTTTCATCAACGTGCTTTGTTGTTTTCAGCAAGCAAGGGTTTTCGTCTTCATAGTGTGGGTTCTTGGTGAATATTTCTTCAGCTCTGATGATGCATCTTCTTTATATAATTCAGCTTCTAGAACTATTTGTTCACCTTATGGATTGACAGACTATGGTGAAAGAACACCACCCTGATACACACCTTTTCTGATTGTAAACTACACAATAGCACATGGTTCTGTTTGAATAATTGCCTTGAAATATAGGTCCAGGTTCGACAGAACACAAATAAGTGCTCAAAAATTCTTTCTTCCTGATGTGATACGTAGTTTGTTATGATCCACATAACAAAATTATTTTATATAGTCAATAAACCACTGGTAAATTCTATCTCCAAAACCAAACTCATGCCATCGAGTCAATTCTGACTCATGGTGATCCTATAGGGAGAACTGCCCCTGGGGGTTTCCGAGATAACTGCTTAAGGAGCAGAAAGCCTTCCTCCTGCAAGCACTACTGAGGGACATTTAAATCACTTCATAGAGGGGATTCTCAAATGGAGGCAGATAGGCCATATCAAAATCATTTAATAAGCATTTTGACATTGAACATAGTTGTTGAACTCCTACTCTAAACTCTGATAGGTTCAATACGGTGGAGGGGAAGACCAGGAACATGCATACATTGAAAATATCCCTCCCTTTATTTAGGCAATTTAAACTTTGCAACATATCTGATGTCAGCACTTGCATCATCGGTATTCCCCATGAGAATATGAAGTATAATAGTTTCCTAGGGGTGCTGTGTCGGAGCATCACTGAGTGAGTGGGTGTGCAGGAACAGAAAAAGATGGGCTTGTCGTTCAAATTCAAGTCATTAGCATGGCCAGTCTCTCTGTTAACTCTAGAGGAAGGTCCTTGATGACCTTTTCCAGCCTCTGGTAGCCCTGTGAGTGACTCCCAAGAAATGTGGCTTATCGATGCTTGTTCACATGGATGTTTGCCCTCTGTGTGTTTGTTTTTGTGTTACCTCTTTTCTTTTATAAAGGTATTAATCATATAGGATTAGGGCCCAACTCTACTCCAATATGACCTCAATTTAACCAATAGCATCGCCAAAAGCTTGTTCTCAAAAGAGCTCATAATCACTGGTACTGGATGCATTGACTACCTAGGGTTGCTGTAACACAAATAGCCTATGTAGATGTCCTTAAAGAACAGAAATTTAATTTCTCACATACCTGGAGGCTAAAAGCCTAAATCAAATCCTTTCTCATGTTGATTATTCCTCTTGTGAGCCCAATGTTCGCTTCTAGCATCTGCCAGTGCTCTTGGGCATTTCACTGCTTATAGATGAGTGTCACAAGCTGTCCTCCTCTGGTCTCATGTCTGGGTCTAAACTTGTGTTTTATAACTCAGATTAGTTTTAGGAGTTGCCTTCTCTGGTGGGACATCATACGAGTGATTACCTTGTATTAACTTTTGTTATAGACTATCCTTATTATATTACATGAAATGTAAGGTGTGTTAGTCTGAATAGATTAGAGAAACAAATTCATAAACACACATATGTGTATAAGAAAGAGCTTTATATACAAGACCAATTGAATATTGAGAAAACATCCCAGCCCATTCCAGATCAAGTCCATAAATCTGATATTAGCCCATAAGTCTGATACAAATCTGTAAAGTCCTATTCAAACTCACAAAACACATGCAACAATGCTGAATGCAGGAAGATCATAGGCCAGTGGCTGGGAAGTCTTGTGGACCCAGTGGCAGTAGAGGCATCTCAGTGCTGGCAGGGGTCTCCTGTGACTTCTCCAGTTCAGGGCACTAGCATAATTCCATTTGCCTTGTCAAGTGCAATGTCTCCCAGGGAGTCCACAGAGAGAGTGTGTGTCTCCTGCCTCCAGTCAGGAATACAGGAGTTCCCAGAATCCTCAGGAGAAAGCCATGACCCCATAGAGGCCTCATTGGCTCTGACTTGATTGACAGTCTAGACTCCACCCCCTTCGCTCTGAGTCCTCAAATTGACACCAGATTATGTAACTGCCACATAAGGTCATTACATTGCATGGCATTACATAGAATCACTTTGAAATCTGGAAGGTAATCTGCTCTACTGAAGGCAGACCAACTTAATACTTATAGTTATTCCATGACAATAAGCCCTGGTGGCGTAGTTGTCACTCATTGGACTGCTAACCGCAAGGTCAGCAGTTCAAAACCACCAGCCACTCCATGGGATAAAGACAGGGCTTTCTACTTCCATAACAAATTAAAGTCTTCAAAACTCACAGGGGCAGTTCTACCCTGTTCTGCAAGGTTGCTGAGTCAGCATTGAGTCAATAGCAGTAAGTTTGGTTTGAGGTTTTGATTTTTGGTTTATTCCATAACAGCAATTTGCCTAGTGTTTAATCAAACAACCGGGGGAAAAGCATAACTAAATTGACACATAAAATTAATCATTTCACTGGTGTTAGGGCTTCAGCATATCTTTTGGGGGACACAATTTAATTCATAATGTGGAGCATTACATGAAGCAATTTACCCAGGGTTGTGTAGGTGGCACACAGTAAGGGGAGGACAATGTATTTGAGAAGCCTTTTTTTTTTGTAGATGACTATGATAGGTTTATTGTGCCAACCTGGTCAATAGGAACATAGGATTAATCATGCCGCAGTCTGATTGGACAGCAAAGAGATAAATGGCTCTGCAAGGCCCTCTCTCATCTCTCTTGCTCTTTGGTGATTGGATAAGCGTGCTACTGCTAGTTCTCTGCCTCAACCTGTATGCTACACCACCTGTGGGCCAAGCCAACCCACAGATCATGGATCGTGGATCTAGGAATGCTGATTGTGGAGTGTCTCAATTGAGCTTGAGGCTTCTTCGAGACCTGCTTCGCCACACTGCTGGTACATACATCACTTGAGCTTGAGGCTGGTGGAAACTGTTGCCTTGTATTGCTTGGGTTTGGTAGCCCATGTGGGCCTGCTTCGCTAAGTCCTGAGCTACTGACTCGTGCTGACCCACCCTGCTGCCTGCTGCCTGTGGGTAGACTCTGCCTGCCTTGCCCAAGGGAGACTCCACCATCTCCTTCCTTGATCTTAGACCCAGAAGCCTATGTGAGTCAAAGGACTTCCAATATATTAACTGTTCCATGAAAGTAGTTGAACTGAGCCCTGCTGTGTGGACTAATTAGCTATTATATTGTTTCTCACTGTATATGTCTCTCTCTCTCTCTCTCTCTCTCTCTCTCTCT
>NW_022104341.1:58737697-58748347 GCF_000313985.2 Echinops telfairi | reverse complement strand
GCTTGTTTACCTTCAAGCTTTTAAGACCCCAGACGCTATATGTTTTGATAGCCGGGCACCATCAGTTTTCTTCACCACAGTTGCTTATTCACCTGCTTTGTCTTCAGTGGTTCTGTTGGGAAGGTGAGCATCATAGAATGCCAATTTAATAGAAGAAAGTATTCTTGCATTGAGGGAGTTCTTGAGTGTCTGCTGCTACTTCATAACTGAAATTTTGCTACTGTTATGAATCAGGCAACCCCTGTGAAAGGGTCATCCAACCCCCAAAGGGGTCATGACCCACAGGTTGAGAACCACTGGTTTAGAAGGACAATGAAGTGTCATTTTAAACAGGCTAGTCACAAAGGGCTTAAGGAATCCATAATGGAGCCAAGATCTGAGTGAGAAAGGTGGAAGGAAAGGAGTTGCAAGCAGAGGGAGCAGCTCTTCTCCGAAATGCTGGACCAGGATGATTTATTAGAGATGCTCAAACAGTTCTCTCATTTAGGACACTCAGTTACATTTGACTTTCTGATAAACAGCAAATCGCTTTTTAGTGTAAGGACTCATTGTAATAAAGGACTAAAACTTTTGGTTGTTCATATGAACTTCAAATATGACCAGGTATGTTTGTCTTCATTTGCTTTTAGCCAAATTTGACAAACTTGCATTCACTCCTGGAAAAGGCAGGCCAGAGTGATTTTTGTCTAATGTGATCCAACACTCTGGGAGCTGAGGTGGGACAAAATCGCAATCTAAACCAGAAGCAATTCAAATAGGTATTGATATTCCAGGAGAACATTCATTGTCTTCTACTTGTCTCATTGGATAGCTAGCGATTTGTCTCCCCAACAACTCCTTAAAGTTAGGCTGCATATTGCTGTATTTCTACAGGAAGTCTAATCAAATGCGTGCACCTGCCCCTCCTCTACCTCTTCTATTTCAAGCTGCAGCAGAAGCACTGTTCTAGGTACAAAGGGGACATCTCTCTTTAGTAAGAAAAATAAACATACATAAATTATTCAAACTCACCTTACAACGCAATAAAGAGCCACAAGAGCAGTGCCAGGGGACACTGGAAGTCAGAAAAGACAGAGCTGGTTTTCACCTTGAGAGTCAAGAAAGCCTGCAAGTAGGAGTTAGCACCCAATACAGGTAGTAAATTTTGATAATAATTCATTTTTCAGTAAGACATTAGAGGAACATTACCATAGGAAAATCAAGTAGTATGAGCAAAAAGTCAGTTGAAAAAAAAATAGCAGGTCTTGTTTCATGAGCAACATATCTCCATGGTTGCAGCGAAGAATAAGTAAACTGAGTGGCTTGAGCTGTGGCCTGATTGTAAAGAAAACTTTGCCTTAGACTGGCTTCTCTAGAGAAGCAAAACCAGTGAAATTTATGTAAATATATATATGTAGTATATGCACACACACATACATATACATAATATGTATTTATGAGATTTACCTCAAAGAAATGTTCACACCATTGTAGAAGCTGACAAGTTTCAAGCCTATGGATCATACATACGTCACGCTTTTCTTGACTCATATAGCTGCAGGGGCTAAGGAATCAAATACTGGCAGGTCAGATGACAGGCTGCTTGCTGCAGAGGCAAATGAATGCAAAGATGCAGGTAAGCTCACGGGCTGGAGATGAGTTCCAGGATGAACAGACAATATAGGAGGTCCCTGGCTCGAGTCCATAGAACTTAAGGTCAGATGATAAACCAGATATGGGAGAGTTATCTAGAGCCAGCAAAGTATATCCACATTTATCATTGAGTGGGAAAGATAGAACAAGGCAATGAGGCTCTGGTGAGGAAGTGGAAAAAGGATTTAAAACTTTCTCTGAGTTTGGTAGGGAGAGGAGAAAAATTATCTGATGTTCAAGCAGGGCTGAAAGAAAAGATTCACATTTGTCGCTGAGTATGTGACACATACGTGGTGTGTGTGTGTGTGTGTGTGTGTGTGTGTGTAGAAGCACTGAAGACATGGTGAATGAGGCTGAAGATGCAAATGAGCGAGAGTATGAATGAAATTATCCAGGTCCTGAAAAAGCTAAATGGTACGGGTAAAAAAGGGCTAGTATTTTATGCCAATCGAGGAAAGATGAGAAGATCATTGGAGAGGCAGACAGAGCAGGCATTGAAAATTGAGAAATGGGGCAAAAACCAAAACCATAAAGATGATATCCACAGGGTGTTTGACTGTGGATTGACTGTCAGAATCAGAATTAAAGATTGACTGTCAGAATCAGAATTATTTGCAGCTCTGCAAAGCAATACGATTTCACAGGCCATTTCCAGCTTTGAAGGTGGAAGGGGCCAGGAGCCAAGGAATGTGGGCAGTCTCAGGAAGCTGAAAAGGTCCAGAATTTCTGCATCCCGAAAGAAATGAAACCCTACAAACATCTTGATGCAAGCTTCTAAGCCATGTATGTAATTTGTTTCAGCAGCAATAGAAAAATGAGTATATTCCCCACGTGACCTAAAACTTCTAAGGATTCTGGAGAAATCCAAACCTCCAGAACTAAGAACACCAGCTCAGCATCCATTCCAAGTCCTAGATGAGAAAGCCAGATTAAAGAAAACCTGAGTTTAGATGTGGGGGAATTAGGCAATGCTTTAGAGCAGTGTTTACAATTAGGAGTTGTTTTTTACATTGAATGGCTTTTTGGATCCCTAGTGAGGTACAAGAGACATTGAAATAAAATTTCTCTTTAGTTGTGTTTTTCCAGGGGCTCCCAGACTCACGTATATAGGGATTGACACCTAATGAAAAGAGATCTTTCATATGTGTGGTAAATGCGAAAGCCTCAGTGCTGGTCCTGGTGGACAGGGCTTAAAGTGGGAAGTGGGTTGTCAATGACTTTCTATTCCAAGTCATAGGGCCACCTTCTGTCCACGCTGCCCCACTGTCCCATGTACATCAGGAGAAGTACGTTGTGCCACTTTGAAATGTGCTGTGGGAGAAGTGAGGATAGGCTGCTAGTGACATTTGGCAAAGGTGATAACATTTCAAAGTAGAACTTGAGCAGACCTGGGTGATTAAGAATGGTTTCAGAAGTTTCTGCTGCAAGGCACCCACGAAGTGAGTGGGTCAAGGTCAAGTTGCCCCAGAGGCTCTCTCCAGTAAACAGTCGTGGCTGGGGGTGGAGGCTGTGGTTTTCATCTCAGTTCTACGTTGTCTACTTCTCGATAGCAAAGGCTTCCCCACAGCATCCACCACGGCGTCTTGTACATTAGAGACGAGCAGTCATTGTGTGGTGACAAATGAATTGATTGGGTCAAGGGCAGGAGACAATAAAGGCAGTAGCTGCTGCTGTCACCAGGATGATTCTCACAACACTCTCACATCCCCTTCTCAGGGCGCTATGAGGTGGGTACTAGCAAACCTGTTTTGCTGCTAAAGAGAATGAATTTCACCCTCAGTTTTGCAGCTAATAGCTGGAAACCCTGGGACTGGGATCCAGCCCTTTGGCTTCTCAGATTGGAGCTTAGCAGCATCTCACCACTCTTCCTCCCTCCCTTCTCTAGCCCTTTTGCAAACACGGAGTCTTCAGTGGGCACTGGACAACAATGCCCACAGCCTCAAGGATGTAAAAAGAACTAAGAACTAGATCAGAAGAAGGTCACAGCTTAGCAGAGGAAACGAGCTCAGAGATGCGTAAATTCTGACTCACCCTAACTCTGGGACATTGCTCGAGCCTTCTTATGGGGGAGGCACCCACACATAACTCAGGTGTACAGCAATTTAACACTATGTTACAATGGTTCCTGTTAATAGATTAAAAAAAAGTAGGTTTAGCATCATGAAGTATCTAGTGCCCACTTGAGCCTTCTTTCTCTCTCTTTAAAGTACCTCTCCATTGCGGTAAAATGTACAGGACATAATATCTACCCTGTAAGTCACTTTGAATGTACAAGTCCGCGACATTCATTACATTCATAACACTGTGCAACCATTTCCACTAACCATTTCCAAAACTTTTCATCAACCCAAACAGAAACTCAGTGCCCATGAGGCAATCTCATTTTCCCTTGGCTTCAGATAGCACCCATTGTAACCAACTGGATTGTGCTCTCTCGACATAAACACTAGCACAGAGCTCTCCTCCAGGGGCAGCCAGAGATGAGAGGAAAGATGGATTGAGAGTCCGTGAAAAGACAGTCATTCAGGGAAGTTGAGAGGCTCCCTAGGCTGTGGGAAAACGGACCCTCACTGCAGAACAGAGAAATGAGCCAGGGCATTTAAAGGCTACCTTCAAGTTTGGTCCCTGACTCTGAAAACCAAATTAGGAAAGAATGTATCCCAGAAATTTAATTCCACTTAAAAATATTTTTAATACTTTCAGGTGCAAAGCATTGATTGCCTCATGGATTCCATGAAGAATGAGATTCAAGTCCAACTCTTAAGGAGCTCACAATCCTGCATTTGCTCTGAGAATAGTGGTGAGGCAACCTGCTAAGGGCAGTGGAGGGGAAGAAAGAGTTCTGAGTTAGGAGAACCGAGTTGTAGAGTTCTAGTCCCAGCTTCATCACCATTTCACCCAAAAGAAGGCTCGCAGCCTCTCTGAACTCCAATTCTTCAGCAAGGAAATGTGATATTAGAACAGATAATTCCAAATGTCCCTTTTAGCTTGGGTGTCTTATTAGTCAAATACCAAGGAGGTCTAGTCAAAGGGCTTACTTGGGAGGGGAATGGGAGAAGGACCCCAAACCAAACCATACTCATAGCCATAGAGTCCGGTTCTGATTCATAGTAACCCTGTAGGATAAAGCAGAACTGCTCCTTGTGGTTCCTGAGAAAAAGAGCTTCGTCTTCTCCCTCAGAACAGCTGGTGGGTTTGAACATCTGACCTTGCAGTTATCAGGCCAGTGTTTTAACCCACTACACCACCAGGGCCTCTAGTATAGGAAGATCCACCTATAAATCAACTCTGTTGCATAGCAACCCTACGTAGGGTTTCAGAGACAGTAAGTCTTTGTAGGAGCAGACTGTTAGTTTCTTCTTTCTCCCTCATAATTGATGGTGGGTTTGAACTGCTGAACTTGTGGTTAGCAGCCCAATACCTGACCACAGAACCACCAGTGCTCCTTAGTATAAAGAAAATAAAACCTCAACCAAACTTACTGCCTCTGTGCCGAAGTGGACATAGAAAGAGAGGAGAGGAGTTGCCCTAATCAGAGCATCTTCCATCGGAGGCTCCTTTGGGACCTGTATTCCGTGAATGCCTAGCAGCCACATGGTGGGCATGGGCTGCCAGAAGCCGGGCCTCGTCTCTACCAAAACCCCAACAGGAACCCCCTTAAGTAATGGCACCTCCAAACAGTGAGAAGGCAAAGCACATGCCTCTGGAAGTCAATGTTTGGCAGAAGCTTTGTACAGTAATAGCATTTAGTGGTGGCTTGAGACTATAACTTATGAGTTTTGTTTAATTATGGTAGAACAAACTATTTATTGGAAAGAGTTCACGTGCAAGGTACCATGTGGATTGTTTTACTTCTGATGATCTATTCCTTTTGGCAAATCTAAGTATTATTATCTCCCCTCTCTACATAAGTCTGTGCTCTAGGAGGTTAGATCACCAGAAAGCAATGTTGATTCCATGGTAGGATCCTTAGCTTCTATTCCAGAGACTCAGATTTGATGCCTGATTTCCAGTCAATACACGTCATGTGTAGCCACTACGCCCTCCTACAGGAGAGCCTTGCATGTGGCCATGATTTTGGGCAGGTTTCAGTGAAGCTTCCAGATTATGATGGAGTAGGATTAAAGGCCTGGCAAGCTGCTTCTGAAAATCAGCCAATGATAACTCTATATCACAATGTAATTCCCCAGTGGATCATGAGGATGAGGCATGCAGGACTGGGCATCATTCCAAGCTCACGGTCATAAGTCAAGGTCAGCTCCATGGCAACCAGTAACAAGAACTAGTTCAGAAGGAGACTTGGTGGCACTGTCAAGTGAACATTGGACTGCCAATGTTCAAACCCATCAGCCACTCTGAAACAAGGTAAGCCTGTCTGTAGAGAACCCCCGCATCGGAGCAGAGTTGACTTGACGGCAGTGGGAGGGTTATACAGACACTACGAAGTGGTAGAGCCAGTACTCTCTCTGATCCAGGACTCTTTGACTCCAGAGGCACAGAGCTTCACTATTCTGCTAAACTTTGGTACATTCTGTGATGGGTTTAATGCTTTCATTTTGGCCTGAAATGAGCAACTGAAAGGGCTATATACATCTAGTAAGAATCACACCATACTTTAACCTTACAATTTGCAAAATACGGGCTCATCTATCACATCATCTGGTTCTCACAGAGCCCTGGGGAGCTAGAGGGAGTGTCCTTGCCGCTTTTTGGAGGAGAAACAGTCTCATGGGAGGTTACATATTTCTGAGGTGCACCCACCTATTACACTAATTACAGAAACCCCGGGTGACACAAAAGCAACTCAACCACTAGCAGAAAGGTGGCTGTTTGATGCCATCCAGAGGCATCCCAGGAAATTCGCCTGGTCATCGGCTACTCAAAGGTCACAACCCTGGAAACTCCACGGGCTAATTCTAGACTGCATGCATGGCGTTGACGTGAGTCGGTATTGATTCCATGACAACTAATAACAGCAACAATCTACAAGTCATGTCCTTGTCTAAGCTTTCGACCACATCGGGACACCATTTTTCAGAATATTATATCTTGTGTCTTAAATTGCATCCAGTTATTTATATTTATATTTCAGAATAGTTAACACGGGACTTCCTGGAGAGATGTTACCAAACGTCAGCTGGTGTTGCCTTGAATCTTCTTCCAGGACTAAGTCTACATCATTTCTAAACAACTAAGAATAGCTTTATGAATTCTAAAGTCTCAAATTCTCATAACAATACAGGTTTTTTCATCCTTTCTAAATGCCAGAACATCCTTAACGCTATTCTTCTTAAAGGGTTTACAACATGCATGTGAATGGCATTAAGTAGATTGAACTTCCTTCTTCTTTATAAAGTGGCTTGCAATAACATTGTCATAGACGGGGCAGATTGCCCTCAGAAGTGCTCTACAAACTATACCTAAAGGAAATCTTATCATAGCTTTGTAAATATGAGAAATGTGTGTGTCAAGTCTCCCTCTCTCTCTCTACACCCTGGCAAAGAGGCCCAAAAATGAAACTTGATAGTCTTTTATTTATCCTCCTCAAATAAGTTCACTGTCTTTCATTAGAGAGAGTGGATGTTTTTGGTAAGATTTTGTTAGTGGTTAAATCACTTGAAACCATGGCCACCGATCCACTGCTATCAAGTTGATTCTGACTCACATCAACCTATAAGATAGGGCAGAACTGTTCCTCAGGGTTTGTGAGACGGTAAAGTTTCACAGGAGCAGACAGTTCCGTCTTTGTCCCATGGAGCCTCTGGTGGGTTTGAATTTCCAACTTTATGGTTCAGGGCATCTGCTTCACTCACTGCGCCTCCAGATTCCCTTAATTGGAATAGTAGTTATACCCCGTATCTGGAACGAATCCTATAAACACTAATATTGAGGAAATATATATTCAAAAAAAGTATTATTCAATTTATACAAATTAGAAACCGGACAGAAACTAATCTAGGAGTTTAGGAATCATGTAAGTACTGACTTTCGGGGATCAATGACTGGCCTTGAGTGGTTTGCCATGTGTAGGCAATGATCTATTTCTTGTTCTCAATTACATGGTGTGTTCATTTTATAAAAACTCACTGACTTCCACATTTGTGATTTGTGCACATCGCCCTCTGCATATTATATATTTCAATAAAATGGGTTTTTTTGGGAAAAAATTATTTCTCAAACACCTTGGACTATAACTTGCACCCATATCCTCTTTCACATTGGACCTTGCCACTTACTATCTGGGAACTGTTCCAGTGATATTCCTGAAATTCCGTATCTCACCTCTAAATGGCTAAACCTTGCCTTCAGGGCTACTGGAGGCAACAGCCAACAGTGGACAGAAGAAGAAAAAGTTTGGTGATTTGCAATCGTGTGTCCTTGAGAAAGTGGCTTGTTCAGCTTGAGTTTGGGGATTTCTACCTGTAAAACTATGATAAGAATGGCTACCACATAAGGTCATGATTCCTCACAATGAGGATTAAGTTGGGGAGGGGGCCGGGAATAGTGTGTAAATGCCCAGTCGAGGACCTGGTAGGAAAGTATCCTCGGGAGCCTGATCGTTGTCCTCAGTACGACTTCATTTACTAACGCTCTCCATTCACATTTTCCAGCTTGCTTGACACTTTATCTTCTATAAACCTGATTAAAAGTAGTAGTATTGATTCTTTCAGGCATGGCCATCCACTGTGTATTCAGCAGTTGAAAGCACTTATCAAACCCCACATTCACTGACCTTAGCCCTGCTCCTGTGAGTTCCCTTCTCTCTCTCTCTCTGTCTCTCTGTCTCTCTCTCTCTCTCCACTTATGGATTACGATCGGCCCTCTCTAGTCTGCTGTGTCATCTGCTCCCCGTTGCCCACCGCCTTGGGAACCTCCAAAGTCTGTTCCTTCTGTACGGAGGTCTGTGCCTTAGTTTCTTCTCCTCCGTCTCCTTCTTAACAGTGGCCTCATACAATACTTGTTCTTTGCTAATCGACTCATTTCATTCCCCAAAATGTTCTCCGGGACCCTGAAGACCGTGAGATACTTTGTGGTTTCATCGTTACCTTTTAGCAATGCATAGTCTTCCATTGGGTGTATTTGCCAACATTTCTTTATCCGTTCTTCTGTGGATTACTGATGGTCATGTGGGTTGTTTCCGTGTTCTTGCTTTCGGGAACCGTGCTGTGATGAACATGGTATTGTTGTCTCTAAGGACATCTTGTCCTTGCCTCTCAGGAGCATTCTGGTTGTACTTCTTCCAAGACAAATTTATTTGTTCTTTTGGCAGTCCATGGTCATTCCAATATTTCTGTGATCTCCCTTACTCAATGTCCAACTGTCACATGCATGTGAGGTGATTGGACACATCATGGCTTGGGTCAGGCGCACCTTAGCAATGAGCATACGTTTGCATATATGTGTTCGTGTTATGACTCTTAGTTCTTTAGGGTGTGTACCCAGCAGAGGGGCTGTTGGGTCCTATGGAATTTCTATTCCTAGTTTATTAAGGGAGTGCCATTTCCCTTTCCACAGGGGTGTACCTATGGACTGTCCCACCAGCAGTGGGGGAGGAAGATTCTTTTCATTTGAAACATGTTTCCTTTTGCTTGGAATGCATTTCTTTCCCTTTTCCCTGCTACGGCAGCTCCTCTCCATCTGCAAAGCTCTGCCATTGCATAACTTCCTCCAAGAAGCCAATAGCAACTCTCCCACCCAAACAAAAATCATGACTTCGATTCTCAAAACGGTGTTTCCAGACTGTGAGCTTCTCAAGAGTAGGGCTCATGTATTTGTCCTCTGGGGTGTCCTCTGAGGCCAGCAGGGGATGGAGACCTGTTAAGGATCTCATTGAATGGAATGGCCAGCCAGAGGTGAGGCACAGTGAAGTGACTCACCTGTAAAAATTCACAACTGGTTTCTGCAGTTTTCTTGAGGGACTTGTTCTGTGATCTTAGCACTACCAGTCCTCTCCTGGACTTTGTCTCCTCACTTGTCAACAATGAACTTGGGTTGTAAGGTGATCTCTAAACTTGAATGGTTGCTTTCACCTTTAATGAGCCTTTTCATGCTAAAGAAATTGGCTTGGCTCCTTGCAGATGTTGAGGAGAGAGAAGTCTCCCTCATTAGGCTTGTGCCCTGCAGGACTGGAAACCGTCCAAGATACACATCACTCGTAGTTTGTGAGACTGTGTGGAAATGGGGACGGAGGGAGTGGAGGAGAGCACGGAGTTAGTGAGATAAATAGGGGGACCTTTTAGTGTATTTGTTACTGACCTTTCTCCGGGAACCAAATGCCAAGAGCGTCATAGCCGGGGACTGTGGGCTCACAATCATTAGCCCATAATCCTTTGCAGCAACCCCATGCCCGGTTCCTAGAGACCCACCCCAAATCTTTGTGTCTATATGGGAATCGTATCAGACTCAGGTGGTTCTAGTTAACTTGTTCCCCACTCCCTGGTATTTGTCAGTAACTCCGTCTGGTTCCTAATCCAAATCTAGGAATTGGGATAGCAAGTTTGGGCATATCTTCTTGAGTCTTCTAGATACCACGTTTTGTGAAAATCTATTTATTATTTTTCCTTCTAATCACGACTTACAACTTACTCGTCTCTTCAGTTCGACTGTCACGTTCATTGTTTTCCTCTTAGATCTCTTTAGCAGGAACTTCCTGAGGTCGCTAACTCTTGCCTCTTACCCTTTGAACTGTATTATATACACCAACCCAAACCTATACCCACTGTAGTCTAGCTGATTCGGACTCACAGCTACCCCGACCAGGCTAGCTCCTTACTATTTCCTTTTTTATTTTCTATAATAATTTCATCATTTTGTTTGAGGCTTGTACAACTCTTATCACAATCCATCCATCCACCCATTGTGTCAAACACACTTGCACATCTGTTGCCATCATCATTCTCAAAACATTTGCTTTCTACTTGAACCCTTGGTATCAGCTCCTCATTTTTTTCTACTCCCCCCTCCCTCATGAACCCTTGATAATTTATAAATTATTATTTTGTCATATCTTACACTGTC
>NW_022104341.1:58709193-58736868 GCF_000313985.2 Echinops telfairi | reverse complement strand
TTTATTTAGACCTCTATAAATGCCCTTTGCCTCCTAGTTCTTTCCTCTATTTCCTTTTACTTTCCTCTTGTCCCACTATCATGCTTAGCCTTCATTTGAATTTCAATAATTCCTCTGGGTTACGTTACCCTTGATCACGCCCTACCAGGCATCCTACACCTTCCTCACCACTGATTTGGATCACTTGTTGTTCCCTTGTCCCTGGGTTTGTTAACACCACTTCCTTTTCCCCCACCTCCCCATCTCCCATGTCTCTCCAGAATGGTCAGTCCTGTTGTTTCCTCCTCCAGGTTGTTCGTCCAGCCTATCTTATTTAGACAGACCTGCAGAGATAATAACACACACAAAGACAAGACAGAGCAAAACAAAGCAACAAAAGAAAATAAAACAACAACAAAAAGCCAATAACAACAAAAAAAAGAACAACAACAACAAAGAAAAGCCTGTAGTTACTTCAAGGACTATTTGTTGGTCTTTAGGAGTGTTTTCTGATCGAGTCTGATGAGGTACCAAGCCCTGGCCCCAAAGTCTGTTTTTGGTATTCCCTGGGGACTTCATTGTTCTGTTCCCCTTGCTGTTCTGTTGCACGCCCTTAGTGTTTTTCCTCGGTGTGGTGGGATCAGATCGGGCACAGTTCCCACACACTGTCTCCAGTGTTGTCACCTGTAGGGCTATGGGTCAGTGAGGGATGTCGTGTTTCATAGTGGGGCCAGCCATATGGTCTTCTATGTGGATTGGCTGCTCTGAGGGGGAATATTGTCATCAAGGCTTGGTGGGCCATGATGTGCTCCACTCTCTCTTCCTCCCCCTTCATTTGCTCCTGTGTGCTCTGATCAGATATGTCTCTCTCCCTGAGCTGCAGCTTCAGTGCTGTCCTATGAAATAAATTCTTCTGGGGAGAGGGGCAGTTGTCCACCTAGTTGGGATTGGGGCCCAACCCATCAGTCCTCTCCACTGGTCCCCTACTCCATGCTGGTATGTTGCATTCACATCTTGGAGCACCGGGTTGAAGTCTGGTCCCTCTTTCCCTGTGGAGATATAAACACTACCCTCCCCTTGGGTGGGTTAGTGCCCTGTTCCCCTGCTACACATTTTTTTTCCTTTACCCCCTCCTTTTTAGTTGTCAACCATATGTATCCCTGGCTCCTTACCATTTCTGCATCAAACCTAAACTCCTCTCTCACTCGACTTCATAATCTGACCCCACTCTGACTCACTAACCTTCCTCCTTCAAAATTCTATTTCATTCTGGCCCCCATGGCTTTCTTCCTGTGATAACTGTCACCTAGCTTTTAATTCTCTGAAGTCCCATGCACGTGCGCACCATATGTATGAAGCACCTGCTCTACTCAGGGCAGAGTCCCTGGTGGTGCAGTGGTCAAGCAGTCAGCTGCTCACTGAAAGGTTGGGGATTGAACCGACCAGCTGCTTCTAAGGATAAAGGTGTGCAGTCTGGGTCCGTAAATATTTAGCCTCAGAACTCTACAGAGCAGTTCTAATCCATTCTACAGAGTCACTTTGAGTAAGGAGAACTGGCTGGTGGCAGGTTTGTTGCTGGTTGTTTTTTGGAGGGCTGGGGGATCTTTGCTGCCCCCAATTTTTCTCCGATGATGTGATTTGCAGTCCATGGTTTGCCCTTTGCTCTCCTCCTGAACCACACATTCCTTAAAGGGAAGGGCTGTGCCTTCTGCTCCTTTGTGTTCCCCAAAGCAACCTGCTATTCCACCCAATAACCATACCATTTCCCCAGCCGCACCCCGCATGTTCTTCCAAACCAGTGTTCACATCTATAAATTGATGATCTGAAATCTACCTGCAAGAATGGTCTTGCAGGTTAGAGATATGATACGGAGGGTGGGCCTTCAACGGGTGGATGCTTGCTATAATTAACATTATCTTTCTTACCCATCCTTCCATGATCTGGCAGTTTTGGGTGCATGGGCTGTTGAGCTTTTGGAGAGAAAGTAAGTAAGAAAAGAGAGTTTATCACTCCTGGACATGGACAGTCTTCCTGCCCCTAAGTCCTGGTTGGAAAATCCCATACTCAACCCTACAAATTACATTAGATTAACACATCTCACATCGCCTGCTCATAAAGCAAGCATTTACTAAAGACCTGATGTTTGCCAAGCACTGCTCAGGGCTTGTCGTTAGCAATTTCAGCGACTTTTTTTTTATACATGAGTCATTCCCCCTTCCTCATCTCAGGCCCAGCCCTCTCTACCTAAGAGGAAGTTGGGTATGGGAACTGTGCAATTCAAAGTCTTCACTGAGGGCTTGGTCCTGAGCCTTTGCCACGTTAACCACACTTATTCTCCACCCCTTCGGGTTCTTCGTCTGAGACTGCAGCTGCCAGGTTCCTACTGAGACCTTCTTTCTGCTGGCCGCCTCAGCCATTCAGTTTCAGAAAAACAAATTCTAATCCAAACTACAACTATTTGAAATTCATTCAAAGTGTAGCAGTAATTCGCTCATTCAATAAATCCAGACAGTGAATAAATTCAATTCCGTAAATGTTTATGAAATGAAAGCTGTTACCCAACCAGACTGACTTAGCAATCTCCAAATGACTATTTTCAAGCCTGTTTGTCTCTGCAATGAGCTTTTCTGTGTATCTATTATTTTTTCAAAAATCAGAATTTTCTTGTGGACAATGACTTCAAATACTAACAATTCTCACTAATTCCAAGAAACATTTTCCATGAGATGCCATGTCATTGTGTGGTAAATGCCAGAAGAATCATTCAAACAAAAAGTAAACTAAACCTATGCCCTTTGCCCCCTCCCCAAAAGGACACAAAACACAAACACCCAGGTCCAATAAGAGCAGTCTACACCTGTGTTCAATAGCAGTGCTACATTGTAAAGCGGGCAAGACAAAGAGCGAAATGTCGTAAGTGACACACCAAACGTTCTCAGTCCTGGTCTCTGCGTGTGTATCCAGTGGGAGACTGATTGAAGCCAATATTTTCTACCCAGCCTGCACATTTATGTTGGCAGAATTTCACTGGTAAATATTGACTTAAACCAAACACTGGAATCTTTAATCACATTTAAACAGACAGCACATTATCCCACCAGTTAGGGTGCAAGAGGGAAGAGGTGAGCACAGCCGATCTCTTCAATCTTTCAAGAATAACAACAACAACAAAATGAAGAAATCAGAATTGAGTAAAATTCTTCAGAAGTTCAACTGCCAAGAAAACCACTGCTGAAATATTAAATGCTGTTTTTCTAAAGTCTGAAGCTGAATTCAGTTAAGTGACGTAGTTTACAAACTGGGGGAAATTAGGGCAGAAACGGAAGTACTGCTAAATTAGGTGAAATTGGCCAAAAGCAAGCTAGCTAGCTGGGGCATACAACCCCAGTGCTGGCTTCTTTCTCTCATTCTCAAGAGTTTCTTGTTTGCTACTGTGTCGACGTGGGGCCCAATTTTCTATTTTGTCGTACCTTAGTTGGAAGTTCTTTATTAGTTATATAAAGCAACTGCTTACCTACCAACAGAGGTTGCAAAAGGCACACTGTTAGCCTTTTCTACCACAATACCCATATCATACCACACTCACACACACACCAAAAAGCCCAGCCAAGAGACAGGCACTTTTATTTACTCTTTTTGCTGGCTTACTGAATTATCCCAAACGCCCTCCCTCACCTCAGTACCCCGAGTCTCCTGCTAACAGTCTTGTCTTGTTTCCACTCCACCGCTCACTCAGTGCCGGCAAATCCGTTCCGACCCCATCGTGAGCCTGCAGGACCGAGTCCAACTGCCCCTGTAAGCTTCGGAGGCTGTCAATCTTGAGGGGGAACAGAAAGCTTCATCCTCCTCTGAGGAGGGGCTGGTGGTTTGAGCTACTGACCTTGCAGTTAGCAGCCCAGTCAGGAAGCCCACTGCGCCACCTGGGATCCTTCCCACACGCTCGGCACTAAGTCCCTACCCCATCATTTCTGAAGTAGCCCTGGACTGCTTAGCAGTCTACCCAAAATTCCCTTAAAGGAAGCATCTGTTTAATCCCCTAGTTTTTCTGATTTCAATGAGATGAATTGAAAATCCCCAGTGAAATGAACTGACAAAATAGCCAAATGACATTTTGTTTGCCACGCACGCATCAGATCACTGGCCGGCAACCCACCCCAACGGTGACAGCAGTTAGACCATCGCCATGCACATTTGGGGTAAGACAAGATTTGCGAGGGACAAGGACACAAAGAGGATAAGTGGTCATTTCCATCTAAGGCCACCTGAAGGAAGTATTGTCCTTATTGATTAACCATCTTCATTCTCAGCCCCCCCCCAAGGACGTCAGCTCCTAGGACATACTGAGAAGGGGAGACTGCTGGGGGCAAAAAAAGAACAATGTTGAAGACTCAGCTGGGGAAGGTTCCTTCAAGCCTGAGAGAGCTTGTGAGTCACGGGGGGTAAGTCCTAAAAGGAACAAATCCCCAGACCCACCCTGGCCAGTTGGCCTCCGGAAGCTGGAGATTCAGGCTGAATCGGAAACGGAGTTCCACCCTGTACCTAGTGACGTGACTTTGAGCCAGTTGCCTCATCTCCGCGCCTCAGTTTGCTCACCTATAAAACAGGGATAATAACTGCCTTGTGAGGTGGCGGCCAAGATTAAATAGGCGAATGTATGTGGTAGGCTGCCTGCGTTGCAGTCAGCCAAAAAGAAAAGGTACGCCAACTACAATGTTTCCTGGGGGCCCCCCTGCCGAGGGTTTCCTGAAGAGCCTCCTCCGGGTGGAGAACCCCGCAGAGCCCAGCACTTGGAAGACACCGCTTCAGTCTGAGTCCTGACCCCACCAGGTCTGTGACTGTTACTGAACTGTCGGTCTCTCTTCTGAAAACCGGGGCTAAAATAAACTCAGGCTATGAAATGATGTTAAAGATTCGACTAATTAATGTATAGAAAGTGCTTAGAAACAGTGACTAGCACTTGTCCCACACAAACCCCCGGCCGTCAAATTGATTCCAGTTCATAGTCGGGCTTACAGGTTCATGAGACTGTAAACCTTGATGGGAGCAGACAGCCTCTTCCTTCTGCCCTGGAGCTGCTCCTGAGTTTGAACCATTGGCCTTCCAGTTCGCAGTCCAGCATGGACATGACAGCGCCACCAAGGCTCCTTAGAAACAATGGCTAGCACCCAACAAGCATGTCATTACAATCACGTTTAGTCTTAACATCATTTTTTAAGATAAGCACTGTGGTGGAATGAATGTTTGGAGTAAATGCTGGCCTAGGGGGTCTTCAAGTCCTGACCCTACAGTCGGCTCTAGAATAGAAATGTAATTCCATCAAGCCTCATACACCATGTAGAACCCTCTAACTGTCGCGTTGGCTCGCAGTGACCTTCTGTCGAAGCAAACAGAAACGTGCTGGAGCCTACACCATCTGCATGGCTTCGGAGCCCATTATCTCTGCCGGTCTATCAATCCATGTCCCTGAAGGTTGGCTTCGTCTCCCTGATAGATTTTCCTAATAGCCATGAAAAATGAGGCATGTGCAATTAATTTGAACCAGACTTTATTCAAAATAATATAATTTCAATACCTAATGAAACAGAAAAAAATGTATTGAATTATTTTACTTCCCTTTCTCACTGTAAGTCTTTGGAATCCAGTTTGTATTTTACATTTATTTATAAAAACAACCTGACTGCCATCGAGTCAATGCTGACTCATAAGGACTCTTTAGAGCTAGCTGCCTCTGTGAGTTTTTGAGACTAACTCTACAGGAGTAGAAAGCCCCATCTTTCTCTCATGGAGGGGCTGGTGGTTTTGAACTGCTGACCTTGCAGGTAAGCAGCCCAACACATAACCGGTATGCTACCAGGGTTCCTTTTTTTTTTTTAACTTACAGCATGTATGCAATCACTGACCCACAGCAACACGTTTCCTCAGCGAACAGCCAGGTGTCTCTGTCTCAGGTCCTTGGTCTTTCAGCTGCACGGTCCCTTGGCCTCGGCTTCCGTGGGGCAGGAAGCCTACTCTGTGCTTTCCCTCACAGTCTCATCGTCTCAGTGCAGCTCGTCCACTGTTTCATGATCTCCTCTGGTCTCGACGTGACATGGCTTCTACTGCCTCCCACACTTCAGGTGGGGAGGCATCTCAAACTTGTTCTGCCAGTGGCTTCTTCCTTGATTGTCCTGGGAATTCTTTCCCTTCCTACTTCTAAGATGCTTTTCTTACACTGGACAGTGCCCAATAAGACTGGCCACTCCCATCTAATATTGTTTCACGTGCCCTATTTGCATCGTGCCAATAATTTGGTGAAAGCTATAGAGACATGAAGGCTCAAACTCAAAATCACTTCCTTTGAGACAGTAGTGACTCATAGCGACTCCCTGTGGGTTTCAGAGACTAATTATTATGGGAGTAGAAAGCCCAGTCTTTCTCCCCATAGAAGAGCCATATTAAGAAATTTCACTTCACCACAGTGGCCAACTGAAGTCTGTGTGATCTGAGACACCCCACAGGGAACCCAGGCAGAGGCCACTTGCTTACAAGTAGTTGCATCTTGTAGATCAGAATGTTTCGAAGGGCTGGGAAGCTAGCTCTTCTCCCTTTTCACCCTTCTGCCTCCACTCTCAAAGGCGGACACAGTTGCTATTATTCACTGATGATGTTTGACATTCCTTTGACAACTTCCATTCTATAAATAAAGATAAGGTTAAGCTATAAATAACCCGTCTAGTCCCTCTGCTAACACCTTAGTATGGGATCTCATGACTCCTGAATTGCCTAACATTGGTACAAGATATAATCCCTGATATTAACAATTTGTTAGATAAGTGTTCTTTTACTCACCATGTGCTTTGTAACGCTTATAATTTTATGCTATCGAGTCAACAAGGGTCATATTCTACTAGAGAAAGCACCATAGTAAACATGGAGTCACATAGGCTAGAATTAAGTCTAGGTTCTGCTTTGGTTAGTTACAGGATTTGGAATAGAACACTTAAATTCTCTGAGCTTCCATTTCTTTTTCTGTAAAATAGAAACAACAATACCTCTTTAGCAATGCATGATGAGGATGACCGGGGAATACACATATGAAAGTGCTTTAAACACTGAAGGACAAAAGCACTAAGATATTTATAAAGCACTTTGTACATGCCCGTCTTCTGTGGAATAGCTTTCAATGGCTCTACATTACCACCAAATAAAGTTTAATTTTTAAAGGTAGCACTTTGAAAACTCCAAGATCTACCACTTTTCTTCAAATGTATCCCCTCTGCTCCTTTACTCAAACCCAATGTTCTAACCAAATTATTGTTATTGTTGTTGTCTGTCCAGTTGGTGACACGCATCGCCTCGTTAAGCATAATAAAATGAAACATCGTCCTGTCCCAAGCCATCCTCACAATCATTTGCATGTTTGAGTGCCTTGCCGTAATGGTTGCAACCAAATTGCTAATCTATCTTATTGAGAATCTGTGCCAAACACAATGTCTCTGATCTTTTTTGATGATGCGTCCAAAAGTCAGTAAGGTAAAGTCTCATCATCCTTACTTCTAAGAAGCATCCTCACTGTACTTCCCACAAACGGATTTGTTCATTGTAGCAGCACATGATATATTTTAACCACACCGACCATCATCGAGCCTATTCCAGTTCATAGCAACCCTGTTGGTTGTGGTTGTTAGGTGCCAGTGAATTGATTCCAATTCGCAGTCACCCTGTGGATACTGCCTGGCCTGTCCCCACCCTCACGGTTTTTGTTATGTCTGAGCCCATGCTGCAGCCACTGTGTCAATCCATCTTGTTGAAGGCTTCCCCTCTTTTTATGCCCTTCTACTTTTCCAAGCATGATGTCCTTTGCAGGGACTGGTCTCTCCTGGTCACATGTCCAAAGTATGAGAGAAGCAGTCCCATCAACCTTGCTTCTATGAAACATTCTAGCTGTATTTGTTTCTTTTTGTGATAGTCCATGTACTTTCAATATTCTTCACCAGCATCATAATTAAAATATATTGATCTTTCTTTGGTCTTCCCTATTCAATGTCGACGTTTCATATGTATATGTGGCAATTGAGAATCTCATGACTTGGGTGCCCGGCTATGAATTGGCATAGTGTCTTGGGTCTTGCAGGCTTGTATTCCCACAAGCAGCCATCTAAATAAGGTGTCAACTAAGTCCACACAGAAGAAGCACACCACCCTGTGTGATCCAAAGATGACAATAACAAAATATAACTATGATGAAGAGAAAGGTATCAGAACTTAAATTGTGACACCATACCCAACTTGTAGAAGGGTATGGAACATGGGGGGAGCCCCAAACCCATCTGCTGAGTATCTAGTTAGATTAAAGCCCTGGGCAGATCCCCTCTGCTCACAGGGAAGGGACTTGAAGAGCTTTATTATCAAACAGAGAATATTATAAACTTGATTATGCTGGATCAAACTATGATACTTGACCCAACCTAAATTTTCTCTAGACTTAAATATGTCCCATTTGTTCCACAACATAAATTTCTCTCTGGATTTTCAATGTTGTCAGTATATTTTTGCCACAGTTGAAAAATAACTATTATTACACTAATAATGAGTATAATGAAGAAGGAAATGCACTAAAATTGATTGTGGGAATACCTGTACAACTCTTCTTAATATGATTGAACTGTTGAATTGTAGGCGAAAGAAGTGCCAATAAAACCATAAAACATAAAAAAAGAAAATCCCATGACTTGGGTCAGGCACAACTTAGTCCTCAAAGTGACATCCTGGCTCTTCAACACTTAAAAGATGTAAGATATACTCAAGTTGCATAACAACTCTGTAGGAGAGTAGAATTGCTCCTGAAGGTTTCCAGTGCTGGAAATCTCTCCAGGATCAAATAGCATCAACGTTCTCTTATGGAGCAGCTGGTAGATTTGAACCATGGACCTTGCAGTCCAACAATGAATCCACTGTACCACGAAGGCTCCTTTCATTCTAATCATCGGACTCCTCTGTCTCCTTGCATGTTTCCTTCATGGTGTTAACTGCCTTGTCTCTATCTTCTTCTGTTAAAAGTCCAGCACCCCTTCTTTGTATAACTTCCAAAGCATTCCTGATCTCCTTTCCCTGAATATGAACTTAAGATCTATCTCTGCTGTCTGTGAACTTTGCTTGCACTGCTCTTAGTGACTCTAGAATTCTCGTAGTGCTTGGCACACAGAGACCTGCAGGGAGGTGCCTGAGTATGGCTACTCAGTGAGCGGCAAAACAAGAAAATGTGCCTGTGATTTTACACAAGTAACTTTGAGAGGCAGAATGTCCCTCATACTAAAGCCAATCCGCTTAGAAATAAGGCATTGTTGCACAAGAAGTTCAAATCCATGGGTCACATGTTAAGCTGATGGCTTCTCTTGACTTGCGTACCTACAGGGTCTGACAAACCAGGAAGTAGAATGATGAACCAAGAAGCAGAAAGACCCCAGACTGGTGGATAGCAGCAGGTCAGGCTTGTGGCTAAAGAGTCATAATTAATCCAAAGTCAACAGGTCAAATGGTGGACAAATGGCAGGCCACAGATGGTTCCCAAGATCAGCAGGCAATATGACAGGTTGTTGCCTTAAGTGGAAAGAACAGAAGGCCCGTGAACCAGCTGCAGGATCCAGACCAAGCAAGGAAAGCTAAGAAGATCAGATCTGGGACCTGATGTAAGTAGAGGGTTGCACCCCATCCCAAACTTTCCACAACTGCTTGGCTGCCCACAGCGGGTTCCATCACAGAGATGAATATGTTAGACTACTTCATGGTGGAGATCTTCAACTGCCAAACTAGTCAGTATCCTGGCCAGAAACTTATTTTCTCCCAATTTAGGAGGTTAGCTGTTCAAATTTAGGGTACCAAGTCTAGAGGAAGACCCGCTTTTTCAGATGGATCTAGAGAGATCCCTGTTTCCTTTTAAGCCAAGTATAGAGGAAGGCTTCTCTCTCTTTTGGGCCCTTCTGTCTTTTCAGCATCTAAGTTACATAAACATGTCCATACACCTTGACATCAGTCTTCTGTCAGATCTAAGAGAGCTTCAGAGCAGGGACCCAGGTGCAAAGGACAGGCTCCACTCCTAAATCTTCTTTGTTGGTGGTAGGAGGTCTTTTCTGAACTCTGCCTACTTGTTTTATCGCATCTTAAAAGAGGTTGATACAAAATACAGTGTAATCCTGCAGATTGTATCTTGCCTGATTAACTCACTCCCTGTAAGATTCAGAGCACACAGGATGATTACATCAAATCACAGAATGGCTTATAATGACATAATACTGAGAATCCTGGTCTAGCCGAGTTGACACATATTTGAAGGGAACACAATTTGGTCCACAAATTGGGTTGCATGGTTTAGCAAAAAAAATTACAGAGTTTAGAATCAGATTACTGAAATATTACCAGACTAGATTTTCTTATTTGCCTCATGAAAAATGCATGTACCAAAAATAGTAGTTTATATTTCATAGGATTTATTTTTTGTGAAAAAAGATTATATGCAAATGAAAGTGCTTGCTAAATTGGCAAGTCATATATACAAAACATTGTTATGACTGCAGTTTTTTTTTCACTGTTTCTGACTGAAAATGTTTTTTGATATATTTTTTAACTGTAGTCTTAGAGGATTTTTGTTAAGGAGATCAGCAGCAAAATGACCTACTTTTCATTGTTGTTTCCCTAGAGGATAGTGAACCTCTTCTTCCATGAATCCACCTAGAGTGAAGTCCTGTCATATGCAATTTCAAAGTTCCATATTTATAAAGACACATTTTTAAAGTACTGGCTAAAGAAAGGCCACAGATCTTATTGGCTTGGCCTGTGGAAGCCTCAGGTGACAGAGTACCTGCTCTCCAGCTCCTGTGATTTGTTTCAATCATGCTATGCTCAAAGTGAAAATTGCACATCATCTTGAAATGTTGCACTCTTACACAGGTGTGTTTCACTTGCCAAACATGCATCAAAAGACAATGCGGACTTTTGAGCACAATAACATGCATGGGAGGGGGAAGGGGAGAGCAGTTGCTAACTTTAAGGGGAAAAAATTGCCACCCCAAACTACCAAATAAGTAGATCAATAGTCCCAACCTGAATGCCCTTAAATAAGTAAAAGTCGGATTGGAATATTGATGAAACAATCTTATGCATGAATAAACACTTATTATAATAAGGGAAGAACGCATTATGCTAATTTCAAGGAATATAGGACACAAGAAATCAAATTATATGTGAGGGTAAGTCAGTAAATCTTGTTATAAAAGTTCCAGTTCATAGATGCACACATTTCTTTGGATGGCTGCAGGCAAGTGCTCTCAGTACCACCCTTGTGTTAGTTTAAATAGAGGGCCTTCAAAGAAAAGACTCAATCCAAGCAATGGCTTCTGAGGGATCTGCTGGACCAGTTAAATTCAAAACAGAGAGGTCAGCTCAGACAATTATGGTGACTAGTTATCTGATATTCTAAGTGACTCATGTTCTCCAAGGACCCAGGATGACCACAGCAGTCTATTAGAAAAACATAAGAAAGCTGAAGATGGCACTGATGAGAAATAGACCGGGAGAGTTGTGCTGAGGAATTCGCTCCATCAGGACCATCAAGGGGAGCAGGGCTGTCCCATGAGAATTGCAATGGGAAACATTACCCATCTATCTTACAGCCCTAGTCTTGCACCTTCACATATCTTTTTGGTTGCTGTTCCCCAAACTCAAGGAACACGCTTTGAGTCTCCCAGGATGTGCTCCAAATGCTGGTTTGGTGTGGTGTAAATCTAAGAGTACAGAATTCTTCGGGGAGAAGCTAAGGAAATAGAAGCATCATTTTCAGAAGTGTATAAAGTGGAAGCTGTTTGAAGAAACAATAGTTTTACCTTTTGATATTTTAAATAAATGTTTCTATGATTTTTGGTAGCAGTACTTTTTTACTTACACTCATATTGCATTCAGTAAATCTACTCAAAAAGTCTTTGAGAATGTGAAAGAAATAAAAACAAAACAAAGATGTCACTTTGAGGACTAAATGGTGCCTGACCCAACCAACGATGGTCATTTCATTTACCTCCTACCCATGTGAAAACTGGACAATGAAAAGAGAAGATTAAAGAGGAATTGACACATTCCAGTCATGGTATTGGCAATGACTTGAATAGTACTGTGAATGGCCAGAAGATGGAACAAATCAGTCTTAGAAGAGAAATTCAGAATGTTCCTTAGAAGCAAAGATGACAAGATTTCATCTTGGGGACTTCAGACACGTCACCAGGAAAGATCAGTTGCTGGAAAGGGGCATCCTATTGGGCAAAGCAGAGTGGCAGTTAAAATACAGCAAGTGTGATGTATGGACACAATAGCCTCCACACGATCTGAAACATAGCAAAGATATGGCAACATTTTCTTCTGTTATCAGTAAGGTTTCCGTGGGTCTGAACCAACTCACAAGTCACTAACAACAGAGATGAGTAAGGAACTCAGAGAAGTCTATGCACTGGGGAGAGCGCCGGGGGAGCTTAGGTCAAACCCGCAAGTTGATCCGCAGGAGAAAAAGTGGGTCTGCTTTTGTGAAGATGTACAGCTCAGGACAGTTCTACTCCATCCTATAGAAAGGACTGCACAACATCAAGTTTTAGATGTGGAAAATCACAGTCAGGGTGTCCCTAGGTTCTGCAGATGGTTCAATGCTGGAGTGCTAACAGAGAGGTTGGTCTTTTAAACTCATCTAGAGGTGCCTTAGAAGAAAGGCTCTTACATACATCGGGTCCTGTGAGTTAGAAGTGACTTGATGGCCACTGGTTACTGGTTGTCTTAATGATCTGGTGCTGCTATTGCAAATAAACCACCAATGGTGGCTTTAGCAAGGAAATTGCTTCTCTCACAGTATAAGGGGCTAGAAGTCAGAAAACAGGGTAAATACCTCTAGGAGAATGCTCTCTTTGTTGGCTCTGCAAGAAGGTCTGTGTTAGTCTGGGTAGACTAAAGAAACAAATTCATAGACACTCATATATGTCTATAAGAAAAAGCTTTATATACAAGAGCAATGGAATCTTAGGAAAACATCCCAGCCCAGTTCAGATCAAGTCCATGAAACTGGTATTAGCCCATATGTCTGATACCAATCCATAAATTCCCCTTCGGACTCCCGAAACACATGCAATGATGCCAAATGCAGGACAATCACAGACCAATGGGTAGAAAGTGTTGTGGATCCAGTAGCAGGAGAGGCATCTCAGTGCTCGCAGGGTCTCCACGTGGCTCCTTCACCTCCAGAGCTCTAGAGTAGCTCCATGTGTCTTGTCAGCTGCAATGTCTCCCAGGGAGTCAGCGTGTGTCCCACCTCCAATGAGCTATTTATCTCCTTGGCACCTGCAAATGAGGTCATCAAGCTGTAACCTGATTGACAAGCTAAACTCCACCCCTTCACTCGGAAGTCTCAAATTGACAACAGATTATGTAACTACCACAAGGTCCTTGTCTCCTTGCAACACCTTTGGCTTGTCATCCCTTGGAGAGCCCCATGTGTCTTGGCATCATTCTTCCCCTGAATCTAGGTGGTCCCTAAAACAGGACACTCTACTTCTGGCTCTTCTTTCTTGGTGGTAGTAGGTTCCCCACTTCTCTCGAAGGCAGTGGTTCTCAACCTTCCTAATGCTGCGACCCTTGCATACAAGGCCTTATGTCGTGGTGACCCCCAACCATAAAATTATTTTCGGTGCTACTTCATAACTGTCATTTTGCTACTGTTATGAATCGGGCAACCCCTGTGAAAAGGTCATTCAACCCCAAAGGGGTCACAACTCACAGGCTGAGAACCGCTGCTCTAAGGGAAACTCCCCTTACATTGGCTCAAGGTTGTGACCACCCTCATTCTTTAACAAGCGATTGGCTGCTCACATCAGATCACATTATTGGGGATGATTGCATCACTACATAACTGATAGATTACATCATTACACAAGTGCCTCTAATTCTGATTCATTAACATGATAGAGGTTAGAATTTATGGCACATAGGGTGATTACAACAGGTTTGAAAAAAAATAAAGGATAATTATATAATGCTAAGAATTATGGCCTAGCCAAATTGACACATACGTGTACTTTGGGGGGACACCAACCAATCCATAACACTACGTAAAGCTAGAGCCAAAGATGTACACAATCCAATTAATATGTACGTGTCAGTTTCAAGGATCAGAAAAGGATTTTTCTTTTTTAGATTTTTCCCCTAAAGTCCTTTAACTGTTTCTCCCATAAAACCCAAAATCCAAACTCCCTGCCATTGATGCTGACTCATAGTGACTACATAGAACAGGGTAAAACTGCCCCCTTCTCCCCATGAGTTTCCAAGATAATAACTCTTTAAAGGAGTAAAAGCCCCATCTTTTTCCATTGGAGCTGCTGGTGGTTTCAAACTGCCGACCTTGAGGATTGAAACCCAAACTACACCACCAGGACTCCTATTCCTCCAATGGTTTCCTTCTTAAAAAAAAAAAAAAAAAAAAAAGATTTTTGTCTCAACCTGCAAAAACTCTACAGTAATAATTTTCCAAATTAAAATTTCCATCTATTTTATGAAGGTTATAATGGTATTCACAATTTATGAAGTAAGGAAGGCCTTTGAATGTTTTCCTTTCAGTATCTTGCCTTTGATTTATTTTGAGAATAAAAGTATAGACGTTGTTTGCATCCCCAGCTCTGTGTTCAGTTCCGCTGGGAATACTTCACGCTCTGTACCCCCACATGGCTGTGCACTGGGCCATTGCACAGGGCTATGGTGCAGTCTGGGCAGTGATCAAAGGCACCCGTCCAGGTGGTGAGGGAGCTGCACTTCTGACCATGTTTCACTTTCCATGCCCTCTTCCGCATCTGGCCACAGGGGCCATTTTTCCCCCTGCTTTTTGCAAAGCCACTATTTTAGTTGTGGGGGGAGGGGGGCCTGATACAACGCCTCATTTCGCAAACTGACCCCTTCAGAAAATGAGGAAACCATTCAGTGTCACTCTTGAGATAGTTTGTTCATTGCTGAAATCCCAGAACCCAGCAGCAGCCTTGGTACATTTTAGACCCTCGATGTATTTTTGTCCAAGGAGTGAATGAACAAACAGGTTCTCTTTCCCCCCTCCCCCACAAGTCTCTATTTCTCAGCACCACTGACCTGGTGTGCTGGTCCTGGCTTGGTAGAAGCTGACAGATATACTAGGTCTATATTTTAGAAGCAAAAACCAACAGACTCTAACCTAAACCAAGTCCCAAGGAAGACATTTTCCAATCTGAGGTCATATTGTGAGAGGGATGTTTTAAAATGTCACGGCCATCCTTTAGGCACTAACTTCCCTGGGGCCCAAGCAAGACTCCATCCAACTCAGCTACCAAATATTTGGTAGCTTAGGAAAGTGACCTGGATCCGGGGAGAAGGTGATAGAAAGGCTCAAAAATCCCTGCTAAGTGCTAGGCACACACCAAACTTGGTGTATGTCGACTCAGTCTCACTTAATGTTCAGTTAGTTCATGGTATTTTCCTGTTTTACCCATGAAAGAGACGCACAACCAGCCTATTGCGCTTGTCCAACATCACACTGCTAGTAAATGCAGAGTCAGGATTTAGAAACAGCTGAGTCATACTCCAACAGGTTCCACTGAATTTTGAGTTTGTAGGAATCCTTGGGTAGTACACACGGTCACATTCTTGGCTGCTAATTGAAAGTTTGGTGATCCGAGTCCAATCAGCGGCTTGAGAAGAAAGACCTGGTGATCCGTTTCTGAAGGAGCTGCTATTGAAAAGCCTACGGCATACAATTCTCTTCCAGCACACGTGGAGCCACCTTGAAGCAAACTCAATGATGAGCAGTTTGGTTTTGTTTAAGACCATCTTGATCTATGTCAACAGAGCCCTGGTGGCAACAGTGGGCGTGCATTTGATAGCTAACCACAAGGTTGGCAGTTGAAACTCCCCAGCCATTCTGGAGGAGAAGATGAAACTATCTGTTCCCTTGAAAGATTTACTGCCTCGGAAACCCTCTATAGGGTTGTTATGAGTCTGGGTCCACCATGGCGGTAGGTTTAGGTTGAGGTTTGATGCACACCATATGAAAACAAATGTCTTTTCGCTGCTTTTCAGCTTCATGACACTCAGATTCTATTGAGACCCACTGTAATAGCCTCAGCAAAAAGAAAGGAAAGGTGTTTATCAAAATCTTTGTTTTTAAATAGAGCTTTCTCTAGATGAGACAAGCTGGTGAACTCTAGCATAGAAAGCCAGAGAGACTTGGGTATATTGTGATGTTTTTACTGGCCAACGGTGTTCTTTTAGACAAGGAAGTTCCCTCTCTGAGCCTCGGTTTCTTCACTTCGAAGGGCTTCAAAGTTAAATACTATCGGCTATCAAGCAGCACAATAAATCACATTTCCCCCTCCACCCTGACCCCCCACCTGAACTGATTGAAGAGCCAGCTCTTGGGGCAGCTGAGGTCTGTTACCAGCCAGGGCACTGACTTCATGGCTGCTAAAATCTCCTCCCCGGTTTTCTCACTATGAACAGCTGGCTCTGTGGGGCCAGGCAGATCTCCAGTGACCCTTTCCTGTCCCCTCTCTCGAGGTATCGCGGTCTTCCCAACACGTCTTTGCTAACACGCACGTAGTTGCATTGTACAAGCATGAAAACTCTTGGGAAATTGAAATATGACTTAAGTAGTCAATGGGGTAAAAATGATTACACCAGAATAGAAGAAATCTTCGATTGAAAACAGGTGACTTGAATAACCTGTTTATATCCGGGCTTTGGACACATTCATTCATCGCTTAAGCCCCTGTTGAGAATTTGAATTCCCTCCTCAAATCTCCTGATCTGGACCCTACATTTTAACAAGAGGGGATTCCTGTATCTCCAGAAGGAACACCTGGGGACCTGGGGTAAGAATCCACTCACTCTGGAGAGGCTTATTGAAAGGCAGACTTTGAGTCCATGGACCTGGAGTGGAATTGCAAATTCTCAGCTGCGGGTTAAACCAGACTAAACTGGTTTGAGGCTCTAATTCATGAAGCATGAACTCTATTACATACAAAAAAGGATAGAGAAAAAAGGGACTATCAATGGCAATCTTGGGTTGGTAAACAGGTGACATTTTTTATTCTTTCTCATTTTTGCTTTTCTGATTTTTCTACAATGTCCCATATTCCACGTGTAATAATAAACACAGTGTTTACAAAATAGCACAACACTTAATGATTACCTTGTTGTTTTGTGTGCGTGTGTGTGTGTGCACTTTAATATGTCTTCCTATTTGACTATTTCCTGTGGGATCAAGGAAATGAGCCCTGGTGGCAGAGTGGTTATGTTCTGGACTGCCAACCACAAGGTCAGCAGTTTGAAACCACCAGCTGATCTGTGGGAGAAAGAGGAAGATTTCTATTCCTGTAAAGAGTTGCAGTCTTGGAAACACACAGGGGCAGGAAGACCCTGTCCTCTACCCACACTCTGGGTCAGAATTGGCCTAACGGCAGTGTGGGATCAAGGTACATAGAAATAAAGAAACCACTTCAGAGTTTCTTGGATGACATATTGGACTGTTAACCTCAAGGTTGGCAGTTGGAAGGCCTCAGGTGCTCCCTGGGAGAAAGATGAGGCTCTCTACTCCCGTAAGCAGTTCCAGTGTTGGAAATTCACAGGGGTAGTGCTGTCCTGTCCTAAAGGGTTGCTATGAATCAGAATCAATTTGATGGCAGTGAGTTTGGTTGGATGAATTACCCAAGGTTACTCCTGAAGCAAAATGCAAGACCAGGCCGTACCGAGGTTTCTGATGAAATATTTCACAGCCTCCATTGGCTGCTATTTGCATTTGATGGATCAAGAAAAGGGAGGAGAGACTTAAGAAATGAACATTTAGGAACACCGTTGCCCCGTGTCAAACAGAAAAGGAGCAGGGGAAGATTCCATTTTAAATGAAGCATTTCTAGGATCAGGGGCTTCTTCAGAGCGAGGATGAAGTCCTGATTTTATCGGCCCTGCCAGAGGCATCTGACAGCTCTGATTTGTTCTAGTCATTTAACCTCTGAGTTCTCAGCTTCAGCCTCTAGATGATTTAGAGACAGCATCTCTTCAGAGCCCACCCCAGAAAGATGTTGCAAAGACAGAAGAATAGTGTGTTTGGAGCTCCTTTGAGAAAAGGGCTATTTGAATGCCAGGTATTGTTACCAGATGAATATTAACTATGCATATCAATCCCTTCTCTCCTCTTTTATTTCTATTTCTGAAGTGGAGTGCAATACTCACTAGGCTTGTAGAAGACAGAAAAATCTTTCTTTTTTTTTCTTCTTAGAAGGAAAAGAAGAGAGGCTAGTTCTCCCTGCTCTGTCGCCTCTAGGGAAAATTTGACAACTATGATGGGCAGCGAACACATACATGGCCACATTCCCTGCTCTTACCTGCTCTGAGACTTGCTTCTTTGATGTTCGGCATGCTTCCTTCTGGGTGCTCGTTTGTAAGACAGGAAATAGAGCTGGCTTCATGGCTGTGCAACCTGTGTGGTTCACAGCCCCCGGGCTCAATGCTTGGGCTTTCATGCTCTATTGCCTCTATGTTGATCTGCTGCATGATGTTATGTTTGAATTTCTGTTTTGTAAGTGAAGTCTGATAGAACACTGGAGTACACACTGGTGTCTTAGAGGCGTGGCTTGTGTGCCCTCACAACGCCTGTCTTTTCCCTAGATGGGTCATTGACCACCTGCTCCATTGTTCCTGGCACCCCAGTAGTGGTCCAGCCCTTTTCTCTCTTTCCCTGCCCTGTGACCACTGCCACTCTGTCCACTAGCAGGAGCCCGGGTGCAGGTTTAGGGAGGGTCCAGGTTGAGCATGCATACCTTGCAACATCTTGATAGAGCAAGGTAGCAACCAGTAGCAACCGGCCCCACCCCAGACTTGCAATGTCGAAAGGTGACTGGTGGAGGTCATATCTTGCCCTGGGACACGCCACTCATCCATTACTGAACTAGGTAGCTAGCACACCCCAGCATGGAGTTTACAGTACTTTTAAGGGTCACTTGCCCATTGTGGATTTGAAAGAGTGGGTCTATGGGAAGCGGAAGTGTCTGGTGTAGATTCCCCAGGATCCACCCCCAGCTGGGCCACAACATATCCGTCTAGTAGGAACCCCAAAGCTGGTAAATTGCATACATTCTTCAGATCATGAAGTAAGTCCCCCAGTTCCTAGGAGGGTCTATATTTGCCCCACCAATTTCCCCATACCTGATAGATCAAAATATTAGATGGAATCTGAAAAACACCATGCCATTCATTCATTGTGACCAACATATGAATAGCATCAAACTCAATGTATGATGTTAACAATAGAGGGACTTGAATGTAAGGTATTCAAGAACTCTGTTATTTTTGCAAAATTTCTAAAAACCTAAAACAAAAAACTCAACAAAACCCAAAAACACCGCGGCAGGTTGACAGCGGGAACGCAGAAGAAAGCGTGCGTGCGTGTGTGCGTGCGTGCGTGTCTGTTTAAACAAGGGGCGCTGCACTTTCATTTTGCACTGGGCCCTACAACTTAGGTAGTTGGTTCTGACTATAAAATCCTTTCTTGAATAAGCAGTTCTGTTACATCCCTTCCTATTCTCTATTCTAGTCTTCCCCGTAGCCCCAAATGCCAGGAATTTGTTTTACTTTGATGGTCATTAATAATTCTCTTGAGCATTGATCACTTCCTGAAACCTGGCTAGCGCAGCAGGCACTGTATATGCTTTGCCTCATTGAATCCCTTTACAACCATGTGAAGTGAATATTCTTAACCTTATTTTACAGATACAGGAAATTGAGGTTTGGGGAGTGCTAGAACCAAAGTTAAAATACCCTCATCTCACTCCAAAGCTAGGCCTCTCGCAACAGCCCTATAATTGTGCCATTCACCCTGTAAGTGCCCAAGTGTGTGTAGCCTGCTGGGGTAGGCTCTCCAGTTTTCACACCTTCAGGGGTTTACTGAGTCGCTAGGGGCAGGGACAAAGAGAAAGGCTTGACAAGGTAGACTGACTGCAACAGTGGACGCCAACCTAAAAACAATTGTGAGGGCTGCACGTGGCAGAGGACCAGGTGGTGTTTTGTTCTGTTGCATAGAGGGTCACTATGTGGCAGCACCGACTCCACAGCTAACCATGACTACTGCACACTAAGAGGGACTAAGAGTCCCTGCATGGGAAAAGAGTTAACGTGCTTGGTTGCAAACCAGGGGATCTGAGGTGCCAGTTCACCTAGAGGTGCTGCAGAAGAAGGGCCGCCTGGTTATCAACCGGAAGCCCACCCACGGGAAACTGGAGGAGCATTGTTGCTCTCAGATACCCATCAGGTCCCCATGACTAAGAGGTGACTCTCTGGCATTGGTTTACTGCAACTCTATCCCAAGCCCTGGATCTGGTGCTCAAGCTCAGATGCTGCCACGTGGAGGCCAGTCCTGAGCTGCCCTGGATAGCTTGACTGGACTCATGCCTCCCGTACATGACCCATGTTTGGTGGCCCCCCTATTTTTGCCCACTCAGATGCCCCCCTACTCCCCTCTTCACCAAGTTACAGTGATAAGACTGTGACAGGATAGATCTGTAAGTTCGTGTGCTATAGGATGCAAAGGAAGGCTTGAGTGATGGTTGAGAATTTGGAAAGTGACAAATCCTCATAATTTTAAAATGTAATAATTTCCACTTAAGAAAAAAGTTGTGTTTGAACAGAATAAGAGCGGGCAATGGTGTGAGATCCTATCACTCATATGCATGGGCCAGATGTCAGTGCCTCACTCTTGTGCCGAGTATAAAGGACACGTGTGCCTGTGCTGTGTAATACAGACAATGAACGAACGTGGTCTGCTGGAAACACCGAATTGATACCTCCTGGAGGAGGCCTTCTTTAGTGCCTCTGCATTGAGAATGACCGTATTTCCTTTGGCAGGCCGGAGTGGAAATCGGATCGCCTTTTTCCTTTTTACGAAGGAGAAATGTGACCTATCATCTGGTGGTTGTTTTGCACATCAGCCAAATCCAAAGGCGCTGAGTGAGTTGTCTTACTCCCCGCCGTCCTGGTGGCTGCCTGACCTTAGTGACACAGGTTGTGAAGTGGAAGACACCCAGGCAGTAAAACCTGAGTAGCTAGGAAGTGGTTGAACTTTTTCTTTTATGAAGGCAGGCAATGGGGCTGGAAGGGTTCTGAAAAGTCACTTCAGAAAAGACTTCCTTGGAAGAAGGCTCAATTTGGAAGGAAGCAGGAGGCAGGGGGTGTCTGAAGCGCTAGAAAGCAAGGAAGGAGCATCTCCCTGATGAGGCAGCATCGCAAAACCGAGAAGGAAGAAAAGAGAAAAGGTATGTGTAAGCCTGGCTTGAAAAGAGTTTTGCTAATAACACTTCAATTCTTGTTGCACATTTTCTGAGGAGTGTGAAAAAATGGAGGAAGTCGCCTCTAGTGGTTTTGTGGCTTTTTAAGTATGACGTACAGGATATTGCATTTTAACCCCTGTTTACCTTGAAGTGTTGGCTTCTTTGGAAGAAAACAAAGCACCTATTCTTTGAAAGGTGCGTCTGTAGCCAAGGGATCCCAGTCTCTCGGAATGGCCCTTCTGTTTATTCCCTTTTCTGCTTTGGGAATCAGGTTGCCACACTCATACAATTATTCATAGAATAATGAAAAGTGAGGTGGTCTGTACAATGCATTTTAAAAACCGCATCTAAATCCAACAGGGATAAAGGGGGCCTTTGCTTTCTGCTCAAGCTCGGGGCATGATTTTTAATTTGGGTTTGTGCTGTGTTCCAGAAAGCCAAGGGAAGTTCACGGACTGCTCCCCCTTTGCAAACAAGTGTATGAGAGGAAGAGGCCAATGACTTCTTGCCAGCCCTCTGCAGCATGACTGATTCATTTGCCACTTCTAAGGATCAATCCGATGTTTATTGTCCTTGGGTTCTTAAATCAATAACCTGAAGGGTTGTTTCCAGCTCAGACCCCCAAACGTTTGCCGAGGGGATGGCATTTTGTGGACATGTACACAGTTTCCATTTTCCAGCGAAACTATGGTCTTGAAGACTCTATGTCTCTCTATAAATATTTTTTCAATTCGAATTGAACATATCTATCTTTTCTATGGACCACCGAGAAATCGTTCCAGTAAGTCTAGATTCCTGGGCCAAGTGACAAACCAGCGCCCCGGGCTTAGATCCACAGGGGACTCCGCAGCTCCGCATCGGGCTCCACCTGAAAGTCCGGTTCAGAATTTCTCAGCAACCCTGAAGTTTGCGCTTTGTTCAGCGTGACAAGAGCTCAGCCCCAGGGCCACTGCATGTGTCCAAGTAAAACCCCTGGCGGTTTCTCTGAAAGCCCGGCCCACCGAGATCCGCGCGGAAAGGAGGGAACCGCGGGGAGGGGAGGGACCCGCGCCGTGTCTCGCTCTTGGCCGGTCAGTCTCCCACGCATGAAGTGACCCCCGCGTGAACAAACGAATGGCCACACATCCTCTCCCACCACCCCGCCATCCCCCGCGTCCTCGCCTCCCCGCCCCCCAGGTTTTCTGCCGCGTGTTTGCAAAACGAGCGCACGCTTTCCCCCCCCCAAATGACATCACGCACCCCAAAGCGCCCCGGGATGACTCAGGGGGCGAGGGCCTCTCGGGGGCCACTGGCTCCCGTATGCAGATGAGCTGCGGGGAGCCCGCCCGCCCGCCTCCTCCCAGGAAGTTTCCCGGGAGATCACTGACACCTCATCCCGGCAGGCCGCCGGCCCGCAGGAGCGGTGACGAGTTGGCACGCGGCCGCGCGGGCACGGCGCCACGGTGACTCGCTCCCCGGGCGGGCGGAGAGCGCAGGCAGGAAGGAGCCGGCCGAGCAAATAATGAAGGAGCTCAGTGGCACCTTCAGTGGCGCGCGGATCGGCGGTGGCAGCGGTGACCCGGCGATGGACAGCGTGCAGCCGCTGCAGCCTAACTACTTGTCTGTGTGTTTGTTTGCAGAAGAATCTTATCAAAAACTAGCCATGGAGACGCTGGAGGAACTGGACTGGTGTCTAGACCAGCTAGAGACCATACAGACCTACCGCTCCGTCAGTGAGATGGCTTCTAACAAGGTAAGCCAGGACCCTTGGGCTCCTGAAGGTGGGACGCTCCGGTGCTCCGGGCTCCTCTCCCTGCCTGCACTGGGGACCCTGACTTTAGGGACATGGTGGCTGACTTGGATCCGAATATTCTGGTCTAACGGGCCACGCCGTGCTTGTCTCTTGAGGTTATGGCAAAAGTTGAAAATCCACACAAGCTTTCATTCAGAGTGACCAGACTTTATTTTAAATGATATAAATTTGGGATAGGTTTAAAGTGGATGCTTGGGAGGCACTACACCAAAGGCATTGCCTTAAAATAATAATGGCCAGGAAGCTAAAATACAAATGAATAGGCATGCATTTTAGAACATGTTTTATTGCAACCAGGTGTTGTATAGATGCTTTGGAACCAAAATAATGCGTGTGACTTTCATCTGCCACTGGCCAAGGGAACGGTTCTGAAGACTGATCAAGTCTTTCTGTAAAGGACTTTATGGGATATTCTAAAATTTCTTTTGTGATACTTACATGACCTGTGACCAAAACTAGCAATCACATCTTGTCCTGCAAAGAAAATTTTGTTTTTCTTTAAAGATGGCTGATTTTTAAAGTGGAATAATTTGACACTAAGTTCCACCCAGCCTGCAAAGAAATGGTTTTATTTACAATCTCCAGCTAAAATGTATTGCTGAAGACCTTCAATTATCTATCATTATATCATTTGTTTAATTAACATCTGGACCTAGAGTGCTAATTTATGTAGTGAGAGTTGTTTGTTTATGTTTTTTTTCCTTGAAGAGTTTTAAATTGTGTGTGTGTACACGAAGACACACAAGTAGACTTTTAAAAGTTTGTAGAACAATGAAAATGGCATTATCTTTCAATTCCATTTCCCCAGGAACTTTTTGAAGCCCCGGAGTGTGTGTGTGTGTGTGTGTGTGTGTGTGTGTGTGTGTGTGTGGAAAGTGTTATCACTGTACCTTTGTAAGAATATGAGGTTCTGTCGTGTCATATTTCTGGACTGGGAAGCAGTTTTGCTCCACACCTGCTGGCATGCCCTTTCCAGCCTGAAGTTGACCGGTCGTGTGTGTTCAGTATCGTCTTCCATGAAGGCTTGCTGGCCCCTGCTCAAAGGACCCTAGCAGAGGAAGCATTGCATCCTTCGACTCCTGAATGGAGAGGGCTCGCCTCATTTGAGAACGCGTTGGTTTCTTTTCAAAATTAGCATGCAAAGGGCAAAAACAAATCCATTTCTGAAATTTTGGATGGGAGTCTAAGCTAAAAAAATAAAAAGAAGAAAGGACACATATAAGATTGAATTACCCACTTGTCCCCCACTTTTTCTTTCCTTGAAGCTCTAGATCGAAAGCTCAATTCAGGGTATTTCCAGGCTGTTGTAAACTCAAGCAACTGCTTCCCCAAGTTCTAGAGACAGACTGTGTAACTTCTCCTAAAACACACTGAGCTCTATCTGCAGAGAGGGCTTTTGCACAATGGATGCCCATGCAAGACGCAGGTCCAGTACCTGGAAGTGGTTTTTCATCAGCTCGTACAGAGGGCATGGCGAACTCTTTTTGGAAGTCACTAAGGTGAAGTAGGCAATTCACTCCAGGAGGAAAACGCACTAAGACATTGTGACTTGCTGTTGTGTTTTGTTAAGAGCATGGATGAGGCCCTCTTAGCTGTTTAACCAGGTTTGTGCCTGGAGTGATGAAAGTAGACATTGTCTACAAGCTGCCTGTCATGCGATTTCATTAAAAACAATTTTATATGCAGCCTAGTAGCTAATAGGGCTCTGTGGTCAGAGCTGATGTAGGTCCTGGTAAAAGTCCAACCACTTCAGCCTTCCGCTCCTCCTCTCTGGTAGGGCATGCAGGAAGCAATGAAAGTTGAATAGCGCTAACCCTAAAGAAAGGGCTGGGCCTTAATGTTGACACACTTAGCTCAAGTGGAAGCCATGCTACCTCACTATTGCCTAAACACACAATGGAATGAGCAAAGTGATGAAAGTATGGCCACTAAAGTCAACTTCATACGTGTGTGTATGTGTATGCCTTGTAATGTCTTAACTTACTTACGGTGATTTTATATATATATATATATACACAGCTATGTTTTTATTTTTTTATCTAATATCTTGGTTATTCAGATAATTATTTCATGTAAAGATAGTGTAACTTAAACCATGACTCAAGGAACCTGTACAATGAGTGAGATTGTGTGTGTGTGTGTGTGTGTGTGTGTGTCCATGACAAAGAAGTGGATTTATACTCACTTTTAGGGAGGATGAATTATTTGTGCAGAAAGCAAAAATCCATTGTTTTAAATATTGTCAAAATTATTTGTGCTTTCCAAATAAGTCGATGTTTAAAAACATTCATTATTTTCTTCATCTTCATCATCACTAAAGTGCCGCCTTATTTGGTTATTCCTTCCTTAGTGGCACTGAGCAAAAGACCCACAGTATTTTTAAAAAGGGCTTTGAAAAGTGTGTGGAAAAATGGAATAAAAAGATAATGGAAAATCTCTACGAAATTTTGGAAGCTCCCTCAATTCTGAGTTACAGACCCTGGAGTGAGGGTAAAGATCTTTTATAAAAGATTATGTACCGAACATGGTCTTGAGGATCAGTAATATTATGGTTCAAATCCAGACTCCGTTACTTATTAACTCATTGGCCCTGGCCAATTTGCTTGCTCTCTTTGGGACTCAACTTCTTCATTGTGAAAATAAGGATCAACTGTTTTCTGTGTGGAACTTACCTTCCAGTGTGTTGTAAAGATTAAAGAGGTGCTGCAGCTAAAGCACTCAGGAAGGTACTTGCTGGGTAGCCAGTGTTCCCTGCGTGATAACTTGTTGGGACAAGTCTACCACAGTTTTGTAAGCAATACGTGTCCCCAGTTCTCTCTCGAGGAGCCCTGGTGATGGAATGAGTTATGCTGGGGCTGCTCAGCAGTTTGAACCCACTAGGCGCTCTATGGGAGGAAGATGCTGTTTTCTTACCCCCATCAAGGGATGCAGTCTTGGAAACCCAAAGGGGCAGTTCTACCCTGACCGGTAGGGTCACTATGAGTCGGAATCAACTCGGTGACTTTGACAGTGAGAGTTCTTTCGCAGTTGAACAGCTACCAAGTGTTGTTGGCAATGTCTGAACTTCATTAAGAGAGATGGGAGAGCTCCTGTTAGGCTGTGGCAGGAGGGGGCTGGCAGGTGGCATTTGGGAACTAGTGATGCACCCATCTTTGTGCAAATAGTAGAGAGTTGGCTGTAACGAGCAGAGGAAAAGAAACAAGCATTGTTTTCCCCCATACTTGCTTCATCTGAACTATGTGTCTGTATTGCTTGCTACTGACTTTCTTATGTGTTACAGAGAACTAGGTGACTCCAATATTGTAACTAGCTTTTCCCAACTGTACTTCAGAGACCAGGGTGCTAGATAGAAACTCGTCCTGTGACTTGTAAACACATATAGTCCTCTCCTTAACTCAAGCTTCCCAGATTCCTTCATGCAAGCCACAGGTCACTTGGCATTCCAGAGAAAAATGTAGTCAGGGGGTTTAATATCATAGACTCTTTCCCTCCAAGAACTATAACAAGAGGAAATAAATTCTACAGAACTTTTAGCAGGCGATGGAATTGCTTTTCCTAATGAAAAGGGTGGCAGTGGAGTTTGGGCCAGCCTCCGCAGTGCAGGCTGATGTGCTTGAGCTGTTTTGCTTAAAACGCAGCAACAGGCTGTGCTCCCCGCTAGCTCCTCAATTTCAACTGGTATCACCTGACTCCGAGTTCACGTACACCTCACCGACACGCATCCGAACCTGAGCTTCTCGGTGGCAAAACAGTCAGATGTTTTGAAAACAGGATGCTTTGGCTCCGCATTATGAAAAGAGGAACGGAAAGAGAAACAGTATAGAGAGGAAGAAAGCAAATAACCTCAGCAGGATCCCCAGCCCAGCAACGGCATAAACACTGACCTATCTTCCTGACCTTCGCTGTGGCTCAGTTCCTGACCTCCTGTCACCAAAGCCAACCGACGTCATCGGAGGAGGATAGGGGGACAGGAGGAACAGCGCAGCTGCTGTGAGAGTGACTCCAATTTCCTGTCTCCTTCCTGACAGCCCCAACCAGAAATGTACAGAGTTGCAACCACAGTGATGAAGGAGGATTGATTGACACCAAGCATGGTGGGGACTGGCAGGCACAGGGCTGTTTCTCTGAGAAACGCAGCCCTCTGCCTAGAATGTGCAGGTGGAAGTTGTCGCAGGAGTCATTTCCCCTCAGCGGGTGAGATGCTTCTCAAAAATGAGCAGCGTCTGATATGTAAGAGGGAGCTATGTTTTACGTCTGTGACATCTCTAGGCTTGGGTAACTTATGGTGTCACCCCCATCCCACCCCACAACCACTGACCTTCTGTCGTACTAGACTCTTCAAATCCTTAGTAATGCTTGTTATCAATTTGAATCATTCTATGTGGCAGAGAGAGTAGTCAATTGCTTAATGTGTCTTAGATTATATGAATACTAACAACAAAACTTTTATAAACTCTTTCTACATTGATTCACATTATTACAACATTATTAGTGACTGAGCAGAAGCCTTTTCTTTTTTTTTTAATTGTCTTTTTCCTTGGATTGCTGCTTCATTTTCGGGG
>NW_022104341.1:58639787-58709093 GCF_000313985.2 Echinops telfairi | reverse complement strand
CTAATTATCACAATGTTGTAGCTGAAACCCCAGAACATTTGGCAAAATCAGTGACCATTAAAACATTAGCAACAGTGAAAAAAGAAATGAAACCAGCTCCTTCTTGTAGTGTGTGTAGATAAACCCACAGGGGTCAAAATGTCCTTGAAACTGGGTAAAAATGACAACCGTGAGCAGAGCAGTGAAACCATATCTTTTCCCTGAGGAGCAGTTTGTGTGTGTGTTTGAAAGGCTGACCCAACGAGTGTAAGCCACTACACCACCGGGCTCCATGAGAGGGTTTAAATGTCAGTTAGCATCGAGCTTTCACCTTGTAGGTATATTGGTATCTGTAAGCACACACATTTTATAAGCAATCATGTGGTGTTCTCCCTTTGATATTCGCATCTTAGCCCACCAGCGCCTTCCTAGTGAGGCAAAAGTGACCCGTCACTGGACTGACCTCCCCCCCTCCCCTCCAGAAGTCGGTCCTTCTGCGCCCCCTATGTCCTCTCCGCTTCTGTCTGTGCCCTGGGGCCACTTGGTGTGCAATGTGAAGGTTTGCTTCCAATCAGTAGAAAGTGCTATTGTATTCTGTTAGGAGAAGTTGTGTAAAAGAACAATACTGTCTTCAGAATGAAGCATTAGGAATTGTTGTCCCTTGCCGTCCAGGGATGTCAGACTCTTGGTGACACTGTATGGGGAAGAGTCAGACTACGCCATAACGTTTGCTAAGAAACCTACACGATAGAAATGAAAGCTAGGCAGCTGTTTCCCTCTTAAAGTAGCGCGAAGTCAGCTACGGAGCGCATCCTCGGGGCAAGTCTGCCTGGCTATGTGGGCTTATTTTCCCGTACTTCAAGTGCAGCCAGATTGGAGTACGGAATATAAAGCCTGTGCTCTTGGAGATGGGGTGTGTGTGTGTGTGTGTGTGTAATACAGTCCTACCAACCTGGAGCCAGTGGGACCCCTGGGTGAGTGACAATGGAATATGATCAGGACAGGCTATTAGCTCTTAGTTTAAAAGAGTCATTTTTCTATAGAACTGAATGGTTGATAAGTAGGGGAAATTTTAGTTTCAGCTGAAATGGAAGGGGCTAGATCTTACTGGCTAACTTACCTTTCTGCCAGGATGGTTGACAAACGACCAATTGTTTAAAACGAATGAGTGCCGCTTTTGCAACCACGTTAAATGATATGATTCGCACAGAGCCATTCCTAGAGCAAATGCTGTCCTCTCCCCAGAGACTGTGCTTTACAAGAAGGATCCCTGAGAATGGGTAGGAAAGAGGGAACCGATTACATGGAACTGTGTGTGACCTCCTCCCTGGGGGACAGACAACCGAAAAGTGGGTGAAGGGAGACGTCGGACAGGGCAAGATATGACCAAAATACCCATTTATAAACTCTCAGGGGCTCATGCGGGAGGGGGGAGCGGGGAGGGAGGGGAAAAATGAGGACCTAATGTCTGGGGTTTCAATGGAGAGAAAATGTTTTGAGAAACGATGTACAAATGCGCTTTACACAATTGATGTGTATATGGATTGGGGTAACAGTTGTATGAGCCCCTAATAAAATGTTAAAAAAAAAAAAAGAATTAACTGTTCTTAGATCGGGGCTAGAGTTAAGTGCAAGGTCAAGATTCATTCATGCATCTATGATTTATATCTGATTCACCTTAGAGACATCATTGTCATGTCATGTTAGAGAACATTATCAATCATCCCTTTGCGGCAAAGAGATAATTAAAAAATAAGATAAAGAAAATTGTTTTAGAAAATATAGCCAATTTGAAAGTTAAAAAAAAAAAAGAAGGATCCCTGATGGAGCAATGGTTAAGTGCTCAGCTGCCAACTAAAAGGTCAATGGTTCAAACCCACCAACCACTCCCCTGGACAAAGATGTGGCCACCTGCTTCCTTAAAGATTACTCCTGGGAACCCTTTGGGGCCATTCTACTTTGTCCTGCAAGTTGACCATGAGTCAGAATCCACCGGGTAGCAGTGGTTTGGTTTGGGTTTGGTTCTTTAAGAGGACCTCGGCCTTGTCTTCCTCCCGCTGTGCTTTATCCAGGAGGGAAGGAATCTGTTGGGCCCAGAATGCCTTACCGTACGTCTACAGGAGCCCCACATTTGCTACCCCAATGACTCTGGACACATTTCTGGGGCCCATAGCGGCCTCTTCCCTGGATGTGCCACAGCTAAAGGTGATGACTCTAGAAGACAAATTTAGGTCCACAGGGCAGCATATTTATGTCCAAGAGGCAGCAATTTGGGGTGAGGAAAGCATTGTATAGGAGGAGCTTGGGCATGCAGGCTGTGACCAAGGATGTCCATAAGCCTGCTACATGAGGTTCCTGCAGAGCGGTTGTTGTTTTGGGGTGCTGTGATGGTGCAGTGATTACTTATGGGCTGCTAGCTGTGAGGTCAGCTGTTCAAAACCTCTAATTGCTCCTTGGGAGAAAGACGGAGTTTTCTATTCCTGCAATGAGTTACAGCCTCAGACATTCACAGGGGCAGTTCTATGGAGTTGCTATGAGTCAGAATTGACTCGATGGCAGAGTTGTGTTTTTTTTAATTTAATTTAATTTTTTATTTCTAGTTTAAGTCAATTCTGACTCATGGAGACTCCATGTGGCAGAAAATAACTGTCTTTTCCTTGGGTTTTAATCTTTACAGAACCAGATAACCACCCTTTTCTACTGCAGACCCCCAGGGTGGATTCAACCCACCGAGCTTTCTATTAGCAGTTGTACACTTAACCATTGTACCCTTTAGGTCCTTCAAGAAGTTCTAGGCATGGAAACAGAAAAGAGCAGAACATGGTCCATAGTCCCGGAACCACTGGACTGCATTATCTAAGAGGTCCAAAAGTTCTCGATGGAGTCTCTTCGTCTAGGCTACGATGAAGGTAGACGTGGTCCTCCTGTTGGGAATTGTGTCCAGTCTAAGTTTATCTTTAAGTTGGCTCTGTAGCTAAGTCTGGACAGTGCACACAAGTTTTCTGTAGCCTTCTTTAGCGGAGTCTGTCTCATACTGACCCTATACTTCATCAAGGAAACGTTTTCTAGAAACAACATGTGGCCTGTTTTCCTTAGACATTATTTTCAAACGAAGATGAAAGAGTAGATTAAGCGGTTTCTTTTTTATCTATGACAAAGCTGTTATGATTGAGAGCACAATTCAATATCCCACCGCTTCTCTGTGCATCGGTCTTACTGGGGTGTCTGGCTTGTTTCTGCCACGCTGCAAGGGACGCCAGCAGTGTTGCAGATACCAAAGGGCCACTCGGGGTGGACAGGCTAACAATCCATGGTATGAAGACGGCACACCTTGCTGACTGAAGGAGAGAGGACTTGAAACTCTTACTGATGAAGACCAGAGATGACCAACTTCAGTAAATAAGACAAAGTCTTTACAACTGCATCAGTAAGCAACGTCATGCTATACGGAGAAAGGGTTGAAGTGGTAAAGAAAGGGTTTCATTTTTCTGAGGTCCACAATCAGTGTTCATGGAAGCAGCAATCAAGAAATCAAATGGCTCACTTCATTGGACAAATGTATGGCACTGGGTCTCTATAAACTGTTAGAAAACAAAGGTGTCCTGTGAGGGTTAGGGTGTCTGACCCAAGCCCCAGGATGTTCAATCACCTGACATGCATATGAAAGCTGGGTAATGAATAAGAAAGACCGAAAAAGAATGGGTGATGTATTTGCATTATGGTGTTGAAAAAAAGTATTGAACTACCATGGACTACCAGAAGGTGGAATAAATCTGGCTTAGAAGACCATACAGCTAGATGCTCCCTAGAAGCAAGGATGATGAGACTGGGGCTCCTGTCCTTTGGACAGGTTATCAGGAGGGACAAGTCTGTGGAGGACTTCATGCTTGGCAAGGTAGAGAGTCAGTAAAAAGAAGGAAGATGCGCAATGAGAGGATTGACAAAGGGACTGCGACAATGAGCTCAAGCACTGCAGTCAGGATGGGCTGATGCAGGCCCCAACGGCGTGCCAGTCTGTTGCATGTCGGGTCTCCAGGAGTTGAAGCCCACTCTGGGACCCTTGGTCACACCACCACCATTGGTATTGCGGAACTGCTTTCTTTGCTGAATTCAAATCCCTCTAGTCCAATCTATCGACTCCTTCCCTTGAAATTCACGGGGGCCTCAGTCCCTAAAACGCCAACAGGAGTAAGGACAGCAAACGTAAATAAGGGTGCTCTTCCTCTGGCGGGCTACTGAGCGAGCTTTGCATTCTCAACATCTCAAAATTAATTTAAGGGGAGTCTTTCCACATTAAAAAAAATCATATAGTTCCATTTGAAGTGTTAAATATAAATCTAGAACACTAATTTTGAAAGATAGAATCACAATACATTGATAGGCTAAGTGCTAGCTTTTCATTTTTTAAACATTTTTCTTGTTTGTTTGTTTGTTTTTTTAGTTTTAAGTACATCCCAGTCTAAAAGGCTCTCAATTTTGATTCCCTTGCTACCTGTGAGAGAAAAGCCAATGGAAGATATTGCTCTTGTACTATTAGTCCAACACATTTTAATTTTGGTAACAATGTGCTCGGGCGCAGCTCAGCTCCCAGATCTTACGAAGCCAGAGAATGCCACCGCAACTCGCGCCACCTTCAGTGTCTTTCGCACTCTTGAAGGCTCTGTCGATGCGCCTCCCTGCGCATCCTTCCACGTTGGCATTGTTCAGGGGCCTGCCAGCCTCTCTCTCCTGGCCTCCTGGTACGTGATGTTTTCAAACTGGTGCCAAACTGTTTACTCTCTCGGGTATTTTACTGTTAACTTCCTTTGTTTGATTTACTTTAAAGTAGCCAAGTGCTTCCATAAAGAAAGGGCTGTTAAGTTATTTAGAAATGAAGAAGACAGTTAAACTTCTTTTGTATCTGTTTTGGGAAGTGCCTGATTATCTTATGCTCATTGAGAAGTGCCCAATAAGCTTCCTCCCTTTACGGAGTGGAGTGGAAAAGCTGTACAGCATGCAGTGCTGCTCGTCAGTCACCAGTGTTTCCCCCGGCTCATGCTTTGCTATTTCAAAAGGTGCCACTCTGGAAACCTACTGCCCTGAGTGATCAAAATTTCCAGAATGCATGGAGAATAAAAAATAATCTTCATGTATCCATGTCATCTCTTCATGTGCCTTTTTAGTTGATCAAAATGTGGAAACCTTTAAAAAGTTCATTAATATTTTTAAATGGCCAGTTTGCCAATGGCATGATGTTACAACCATGCATCATAACTAGGAATGAAAATTGAGTATGGAGGCCAGGAAGTGAAAATGATGAAGCCAATGAAAAAACAAGTTAGATCTAGGGCAAGAGATTTGGCATCCAATATCTGAAAAGGTCATTTGTAGCAGTTACTTAGGAAAGAAAACAGTAAGATAGCAAATGGTCATCAAGTGGCAGTGTCTTTCCAAGGTGACCATATTGACTGTGCTAAAACTAATCACACAGAGCAAAGCAATATCTTTATTGGACAATCACCTAATGTTTTTGTTCAGCAAAACAAAGCAAAGCAAAGCAAAGGGTGGTGAAATTTGATAAACCACACTTTTACATCCCTAGAATATCTAACAACTTTTCTTTTTTAGCTATAAGTTTGCAATTGAGTTATGCAAAACTTTAGAATGCAAGAGATTCTTTAAAGATTGTCTACCTTGAAGACTTAGCTTTATAGCCAAGAAAATAGAGATATCAGTTTTCTTATCAATAAAACATTCTCACCTACCTTCTAGTCAATCCCAACTGCCGGTGCCTCTAAAGGACAGGGTAGAACTGCACCTTTGAGTTTCTGAGACTGTAACTCTTCAAGCGAGTAGAAAGTCCATTGTCCCTCCCCCCAAGGAACAGTTAGTGGTTTTGAACTGTTAACCTTGTGGATGGCAGCGCAGTGCCTAACCACTATGCTACCAGGGCTCCTTATTAATAAAAAATGAGGGTTAAATGCCTAATTCTCCTAAGAACTTTATAAAATGTAAAGCACACTCTAAATGCAAGGTCATTTTATTATGACTTGAATTCTCCAGAACCATATGGTTAAGGAGTAGGCGACTAGCTATTAAAATATATGTTGGGTTACAAATCTAGCCTGTTGTTCATCTCTTGAACAAGGCTGATTCATCTGCAAATGTGGGCATTCCCCTGCTAGTTTTCACTGCTTCTCGTTGTCTATTTATCTTTCCTGAATTAAAGCTACAAGTAGTTATCTTAGTCATTTTAAGTCAAAAGCATTCATTTGTTATTTCCAAAAACTTGATCAAAATATCGCAAGAAACAGTTCAAGTAACGTGAATGCCCCGGTATTGGTTCTTTCCTCTCGGTTTTTGATGTTTTCATTTCTAAATTTAAAATAAGCGAATAAATGCCCAAGCATTTGGAAAAAAGCGATCCAAACCAACTCACTGCCCTCGAGCCGACGTCCACTCACAGCAACTGACCCCGTGAGCTCCCAAAGCTGTAACTGGGAGCAGAAAAATCCGGCTTACTTCCTTGGAGCTGCTGGTGGATTTGAACTGCCAACCTTTGGAAAGTTTTGACAATATGAAGCAGAAGAATGGAATTGACTCTATAGATCCTTTCTTTCCGATATTTGGTCACGTGATTAGCTGACTATGATATGTACTGATTATTTAAAGACTATATATATATATTTAAAGACTATATATTTATAATATATATATTTCATCATATAAATATGATTTTCGTAACCACCAGTTTACCATTAATACTTTTAACTTTTTATCATTATAACCCTGTCTTACTATCTTTAATGGTTTTCTTAGGTTACAGTCCCACAAATCAAATTAATGTGCTGGAAGGTGTGAGCATTTTTAAGGCCTTTCCACTACTCCGAGCCCAAGCTTACATAGTCAAAACCCTGTCATTACCTTATCTGCCCATAGCTTTTTCTGTTTGTTCCTTTCCTCTCTCCAAAATGGAAGGGGCTACACTGCAGTGTTTTGTCAATTGGTAGCAATAAAAGAGTCAGGCCCTGGATGTTTTCTACTTGGTGGAGCTGGTCGCTGGTTGTCCTTGGTTGTCATGGAATCCGTGCCAAAGTAGATCCGGAGAGATTTCAAGCCAATGACCTCTCAGAAGCAGAGGGCCAGCCCTGGCTCCCAAGGCGCTTCTGGTGGGTTTAACTCTCCAACCTTTCGGTAGTACATAAGTAAGCCTTCGGATCGCCCAGGCTCTCTGTGCTGCTAATTTGGGAAGTAAAATCAACACGATGACCCTCCCTCGGATTTGTGTTTGCTTGTTTCCCCTACACCAGGTTGCTTCTTCTCGTGGCCCAGATAAGTGGAATTCTCCAAACTCCAGTACTATTTCTTGAGGTTGTCTTACCAAGATCCTAGTGAAGTTTATGTTCACCTGTGCTGACAGTTACACATTAGAAACACTATCAGGTCGGTAGTTCTCACCATCAACTGCTCTGTGGGAGAGCAACAAGGCTTCCGACTCCAGTAAAGAGTAGCAGGGAAACTCACATGGGCAGTTTTTCCCTGTCCTGAAGGGTCACTATGAGTTGGCACCGACTCGATGGCAGGGAGTTATCAGTGTAATTAATGCCGTGTAGATACTTAAATCAAATAAACCTCATTCGTATCACTTGGCAATAAGACGTTTTCATGTGTCTAGTTGAAGATGAACTTTAGTATTTGTAGATCTCTGACCTAAGCAGATACTACAAATGTTTTGCCATAAAATACTGATAAATTCCGAACTATTCATCTAACGACTTAAAACCAGGAAATACAAGATAAAACCAAAGGAAATGACTTGGAGAACAATTAACCATGTTGGCATCATTTTTAAAAGGGAAATTACCCCATGCCTCAGATACTTAAGTTCCTTTGGAATTTACTCATGTCTAATCATTACTTGTACTATTAAGGCAAGTAATATTTTAAAAGGTAGTAGATGATATGGAAATTTCAAATTGTTGTTCCCTATATTTTAATTATAGAAATTATAGAATGAAAAAAATTTTACAAGAGATACCCCGTGGAGGGAATTATGTAAGCGGTAGGGTAGTCATTGTGTATAAGATTGGATTGGACAGAGTTGGAATTATATATAAAGGAGGAGTTGATAGAGAAGATTTAAAAATAATAATAATAAATAAAATTTTAGAAGCTCCAATTGATTGCAACAGCAGTCTCAATACTTTTTTTCTCTATTCTTGACATCAGAAGATCTGTTGGAACCCTGGTTTAAATATCAGTAAAGGCTTCATTAACAACTGAAAATGAATACAGGCCTTTAACCCCTCCTCAGCATGCTTCTTGGCACAGAAAATGTGCCCCTGGCCCAAGTGTGTCATCAGGCCCTATGTTATGAATGGAACTTCTAGGATCCTGTACTTGGCTTTTGCTTTTGAAATCCTGCCTTGGCTACACAGCCTTTGATGAGATTTTCATAGCTCATCATCTTACCTATCTTATCAGTTAATATAGCTAACATTTTAATTAGCTGGGGTTTGATTTATGTCTCTTGTAGGTTGAAAGCTCTCAAGGCCATAAATACTGTTTTGAATATGTAAATCTGGGCATTTTCTCAGAGTAGTTAGCACTTTAAGACATCACAGTAGCAAAGCTGAATTTCTGGTCAACTGTAAGGAGGGTGCCCCGGAAACTACTCATTGCTGTTGTCAGGTATCATCTGGTGAGTTCTGACTCAGAGGGACCCACTGTCCAGCAGAATGAACCACCGCCTGATCCTGCACCATGCTCACAATTGTTCTTACCTTTGAGCCCATTGTTGCAGCCACTGCGCCATGCATGGTTGCAATGGTTAATGTGCTTGACTATTAACCAAAAGGTCGGGGGTTCATGTGCTCAGCTACTAACCAAAAGCCTACCCAGAAGCACTTGGAACAAAGGTCTGGCGACCCATTGGAAACCCTCAGGAGCAGAGCTCTGCTCTAGCACAGGTGAGGTCACCATGGGTTGGAGCAGAATCCATGACAACCAGTTGGTACAGGGAGAGGATCAAGGAAATTGAAGGGTTTTGTCAGTTAAATAGTAGTTGATATTTGGTTTGTTTTATTTAAAAAAAAAAAAAGTTTACAGTCTGACTTGTTTTGATCAGAATCCTCAAGCAATTCTTACAAACCTCTTTGTTAAAATGATCACAAGTTTGACTTAGACTATGCAGTAATGAGGCGCATTCTCCGTGGGACTTTGCATTTCCATTTCAGGGTGAGAACCCAAGGACCATTTGGTGGGTCACTGATGAAATGAACTTCCACTCTGGATATCCCACTTATAGCCCATTCGGGGTCAATTTAACCTTCCAGAGGCTGCCCATTTACCAACCAAAAGGGCAAGATACCCTCCCCATCTGCAGCCCCTGCCCATTGTGAAGGAGACTGCCTCTGTAATTTCTGTCGGCAGAATGATTAGGTACCTGCCTTTCCTGATGCATGCGTGTTGTTCTTGGTCAGACACGTATATTATTTGTGTTCTTTGTGTGTGTGTGTGTGTGTGTGTGTGTGTGTGTAAGAAAGAGCTTTATAGACAAGAGCAGTTGAATAATGAGAAAACATCACAGCCCAGTCCAGATCAAGGCTCTAAGTCCGATATTAGCCCATATGTCCAATACCAATCTATAAAGTCCTCTTCAGACTCACAAAATACATGCAATGATGCCAAGTGCAGGAAGATCACAGGCCAGTGGGTGGGAAGTCTTGTGGATCCAGTGGCAGTATAAGCATCTCCGAGCTGGCCGGGGTCTCCACGTGCCTTCTTCAGCTCCCAGGGCTCTAGCATAGCTCCATGTGTCTTATCAGCTAGGATGTCTTGCAGGGACTAACCAGAGAGCTATTTGTGTTCTTGACACGGGCAGCTACCACTGATCCCCCCGCCCCCCTGCTGTATTTTAACATTCTCAGGATCTGGTTACACAAAATGTACTTATATATTTTTATCCATTACATGAGGGCTTCGTGATTATCTCGTCAATTTACCAGTATTATTCATTTTTTCGTTGTTTTTAGATTTTGGAAACCATATAATTTAACTTCAGAGAATCTTATGTTTCTTTCATTAATTAAAAGCAGCATTGAAAAAAAAAAAGCAGCATTGAACTAGTAGTCTTCTTTTGCATGTCTTAAGTCAAGGTTGTTGTCTAATGTATAAGATGTATGGCGTAGTAAGAATTTCAAACTGAGAAAGATCATACATTGCTTTTCAAGAAAGGTTCTTTCGGGCCCTTTGTCCTAAAATAGTAGAGCTTTTCAAAAAACAAAAATAACCAAACAAAAATCAACCAATTAAAAAATAATCTCTAAGCAAGGATAGATTCTTCTTCCACTTCTTCTCTATCTCCCCCTCCTCCTCCTTCTAACTAAAGGAGATATATTACATTTAAAATGAATAAAGTATGAACCCCTTTTTTCTTACAGAGATTAGGGAGCATGAGACATTAGGAAGACAGAGAAAGCTGTTCCTTCTTGAGCTGTTTTTCTGGGGCTTCCCATTCATAGGGATCCAACCCCCTGCTGAGAATGCCTTAACCACCCCAGATGTACTGCATTCCACCCCAGATATACTGCATTCCAACCTACATTCCAACAAGATCCTCAGGTGATTCTTACAGATCTCCTGGTTAACATGAAGATTCACGTCCCATGCTTCTGGGGTGGAAATACCAATTCTCAGCAGCAGTCAAATCGGAATGAACTGGTTTGAAACCCTGCCCCAAAGTAAAATGACTTAAGAACAAAAATTAAGAGATAGCCCCTAGGGAGGTTTGCTACATGCTTTCATAGAAGTTTAAAGGTCTTCTTCAGTTTAAATGTCAACTCTTTGAAGAGAGGTCTTCTACAATGACCCTCACTCAGTCGCTGGTTTATTTTATAATCGCAGTGGATGGAGGCTTTCTGCTAGGTAGTTAAACTTGCCTTTACCGGGTCTTCCCCATTAAACTGTAAAGTGATTGGCTACCTGCCCAATTTCTCAGATAAGTGACAATGTAGGGATGCAAATTGTCCCTACATGAACACAACATGCCCAGTCTCTCAGATAAGTGACAATGTAGGGATGCAAATTGCATTCCAGTCATTCTCCAGCTGATTCGAAGTCATGCTCTTAGGAAGCTGCTCTCACTGTTAGGTCTCCTTTGTGCTGTAGGGAGGGCTGGTATGGTGAGCTGGTCACCAGAACTCCCTTCACTCCAGGTCTGACCCATGCTACTCACTCTGAACCTGCCTTTATAAGTAAGTCTTCCAGACACCCAATAAGCTATTGTAACACCAACATGTGGAACAGCTATAGGCACATGTGACGGCGTTCAGCAAATGCTTGCTGAACCAATGGGAAGTTGACCAAATAGGATGTCAGTGGCAAATACTTTAGAAGGCAGGCACCAGTATAAGGTACAGATATTGGCCGTGTTTAATTCTAGTTTTTTCCGTTGTTTCAGTTGAAGGAGTCACGCCCATCTGGCTCACAGCGAAAGGCTGCTCCTAAGGCTTCTCTCACATACAAAGTCAGATTAAGTAGAGGGCAAGTTCACAGGGACAGAAACAACTTGCACGCAGACTTGTGAAGCTCTGGCCTTTTGTTTGCTTTGTCACTGAGGCATTTGACTTACCTTTCTCTAGAAAACGCTGCATCCTGTAGACTAGAAAGAAGCAAGCCCTTCGGTGACTGGCAGTGACCGCAGGCCACTCAGCTAGGAGCCTAGCGCTGAGCACGTGATGAGTGTGCAACTCAGCCATTCCCTCTATTGGTTTCGTGTGGAGAGCAGCAGCCTGGTCATTCTGCCATTGTGTGCTTGTGGGTTCATTCACTGTCTGCACTGAGGCCGCACAGTCAGTGAGTCAGCTGGGATGCCAGATTTTGCCTCCGCAATGGAAATATGAGCAGAATGGGTGCTTCGTGCAGTTATTCTTTGGTCAGGAAATGTGTAGCCCTTCTTAGCTTGTAGTCAATGCACAGAGAAACCTAAAGGCTTTTAATTTGAGGAAATAGGCCAAGTCAAGGAAGCGTGGATGAACAGAGTTAGCAACAGCAGGGTATGGCTAAACAGACAGACCTGGCGGTAACAGGACTTCAACATAAGGACACTGCCTTCTGGTTTCCATTGCCAGGCTTCATCACCCTGTCTGGCAATTCTGGTTGCCACTCCTTAGACCGGTGAACAATCTAATCGTCAGCCAGCGAGCCTGAACTCCTGTGAGTCATTCCTGTGCCAAGTAACCCACATGACATAGCACCGCTTCGCCCCGGCAGCAGCATACAAGAGAGTGCTCTAGTTAATTGTGTAAGCTGCTGTCAGCAAGGAGAAGAAAGAAAGAATCTTAAAGGTCCGCCCGAAACCTCCACCCCCAAACACAAACCCAAGATGAAGAAGATTATTTGAAAATCATGAGATACAATCTAACTCCGTCAAGTAGAAATTCTGGTGAATGAAGTACGGCCCCTAGGCCTCAGGCACCGTGCCAACAGCTGTCTTTCTCACTTTCTTCTCGTAGACATGGAGGCCCGTCGTCTCCAAGATACCCAGCAACTTTCCCAGATTCTCAGAATAAGTTACAACACGTGGATGCTAACTGATGTTCAATTTGGGGGGGGGGTTGTTTTTGAGGTTCAGTTTTTTCCCACACAGTTGGATATTCAGCTAATCCTGTGTTAAGATTTTATGATGTCAGGTTTGATGTTAGAATCACCTTTGTGCTGTTACTCAGCTCACTGCCACAGTTGATTCTGACGCATAGTGACCCTTAGGGCAGGGTAGAACTGCTTCAGGGAGTTCTGAAATGTTAACTCTTTAGGGGACTAGAACACCTCATCTTTCTTCTGCTGAGTGCATGGTGGTTTTGCATTGGTGAACTTGCAGTTCACAGCCCCATGTGTAATACACTATTCCACCAGGGCTCCAGGGCCCTTGATAAGGTGAGCCAATAACCAGCATCCTCTCTACGTCATAGATGACCTTTGTGGCTCACTCAGAAACAACCTTTCTAGAGATCCCGACAAACAGGTACATCTATGGGGTGCAATGTGCAGAGCATGCATCTTAGGGGAAAGTATGGCAGCTAAAGCACTTGCCTGCTGACCCAAAGGTCAGTGATTCAAACCCAGCAGCCACTGCACAGGAGAAAGATCTTGGCAGCCTGCTTTTGTGAAGGTTACATTCTTGGAATTGACTCCGTTGACTCAATGGCAGTAGGTTTGTTTTTTGGTAATAACAGGAAAATCAAAATGCTGCCTGAGTATAATTACCTTTTTGTATAGGATACAAATACTTCAGCCTATTGATTTTCATCTGTATGGTTTGAAAATATGTTCAGACCTCCAACCTGTGGAGGCTTCTTCTCAGTCTGCAGATGTCTCAAAGGAAAGGCCTGATTGTTTACTTCAAAGGTAAAAAAAACCAACTCATCGCCATTGAGTCAATGCCGATTACTGTGGCTGCCTTTGTAAGTTTCTGAGACTGTTTGTTTTTACAGAAACAGAAAGCCCCGTCTTTCTCCTGTGGGGCGGCTGGTGGTTTTGAACTGCTGATCTTGCAGTTAGCAGCCTAATGAATAGCTGCTGTGTTCCATCTACTTACTTCTTAAGGGAGAAAAAGAGACAGCCATCGAAAGCCTTTTGGAGCCCAGTTCTACACTGACACACATGGGGTGTTCATGGCTCAGACTTGACTCATCATCAGCTGGTTGGCTGATGATGTTAGCACGGAGCGCCTTCCTACCAAAGCAACCCGCAGGCAGTCTTCTCTTTGGGGTCCTCTGACTTAAGGACAATTGGAACTGGCCCCATCATGTTACAGACATTTCCCTGCTTTGAAGCAATTGAAGCAACACACTCCTCTTCTTCACACCTTCACTCGTACTTGCAGCTCCTAAGTCCTTGGAAAGGCTTCAAGCTGCTTCTTGCACTAAAGCAGGGCTGACGAGTAAATAAGAATGTGTGTGTGCCACTTGCAATTGACCCCCAACTTCAACTTAAACGATGTCCTTAGGATCTGATCTCATTCATAGACTAACCTGTATCCCTACCATTTGGGACCAAAAGTCCAAGTTGAATCCACTTGCTGGCACCCAACTGCACCGACGGAAGTGAATTCTGAAAGGGCCATCTTACTGAGCTGTCTGCCTCCTAGGAAAGTGCAAAGATGTCCATGCCTCCTAGGAAAGTGCAAAGATGTCCAGGACAAGTTTGAAGCATCCTATCACCTTTTACCTGACAAAGTGTGTGAAGATCATCAGCTAAAATAAACATAATGACCATTTTTTTTAAAAATAGGGTAATCTCAAAACAACTAGTGTTGGGTGCTCTGAGTCAGCTCTGACTCATAGTGACTCTCTCCATGTACCCCAGAAGGCAACCGGCCCAGCCCTGTGCCCCCTGCACGAGTTCCTTTATGTTTCAGCCCATGGTTGCAGCCTCTACGTCAATGGCGTCTTTGAGGGTCTTCCTCTCTTCTGCTAACCTGCTCTTCTATTAACCCCTCAGTAACCCAAGTCTGATGTCCTTTTCCAGGGACCGTTCTCCCCTGATAACATGCCCGAAGTACGTGAGACAACACAGGCTTGGCATCCTTGCTTCTAAGGCATATCCTGGCTCTCTTCTTCCATGACAGATTTGTTTGTTCTTCTGGCAGTCCATGGAATAGCATATTTTTATAGTTGAAAAATAAAAAAGGAATCTTTTAAAGGCAGAAATACTTCATGCAGGATTTAAAATAACTTCGAAGATATTATACAAACTAAAAATAGAAATCGGTTTTCCATGAGAATCAGGGCATATACTTATGGCACTGTGAAAATAAAGCAGAATGGTGAGTTAGTCCTGTGTCATTGCTTTCAAGGAAGATGGGAAGGTTCTTAGCACTGTATTTTCTGATGATCAGGAGAGGGTACTGGAGTAGATGATCTGATTCAGGATGAGAGTTCTAATTTTTACAGATATTATAAGTTATAGGACTTCCACCTTAGAAACAGTTCAAAAGAAACCTTAGTCATCTGCTTTGTCATCCTATTACATAACTCATGGCCTCCCAGCTGGGTTTGGAAGTTTGAGGTTAAATAGTAGCCATTAGACCCACATGGAAAATGTTGTAGAAAAAAATTAAGCAAGTGATTAGTTAGTGTACCTGGATCTAGCTGGGTTGTTGATGATTCTTGTGGTATATTGTGGGGGGGAAGCCTCTGCTATATTTCATTATAGGGCCAGCAGCTCACGTCTTTTATAACACCTTATTTTTTGCCTACCCTTCTAAAAGAGCCAGGTCAGAGAAGAGGCAGGAAAATGTAAACTAGAAATGTGATGCCCCAAGGGTAGCGACAGGTCTTAGTGCCTTTCTCACCACGTGGTAAACTTTCTGTCCAATTGAAGAGGGTTGACAATTTCTAACTCTCTAAAAATTCAGTGTCGCCGAAGCGGACTCATCATGAAAATTGTATGACTTTGAAATCCAATCTCCTTATATGCTTAGGATGGCACATTTGGGACATGTGGTATCTGAGGCATATTCATGCTCCCCCCCCCCAATGTGTTCTTTATTAAAGTTCAAGTTTAACTAGGTATCCCAAATTTCTCTTTGCTAAATCTGATAACTGGATACTTGTTCCAGAAAGAATCCCCCAAATCATATATATATATAAATATATATATATATTTATTTTTATATATTTATAATATGAATATGTCAGAAAAACATGCATATCACACACACACACACACACACACACACAGAGGGAGAGAGAGCTTGGTGGTTCAGTGGTTAAGCTCTTGGCTGGATCAAACTCATCAGACCCTCCTTGGCACAAAGATGGAGGCAGTCTGCTCTGTAAAAACATATACAGCTGCAAAATGCATGTAATAGTCACAAAGCATAAATCTTTACAGTGTCTTTGGTCTATTTAACTGTGTCACTGCAGCAATGCTCGGAGTTAGAGGAATGTTGGACCATGAGAAACCTCTCTAAACATTCTTATGGGAATGACTTTGGGTCTAGGAAAGGTCACGTTGTCAGTGCCCCAACAAGGAGTGTGCGGTCTCCTCTGAAGAAGCTCGTAGACATTCTAAGAAAATGGACAGCAGAGAAAGAGGTAGAGAGATAGGATGAAATATTTACAAATTTCCGGGCTGTTAGAAGACTTACTGTCAAGTTGTAGAGCAGTCGTAGCCAAACCGTTTTGATTTTTTTTTCAGACCTCTCTACAAAGGTGCTCCTAGTTTACATGTACTTTACCTTTTAGTCTGTCATTTATCCTCTAAGTAGAAAGTGGGATTTATTGTTTTTATTCATGATAAATGCTTATAATCTGTTATTCATCGTGGGCAACATCACTTGGTAGTTTAGAGGAGAATCCTCTAAATGATTTCCATATGTTTAGAAGGGTAGCTTTCTCATTTAATACAAAGACCGATAACCTGTGTTTCCTGCAGAGACTCTGGATGTTAGATTTCAGTTGTTGCACTCTAAATTGTAATACTAGAAAACAGGTTTGCACTGGTGTGCAAGGACACTCCCATGCCATGCCTCCTTTTAGTCAGCTTAATGCAGTCTCACCTTTCAGAGAAGGAGAAATAATATGTCATTCAGGAAACAACATCAAGTTCCAAACATTTGTAGGAAAATCAGAAAGGAGGGGAGAGATGAGATATGCATTACCTAAATCATCTCAGGTGTTAAGCATTGTGGCAATGTTGAGTTTGTTCAAAGGTTTTAGAGTGATTTTGTTTTGAAGTTGTATTTGCAACTGGAAGTGTAGGTTCGGAGGATGATAGCGCTTCCCTTCTAAAATGAGGGGTATGCAAGAAGCAACTTTTTTTTCAATTCAGAGAGACCTTTGGAAATCAGACATTGAAGAAAATGAGCCCCACAAAAATCCTGCATTTTACCCAAGATCTTAACACACCTGGTGAGTGCCAGCCCTAAGACAGAGAGGAGCTCTCCTTAGTTCCGTTTCTCACCGAAACTTGCCCTCACCCTGCCTTCTACCACTTCTCCCCCTGTGAGCAGTCCATGATTTCAGGAGGGACGTTCTGCCCCTGCACTTTCCTGATGCCCAGAATTCTTCATAAGTCATGACTAACAAAGCACCGAAGCTGAGTCACAATGTAGTCCCTAATAAAGTCACGGTGACTCCAGTGACGTGGGCAGTTTCAGACTCAAAAACAGGAAGATCCCACACAATGAGGCGCCTGTCTCACAGCAGGACTCATGCGCAGACAGCCACCCACAGGGGGAGTTCCTGGGCCGGCTTCCCTCCTTGGCACCTCTCTCCTCTGCAGATCTCCCCCACTGATTCCAACATGAAGTTATCAGTGCTAGGAATGTGTTTGCTCTATCTAGTCTCTAGTATGTGGGAGAATATTTTGAACACCTAGGATTCACTTCTAACCATTTACCAACTATTAAGGAATATTAGTGTTCTGGAGTATTTTAGGATTAGAAATACAACATTACCAAATTTTAGGGCCAGGGATGATCTCTGAGAGCATCCTAGCCCACTCTGTCATACATTTAACTAAGAACTTTTTTTTACCAACACAGCTGGGGTCCCTGACCTGCCTTCTGTGTCTTTGTACAAACCCCAAAGAAGCCCTTTGATGAGAAATATAGAGAAAGAATAAAGTGTTTCGCTTTCTCAGCAGAAACTGGCTCTGAAGAAAATAAGCTTTGTATGCAGCATGGAAATGAAAGATAAATTGAAGTCCTAAAGTAAGATCTTCATATCACATACCATCACATACCACTGAATTTCAGCTTTGGCTAGTTGTATAATTTTAATCTATCTTCACACTAGCAAAGGCAGCTAGTGCAAGAAAATCATAGATGATTTCATAGAAAATATGTATAGTAGAAAAATAGTACTTAATCCTACATTTATAGAATGATTCCCTTTTCCAGTACCGAAAGCACTATGATTTTTGAGCAATGTTAGTGAACCTAGTCCTGGGTATGAACTTCAAGAGACACCAAAGGAATTTGCTTGACTAAGGGCTTATTCACAATTCTGCTTGTCTGTTGGAAGGGGACTTTGGCCATTTTCTCTAGGGACAGTATTTCTGGGTAAACTCTAACAGGGTTTTCTTGTGAACAGAGATGCTTAACAGAATAAAAAAGGATCTATGTATTTACATCGGCAGAAGAGATATATTTATCACTGAAGATATGTGTTCTCGTTTGTGGGATTTCTTATTGCATTTGATACAGTAAATGACATTGATGTCTTTCAATCTTAGCAATATTGGGACACAGTTTTTCTCACTAACTGTATTATCTCCCAATCTGGACTAAACACAGATTTGATACTATTTAGGCAGGGAAACCTTTTAGGGTAGAAAACTCTTGGGGTACAAGAAATAGGTTTTTTTGTTCCTTTGTTGGTGGCTTGCTCTGATGGACTTGTTCTGATGCGCTTCCGATTTAGCCTATTTTTCCCAGTAGTGCTGAGGGCGTTTCTTTCAGGGAATTATCAGTGGCTGGGAAATGATCAGCTCAGGCTGTAGGAAGCCACCATGAAATATGTCATAGAATCATGACAGGGTAGGGCTGAGAAGCTGAGATCCTGAAATTAGGTACCACTCTCATTTTACATACGAGAGCGCAAGAGAGTTTTCAAGACACTGAAAGCTCAGTATGAACTTCAAGACCCATGCACTACATCACGGCTGCCTTCGGACTTAAGAGAAACAACTTCTAGATGGAAGTCAGATGCCAAAAGGCCACCTAGGCTTTTCCCAAGCTGTCTTCTCAGCTTTAACCTCAAGCAGAATTCATTTCCCCGCCAGTCCTAAATGCATCTCTCCCACAGGCCAGCGCGAAGTGCACTCTGCGTTACTAGAATGTGGAAGATAGCTCCTGTCTACTGTTCGAAGGCCAGGCCTGCCTTCTTTAGTTTACCCAGCGCCCAACATAAGGGAGCCCTCATAAAGGCTTTTTGATGAGAGCAGGGATCGCCTTAGTCAATGCGGTCAGGGCCCTCCCTTAGAGAGGAAAACTAACCGCTGTTGCTAAGCAATATTTGAAGGAATGGGCTGGTTTCTCACACTGAGTAACCTCCATTTACGTACTTCATCGTGCTGTGTCTTTTATGGTTGCCTGAAGATGGCTTGGTGTTTTGGTGGCATGGCCATGCCCTTAAGCAAAAGGCTCAGAGAAAAATTTGTTGTAGGCCAGAGAAGGGCAGTGAGAATTATGTTAACTACTTACTGGAGCACCCTGATCCCTTGGTAAGCCATGCCAAGAAGGTTGTTTATTCTTGACCTTGTGGCCCAACAGCCTGCTCCTACACTGGGTCTCATTAATAATGTATCCCATCGGGGCCCTCTAGTAGGGAGAGGGATGAAGATAGAGTCTTTCATCTCCTAGCATTTTGCGATTCAACTTCCACCTGCTCCTGTCTTCTGAGCTGAGGCAGATATGCAAGCCCAATGTAGTACAGACCCCATCCCCTCTCCAGGCAGTTAACTATCGTGGTTAACCAGCATGCCATATAATGCCTGACTCTTTCTACTAGAATGGAAGTTGCTTAAAATATGAAAAGTGTCATTTTTTTTCTTTTTCTTCTCCACTGCCATATTGCCTGGCACATTTAGGTGTTCAATAAATATTGTCAAATACAGTATACTATAAATGATATTATCGAGCTAGTGCAAACCTGATTGGCTCCAAATGATTCTTAAGTACGTCAAAGAGATCAGAATAACCAAAAGAAAGATGGTGGTTTAATTATATCATTTGACTAGGTCTAGTGCCCTGATCTAATTATGAGAGAAATCATCTGTCTTGCAGATTTTTTATATGATATTTTTTACAGTGGTCCAGGGAAAGTTTCTACTTTGCTAAGATTCAGCAGAATCAGTCAGAATACAAAAAAGAAAAAAGAAAGAAAAAAGTAACCTATCCCTTCCAGCTTCTAAATCTTTAGGGTAACTGCCTATCCTGGAGAACTGAAAATAAGCAGTTCTGTTGTAAAAAATAACTCGAACTGTGCCTGTGGTTCACAATCACCCTCATGGACATTCAAAAATAAAACACACTAGCCAAGTCACTTGATTCAGAAGTTACTGCTACTAACATGCTGTGTCCGGGAAAACACGCATATACACAGGATCATCCAGAAAGAGGGCACCGTGCCTCTTGGAGGACAGTGAGCCAGTGGACAGCAACACCAGCTTGCCTTGGCTTCCCCTCAAAAAGTCAGGTCTCCTGGGTGCTGGCAATTGCAAGACGGTTTGGTTGCTTGAAATGAAATATTTCATTGTGGGTGCAGGATGCTCAACTGAGCGGGGAAAGCCTCAGAGAGAAGAGAGCCCGTGAGTGTGGAGCTGTTGCCATGGTGCCTTGCTATTCCTTTAACATGCTGTACTTGAACTCCTGGGGGTACAGGGACAGGGTATTAGAGGAGGGAGAAAGAAGGATATGAACTGGTAATGGATAGGGAGGGAGCCCCACTTGAGTAGCGCTCTAGGTCTTTCCTCTTTGTGCTCTGAGGCTGAGAGAGAGAGAAATGAATTCATCAACATGCCCTAGATTGTCAAAATCAAAATGTAACTCATAAGGATTTCCACCGTGATTCAGAAGATGCAACCGGAAAACAAACACACACACACACACACACACACACACACACACACACACACACACCTCCAAATAAATTCATCATTCATTCAACAAATGATACCTTTTATTTCCTAACACAGTCTATATCTAGATCCTAGGTTAAATGTGTTTGATGCATTCATGAAATGCAATCTAATGTGCATATTAATGAGCTGATGGAGCACCGCAAATTGCTTTCTACAATTTTTAAATGGCATACGTTAATTTTATTCCTATTTCTTTCATTGTGAAGAAGGCTAAGTGGGTCTGTCTGTTTATAACCCGTCCCCCCTCCCCCACCCCCAACCACCCCCAGAAAAGGCTAGGGGACTGAAAGTATTCACAGTTCACACTCTCTTCAGTGTGTAAAAAATGATCCGAAAGTCAACAAGTCGAATGCGTCCTCACTTTGAAACAGTCGGGGTGGGGAGCTTTGTGCAGAAGCTGCTTCTGCCAAGCTCTTGTCTCGGCAGTGGGGAGAGGGTTAAGGAACACCTTGTTGAAAGGGGGGAGGATACCTACTTCGGATTTACTTAAATATTCATGGGGCTTCCTCCATTTTAATCTTCTCCTTTTTGAAAGATGGCTGTGTTTCCCAGCCTGGCCATCCCTCAGAAAAGAAGACTTGCTCTTTTCTTGCAGAGTTCAGCCACACAGGGCTAATAGAAAGTGGAAACCCCCTTGGTCACTGGGACTATCCATAATTCATAAGGGCTTCAAACCAGCCAGCTGAATACATTTGGACGGGCTTGTGCAGTCTTCCTGCGATCCCTGATTCCATTACTCTCTTCTGCCAGGGAATAAGCAAGGAGCAAAGACTTCCGGCAAGAAAGAGATTCCGAAGATGGGCTTTGTTTGGATTAGGAAATGCCTTCAATTTGGGAGGCTTTATCTTTTTTAAGTTTTGGTGATTTGACCACTGGATCTGCAGGGGTTTTGTGGTCCTTTGGAGCTTGCTTGAGCTGTGAATTCTTTCAGAGGGATTTGTGGATTCTGGCAACCAGCTTTCCAAAATGCCTGAGGCAAACTATTTGTTATCTGTATCTTGGGGTTACATCAAGGTGGGTTAATTTGATTCTGTTATGTGTCTTTGGTGGAATATGAAATATTTCCATCTGTGTGTTTTCTGTGGAGGGGGACCCATCTGTCATGGCTTAATTTGTGTTGTCTACTTAGCCCACTGAGACTGCCTATTGTGGAAGAAGGGCATGTGATCTTACACTGCATTTAAGTAGTCTGTGCGGAATTGTGTCTGTTAATGCTATTGTGTCTATTCAACTCTCCTTCTACAGAATGCTATTTTGGGTCTTTGTTTCTCCTTAAACTTTTTGCATATCACCTCCCTTTATTGGGTAAACTCTAATTCTATTTAGAGCTAATTTTCAATAACTACTTTTTAAATAGTTATATGTTCAAGTAAAATGATCTCGGCCTATTGAAAGTTCTGTTTCTAGATAGTTGCATCTCTCAAAGAAATCAAATGTGCATTCTAAGAAATCTTTTTCAAAAGATCCTTTTCCTAAAATGACAGTGAATTCATTTTGAATAAGAACATATTTCATAGAAACTCAGTCACCCGTCTGATGATATCTATTCACCCAGTTTCTTGGCCTTTAGACAGTAAAGTTGAAGACATTTAAAGCGATAATATGCTATGCTTTAGATGGTTAATGCATTTTTATTTTTCATGCACAGTTTAAAAGAATGCTGAACCGGGAGCTGACACACCTGTCAGAGATGAGCCGATCAGGGAACCAGGTGTCTGAATACATTTCAAATACGTTCTTAGGTAAGATATTGACTGGGAAATGTGTACCATTACTAAGATGTTTTAATATTGTTCTCTGCAACACATCAGGGTCATCCCCAAGTAATTTTAAAATAGGGTTAAGTCACATAAAAACAAATGAATTCCTTTCATAAGAAGTAGATGCAAAATAAGTAAATGCAGCCTTTAAAGGGAACTCTCTCTATATTTATATATGTAAATATACCTATATACTTTTATTTACATATATATATGTAAAAGCAAGAAGGCAATTTTTTTAAAGGGGAAAGAAAATGATGAATGAAAGTACCCAGCAAAGACAGAGCTTATACATGAATGAGCTGACCGTACCTACGTGGGCCTCAGGTCACCCCTATTTACCCTCCTAATTCCACCTTGGCACTTACACCTCCGATGGCTCCTAGGAGGGATGCTGCAATCACCCACACAGTGGGAGCAGCTCCAAGGGGCTCCCCGAACAGTATTATTCAAATGCCCAATAAGTGGGCTTCAAGCAAAAGGTTTCCTCTTAGGTGGATTATAAGGCATTTCGGTGGGGAATAAATCACCTTCGAGTGGTTGGACCCAGAAGAGGAAGCTTTGGAAATAATTTGACTGTCGCTTTGCTAAGTTATTTCTTAAAGACAAATGGGAAAGGAGGGGGAAGAGCAGAAGCTTCCATGCCTCTGAAACATGATGCCCTCCGCAAGCCGCATGGTTATCTAGCTGATGTGAGCCTTTATCTCCGCTTCTCTGTGGCCGCATTGCTGGCTCTGAGCACAGGATGCTGACAAGAAATGGCTTCGACTGTGACCGTGCATCGCATTTGATGGCTCTGGAGTTCTCATCTCATGCTTCACTCTGTTGGTCTCTTCAACCTGTGGGCACGATCGTTTGATTTAATAAGGCCTGCGGACTCTGCAAGTCGCTATATCAGAGTGAATGGTTAGCACTCAAATTCTGATTCTGTTGGCTTTCAACTGTGGTGAAATTGTACTTAATTTAAAAGCCCCACTTTCCAGGGAAATGACCCATTCACAGCTGAACACAATGCCCCCCCCCCTTCTTTTTGGGCAGGGCCACATGTCATTAAATCGATGAGCATTCCCTTACCCTGATGAGCTTGATTTGCCTTGATGTTCTATGGAAGCACGCACCTCTTCTGGTTTTAGTTTTTTAAAAATCAATCTTGTTTCTCTAAGGCCAAAGCAGTTCCTGCTGTCAGTTGATCAATCGGCTTCCTCTTTGTACAGCCCAGTGCAAAGCCTGTGGCACGGCCTGCAGCCGATTGGCACAGACACAATTAACAAGTGCTTCTCCAACTGTTTCCAGCACGTGAGTGTCTGCGGCATGTGGGTTGCTCCAGCTGCAGTTGCGACAACCATGTGTCGGAGAACAAAAGGAAGGAATTTTTCATACAGCCTAGCTCCACGAAGTGGCTAGAATGTAATTGAACAGAACACATTGCACACGTCCTTTTTGTCTTCCTTTGTACCCCTTTCTCCCTTTCAAGACACTCATTACTGATAGGCCCTGTTCTCTACAATGCCCTCTCTTATTTTATATCACCCGGAGGCTGTTTTAGGGACGTGTTATATATATATCAACGGTTATGAGAAAGAAGAATAGCGTCAACACACAGCGTAGCCACTCTTTGTTTTTGTAAAACACTTTTAAATGTCAGAACCTGCCTTCCTTCTCAAACGAGGCCCTCGCTGCTGGACTAAAAGCCGCCGGCAGTGCCTGCCTCTGCAGCCATCAGGCCCCTGCTGGCCCTGAGCACGCCTCTCCTTTCGCGGTTTCTCGCTGTCTGTTCACCAAGGACGACAAGAGTCTCTTGGTATACTAAGTAATCTCTGGCTTCTTGGAGTCGTCAGAGCTCTCAAATCAGAAAAGTGTGATAAGATAATAAAGATCAGTTTCCGTCTCAAAACCCTGTGTATCGCAAGTGCGAGCGTCACCTCTTCCTAGCATGTTGCATTTGCTACCGGGTGACATATCTTGAGGGGAGGGGAGAAGGGATCAAGGACAAGTTGTTGAGGAAGGGTGCTGGAATCTCAAGCCTTACAGACTGTCAGCAGTAGGAGAGTGCTGCGTGTGCTTGTGTGTAGACCTGAGCAGAATGCTGAGTGCCCCTGGGAGGGGGCACTGAGAAAGGGGAAGCCTGTAAACAAGAGATGCAGCTGTTGCTTCACCTGTGAAACAGGACCATTGGAACCGATGGCTTCCCAGATGCCTTCCTGGGTTCACATTGTATGGCTCTGCTAGGCACTGACTGTTCGGAAGTTTGGCTAGAACATACTTGGCAACCTGATTCTCTGTGATGGACCATGAATTTATCATGACATTTTAAAAGCCAAGTGCATGTTTCTAAACAAGTAGACCATGGACCCATGAATTTATCATATGACACATTTAAAGCCATGTGCATGTTTTCAAACTAGATGCAAGGCCTTTGTTGTGAGCAAAGGTGAATGCCCCTGAAGGAGCCTAACAACTCCGGAGACTGCCAGGTCTGGAAGGGACATGAAGTGGCCCCACGCCCTACTGTCCTCATTTTGCTTGGAGAGAAAACAAAGGCCCAGAGGGGTGAAGTAACTTCACCAGGGTCACTCCGCTCACCCACTCCTGAGCTGGGGCTTTAGTCTCTTGAGTGCCAGACCTACATGCGTCTTCGGTCCTTGATCTATGAAAGAAGTCTGTTAGGAAGTCAGGGGGCAGCTGAAAGAAAAGCCCATTTTAAGGACTTTGAAGTAAAATGTATGCTATTTTCAAGAAATGTCTCTAAGAATTAGGATGACAGGCCCTCAGGTGAAAATACATGTATTAGTAGTGTCCAGTAATCAGAGGGTTCTTGTTCGAGTGGGTGAACCCTCTCCGTGGAAGACCCTAGGGATTGGCACTAACCCCGAAGAGCAATATTTCACTGAGCGTCCATCATGGCGCGTCAAACTGTGTCATCAACAGGGAGGCAAATCGCTTGCTCCAAGGATCTGTAAAACTTGTGGGTGTTCCTGTCTAAAGGGGTGCTGTCCAGATGGACTGGCAAAATGGCCAACAAGAGATCATTTGCCTCACAGGAGTCCATGGCAGGTATATATGATCGTGGGCTGTAAGGAGCTGGTGCAAGAGGAAAAAGAGGTATCCACCCTCAGTGGATGGGAGGCAGGACCCAGGGGGAGGGAGTTTAGCAAAAGTACGCTTTTGAAGTGTCAGATGACAATTTGGTTCATGTCTGCCTTGTAACATTTTCTTGTGGTCTGGGTGAATGTTTACAGAGCAAATTTGTTTCCCCTTCAACAATTTATGCACATTTTGCTTTGTGACATCAGCCACCATCCCTTGGATGTAACCCCTTCTTCCCACTTCCTGTCTGGGCTCCTCATTTCCATTTGCCCTTCTTTCCTGTCTTCTGGACTTCTGCGCTTGGGCAGTTCCTGCCCTTCTCGTCTCCCAGAGCTGATGTTCTAGGAACACGTTCCTCCTGCTGGCGTTGTTCATGTGTGAGCCTGTGTGGCTAACAGACCATCTCTGGGAGTGTGTGCAGTTCCAGGCTAGAAGGGTGTCTAGCAGCCATAGTCTTAGAGGCATACTTACTATTTTTCTAGACAGAAAGGGGGGAAAATCCTTCTTTCAAAAACCCAGCACTTAGCCTTTGAGAAGTTAGGACTTTCAAGAAGCGGCCCTAGCCTGAGCATCTTCCATCTCTATGTTCTGTGATCTAGCAAGCAAGACACCCAGATGATTCCATTGGCAGATTTTTGACAGAAGCATTTCCTGTATCTGATGTTTTGTGTGTCTGTTTGTTTTATACTGGACAACGGTCTCCCTGCAGTATTCAGACCAGTTTGTGATTTTAGATTTTTTCTTGTGACTCCTTTAGTCTAGGTTTTGGGCGATTTCCCCACTGGGCTGGCTCAGCTTTTCACAGAGGAAATCTGGGGAGACCACTCGGTAGTTTCATTGCCTGCGGAGGGGAACACCCATTCATGCCAAATTGGCACTCTCTGTGGAAAATGGCCTTCTTTGTTGGAATGTTCCAGGCAGAGCCACGGTTCAGCTCAGTTCCTCACAGCTGTGGGGAATCTTTAATTAACCAAAGGGGGAACACTGATAGCTCCCTGATGATAGCACGGGACAACCCACCAGCCTCTTGAGCCAGATGTGAAGGATTGCGCTTGGGCATGGATGACAGAAGCTCTGGTGGCCTTTCATTGTAGCAGAACGTAGTCGTGATGAGGATAAAAGTAACATGGATAAAAAGTCATTTCGAAAATAATATAATGTGTGGTCTTGTGAGGCAGGAAAGAGATTTTTCAGAGGAACCACAAGACCTGCGTTCTATGCTATTAAACCCCTCTTTCTGGAACAAAGTAATTGCAAAATAAATATCCCTTGAACAGATTGCCCTTTGAGCTTAGCCAAGTTGCTGACTTCACCTGAAAAAATGAGTGTGGGATTACCATTCGTTCCCAAACCTGGCTGATTATCAGAGTCACTTGGGAAGTTTTGATTTTTTTTTTTTTTAAATACTGATTCAGTAAGACTGGGTGAGGCTCATGAATCTGTTTGTTTGTTTCAAGGACCCTGGGTGCTTCTGATTCTAAAGTAACCTGAAATCACGACATTAATTGAGCTGGACCTATGAGTCTAGGAGCTCATGGGCACCCAGAGGTGGTAGCATGCTAGTGACAGTGGGGTCCCCACGTTTAGCTTGCAGCAAGACAGCAAGCTGTACATGCAGACCGGTGCTATCTCAGTGTACTGGCTTGGTTTCGATGCCGTGCCCAGAGGGACTTGTGAGCAAGCAAAGGTCTCTGGGGAGAACATGTGACTGTACCATTAGCTGCAAGAGCCTGAGAGCAGAGTCTGGATCCCAGCATGCCATCTGGAAGCATGCCATTTTCAAAAGGAGGCTTGCTCTTTGTGCGAATTGGCCCTGGCACCAATAGCCACTGCCTTGAGCTGATGGCCACTCCCAGCAACCCCATTGGGCAGAGTCGAGCTCCCCCCATCGAGTTTCATGGAAGCAGGCTGCCAAGTCTCTCCCTCTCGCAGCGGCTGCCTCTTGTCCTTTAGCAGCCCAGGGTTTCCCCACTGAGGCCACAGCGAGGCAGAGACCAGTGGGGCACTTTGGAAAGCTACATGAACTCTTTCAGCCACAGGGTGTCATTTAGTGCAATGCGGTGGCTGGTAAACAATTTCGTAATGAGAGCTGCGGTCCCTCACAGGGATCCCTATGGCCTGAAAGCGTTCGTGCGTTTTTCACAAATGCCCAGGGCACCTCACCTGTGATGTGAAACCCACCACGGGAGTGCTGACAGTGTTCCTGGGGCAGGAAGGTACCCTGCTTTTGCTGATCCCACATCATGACACGTTAGAGCAACGTGTCAAAAACAAAGCCCAGGAGGTGGCACATATTTAATAATCATAATTTAATAAATGGAATGCCTGTTGTGTATGAGAAGCATTGCCATTCTTATTGATTAGTAGATTAGTAGATATAAGGCATGAAATTATGCTCTTCCTCTTAACCTCGGTTTATTATAAATCAGGGCTTGAAAGTGATTGTTTGAAGATTATGAGCCACCTAGGATAAGCCAACTAATGTCATTTGGATTTTTCAAATTAAAAAGCAGGTATACATATAGTACGTAAATTGAGTAAATTACAAAACCTGTTTTATTGACTTGTTTATGACCACAGGGGCCTTCCTAATTATACAAATAAATGTTATTCACTTTAATAAAATCTACATATCATTCTTGATGCTGCCCATGGCAAATGCACAAGGATAATTTTCCCATATCCTGAAAGCAGAATAATTGGGCTTGAGTTCTACCTCAGCCACCTCTTGGATACTTAGCTCTGGTGAGCCTCAGTTTGTTTAGCAATCTGATAGGCAATGAATCATCATCTCTCCCCCATGGGATTGTGAAATAATGCCACGAACGTGCCGTGTAAGATACAACATGCGTTAAAGATGCATAGAAGTTGTTTTCCATATTACTGTGCTCTGACTTGCAAGCCTGTGTTGAAATGCACACCTCCTTGCCTATTGCAGACAAGCAGAATGACGTGGAGATCCCATCCCCCACCCAGAAAGACAGAGAGAAAAAGAAAAGGCAGCAGCTCATGACACAAATAAGTGGCGTGAAAAAGCTGATGCACAGTTCAAGCTTGAACAACACGAGCATCTCCCGCTTTGGAGTCAACACAGAAAACGAAGACCACCTGGCCAAGGTGTGTGTGGCCTGAGGGAGGGGCATGCCGCTCTCTGCCACGCAGAGAGAGAGGCGCAGACACTGCCTCTTAGAGAATAATAAGGATGGCTTTTGCCTTATTATTCCATTGTTTATGAGAAGGAAGTTGGTGTGGCCCCTTTGTCCATTGCTGGGGCACCTACCTGAGGCTCTTGTACTCTACCATAGGACCATTTTTGGACCTGAATTGTGTGTCCCTTGCTAATTGACAAATCCTCATTAATAGAGAAGTCTGCTGAAGGGACACTGAGAGAACCCCAAGGGAGGCCAGGAGGTCGGAAATGTATGCCAAGGGTCAGGGGAGCATTCTGGACAAATTAGAGGCTAAAGAAAAAGTGATTAAAAAATGGGCAGTTATAACTCTCAGGTCACTGTCACAGCAGTGAAGGAGAGAATAGAAAGGATTTATACATCTACGGAGAGGCTGTAAAAGACAACTGCATAAATCCTTTCCTCCTTGTGAGATCATGAAATGAGCTTAATGTGAGCAAATGAGCACTTACTGAGGCTGCTGAAAGCTGTCCCTGGAGTAAGGCTGACTAAACTGGTCCGGGGCTCTGAAATGTACCTGGAACTCTTAGGCCAGGCCAGGATTAAGAATGGAATCAATTGCTCCTGGAGTCAGGTAAACTTGAAATAATTCCACAAATAATGTTCTTTCTAGGGTACAGGGCCCCTAAGCTAAGATGTACAGCTGATGTGTTTAGGGCCTTTTGCATTCAAAGGTTTTTCATCTCACCTGATGTACACTTTTATGTACATTCTGGCAGCAGAGCCTCCTTAATCTGGCCCAGGGAGAATCAACGAAGGGCAGAGGAGTTTTCTAGGTTCCTAATGGGCTAGGGACCAGCAAGAAGAGTCAGCAAATGGAACTAGAGTGACTTCTACCCACTGGCAGCTACCCTTGAAAGCACCATTGGTTGAAGGCTGGCATGTGGCAAAAATATATGCCGGCAACTAAAATTTTAAAGAGAAGTACATTGTTCTTTTCTCTGACAAAACATACAGAAATGACTGGCCAGCATGAAAGAAACAATCGCCTTCCTAGGTCATTTCGAGTTCAGGTTCTCTGCCAAGTGGAGAGTCTTAGTCAGCCATGGGTCAGCAAATAAAAGAAGATGTGCTGTCAAAATCATTCTGATCCCAAATTTCCCTAACTTTGATTCCAGGAGCTAGAGGATCTGAACAAATGGGGCCTGAACATCTTTAATGTGGCTGGATACTCACACAATAGACCCCTGACGTGCATTATGTACGCCATCTTCCAGGTGAGTCAACCGGAAGAAACCTTGGTTATCCAATTGGCTGGCTCCTTGTGACTTTTAAAATTCTCGTTTATTTTCTGTTTTGACTCTACTCTGTTGTAGAACACACACTTATGATGTTCTGATCTATTTTCCACACAGGAAAGAGACCTCTTAAAGACATTCAAAATCTCGTCCGACACATTTGTAACCTATATGATGACCTTAGAAGATCATTACCATTCTGACGTGGCATATCACAACAGCCTGCATGCTGCTGATGTAGCCCAGTCAACCCATGTTCTTCTTTCCACGCCAGCATTAGATGTGAGTGGCTATGATCTGCTTCCGTGCCTATCTTCTTTTTGAAAAGGTCATGCCATGTGGAATGCATTCCTAAAGATCATGTAATTGAATGACTGCATACCAGGATGGGGATGAATGTGGTTTGTTATATATACCAAAGGCCCATTGCCATTTGATTCTGATTCACTAGAACCATATAGGACAGATTGAAACTCCTTATAGGATTTCCAAGGCTATACCATTTTAGGGGGAGCAGACTACCACATTATCCCTTGTGAAATGGCTGGTGGGCTCAAATCGGAATATTTTCTAGGAAAAGACATGCAAACACTTGAGGAAGTGAGATCGAGTGAAGGGACTCCAGCCCCCAAAGGAAGGAAATAGCATGATGTTTATGCAAAGCATGTTTATGCTTTGCATAAACATCCCACAGCATGTCAACACGGCCCCTCCATCCTCCGCTGCTGTGCCTCGACCAGGAAGTCTGAGTGCACACAGGGGTGGGGAAGGGAAACAGCCCCGTGAATCCCTGAGTCTTTAGGCTGGTCTTCATGGGAGAGGTGGAACCTGAGATGGCATTCGAAGAATCAGTGAATCGCAGAGAATGAGGAGACACTTTCCTCTGCAGTCTAGGAAATGGCAAAGACCCATGCTTACGTACGCCCTCGTTTTAAATTGCTGGGTCTGGGTGGAGGCAGAGAAGTTTTTAGCAACCTAACACGAAGGAGCTGAGCAGGGTTATTCGTTTTCCCTCGTAGAATTATCCCCAAATATGGCTCATAGTAAGCATGGGGACTATTGATTGACGGATGAATGAATCTATGAAACTTCTGACCACACTATGAATGTCCTTTAGGGAGACAATTTATGACTTCAAATCTGTAATGTGATCATTGTTCTCCAAGTCACTCGTCTTTATGAAAAGTATGAATGCTGTCACGTCTCAGAGCAGAGCCCGTTGGACTTGCTTCTTAGACTTCTAGAAGCATTTCTGTGAGAAACAGACATTACGTGTTTACATAAACCATGGACATAGGGCTAACGTCTTCCCAAGCCTTGTCCTGCAGACTTGATTTGGGAATAAGTGCTGAATATCATTTCTCGCACATCAGAGACCTATGATAATGGACAATGGTGACATTTTAATTACATTGACCTATCCTGGCTTTCCGTAAGTGAACAAATCCTCTTCCACCAAGAATGACCTGGGCTCTTTTCGAATAACAACAGACCCCTGAATCTGATGAGGAGCTGAATGCGTTTATGTTGTTCCTCAGGCCGTCTTCACAGATTTGGAAATCCTGGCCGCCATTTTTGCAGCTGCGATCCACGATGTTGATCATCCTGGTGTCTCCAATCAGTTCCTCATCAACACGAGTGAGTTCACCACTAGAATAGTCATTTGCAATGCCGTATGATTCATTGCTTATTTTTCCCCCTCTCTTAATGTTTTCATTATGGATAATCACAAGAGTAATAATGATGTAATCCTTCCATTCCACACAAAGTGGTCAAACCTTTCCTGGTTACTGTATCCAATCTGGCAACACAAGTTTTGAACTGCATGGAGAAGTTGGAGAGTTTGGAAAATACGATTATGTGAGGAAAGAGTAACAGATGTGGAATTATCCAGACAGGACAGGAAAGATCTGAAGAAAATGGTTTTGGGTAATATGCAAGGGCTCACGCAGGGAGCACAGTGACCCTTTCTGCTGAGAAAGCAGATCAGAAATTGGTTCTGAAAACAGGAACTTTTAAACAAAAATAAAATTCAAAGAAACCTCTGGAGTAGGTTTCCAAAATTCAGAAGCAAAGCACATGAGAGCCCTACACAACTCTCTTCAAACTGGGAAACTTTGATTATGGATTGTTTATAGCAGGGAGGGTGGCTTCAGTGACAGTCAGGATTGGGATCCCAACTTAGGACGCTAGACTACTTGTGTCAAGTTCAAAATGTCTGGTTTCCATGCTAATGCAAATTCATTCATTATGCCCCTTCATGCACTATCTCTAAGTGATGACAATCTACGTACTTTTTGTCCCCCTGAAAAATGTGTTATTCCCTTGTGGTTGTGATTAAAATCAATTGCTGATGGTTTTATAGAAATCATATTTGAGCTACTTCATGTTATAAAAGAATGCATGTCATGTTTTATTATCAGAACATCTTAGCAATCTAGATTTTTAGTGCAACTGTTTTATTTTGTTTTGCACGTTCTTCTACTGAAAGAACACAAACTTTGAGCAACTCGTTTCTTATAGGAGCTCTATCAGCTGATGTCAGGGTGCTGCCATGAATCCGATTACATACAGGCCAGGTCATATATCTGGTACAGCCACCTGCAACACTGCACTGTGGAAAGCTGCCGTGCAGAGCTGAGCCCTGGACTACAGGGTGAACAGGGCAAGGGTGCCCGTGTGCCTCTATTGCCCTCCACCCTTTCTGAGGGTGGACTGCAAAGCACGTGGTCGACAATAAGGTCCATTAGTGACAACATCTGCTTTGAGTAACATGTTACCAGCCCTAGTCTATTATCCTTGCTAAAGACAAACTGTGGCTTTATGAACTTGATGTTCATATTCTCAAGGACAGAGGAAAGTTCCAACAAAATAAGTCTGCCATGTTTCTGTGCAAAAAGCAAAGGAGAGGGTTTAGTTTATGTACCCAGCTAGTATGTCTCCAGGAAGATAGAGCCACTTTGAACCTGAACTCAGGGAAAGCTTTGAGGAACCTAAGGGTCCTAAGGTCGGGCCAATTATGAATGCATTCTATAAGCCAATCCATAAAAGAACAGAAACTTTGGCATCAAGATAACCCCAAATGTGATAACTATTCAGTCAACATTTTTATAGGAAGCTTCAGAAAGTTACACAATTGGAAGAAAGTGCAGTTTTACATCAACACCATTATTTTCTTTGAAAGTTCCCTAAATTCCAATAATTGAGGTTGATGAGCATATTTTTTAAAGTGAATATCATTTTAAAATCTTAATCAATTTGATAATGTCTTTTTGTTCTTTTCAAAATCACAAAGTGTAGAAAGGCATAAAGGAAATTATAGAGTTGGATAAAAATAGAAGTTAACTGCTGGGAAATTGCTTCACCTAATGTCAGATGCTTCATCTGAAATGACGATGGAGAGAAAAGAACTTTAAGATAGAGTGAGTTCTAATTCAAGAGCAGCCATGACTCTCTCCTAGAGGGCCCTTTTGTTTAGAAGATAGCTACTTCCCTGGGTGGAGGGAGACTGCTAAGCAGAAATGGGCTATGGATCACTGTTCTTGAAATCATTTGGAAGGAACGAGAGCCAACTGAGGTAATGCCAGCATGAGAACCTTACCCCTTTTTACTTAAGCCATCATCCCTTCCTGTTCATCAGATTCGGAACTTGCGTTGATGTACAACGATGAATCTGTCTTGGAAAACCATCACCTTGCTGTGGGTTTCAAACTGCTGCAAGAGGAGCACTGTGACATCTTTCAGAACCTGACCAAGAAGCAGCGTCAGACATTAAGGAAAATGGTGATCGACATGGTAAGAGCCCAGCTTCTCACTGTTCCTCACTCAACGTTATCCGGCAAGGGAGGGGAAGCCCCATTCTGTCTGATAGACTGAGCTGATTAAGAGTTCTTGTTTCCTGTGTGCCCAAGGTCTTAGCCACCGATATGTCCAAGCACATGAGCCTGTTGGCAGACTTGAAGACAATGGTAGAAACAAAGAAAGTCACAAGTTCAGGCGTTCTCCTCCTGGATAACTATACTGACCGGATACAGGTATTTGACACAAGCCTTCGGTTTTACAGGGTCACACCAAACCAGACAACAATTATAGAAGAGAATAAACCAGGCATTTTAGTTGCGTGACCTAGGTTATAGCCACGGGCTTATTTTAAGAACAAACTAAAGTTTGGTACTTATTTTAAGAACAAACTAAAGATAAGGGACATTCGAATTTATTCTGTAACTTATGAAGAAAAACCTACCCTATTCCTAGAATTATTCCATTCTAAAAATAGATGGCAAAAAGTATTTGTAAGAGGGCCTACGTGACTGTTGGTCACAAAGCTCATGTGTGAACATACATCCCCTTGGTTTGACGTTCGCTCGGCCTGTTTTGGTTGTACAAATTGCTATCAGCTGGCCTCTTCTTTCCACCAGTGGAAAATCTGCACACATCCACTTTGAGTAATTCTTTGCATTCTTTCCAAACCGAGGGAAAGAAACGATAGCAGCACTGACTTTTGATGTCCCTTCCAGTTTTTAAATTCAGCGACTAATGGGCTAAGAAAACACACGTGTTCCTCTTTGGGACCTGTAGTGGTAAATGGCACACTCTAGCCAGCCCCGTTGTCACACTGCATCTCTGCTGTACTCACCATAATTATAGTGCAACTAAAATGTTCCTGGGTTTGGTACCAAGTGTACTAGGACAAGAGGGATGAAATGTTCTGGTAGTATTTGCACCTCATTTTATGGGATTTTAAAATTTTGGTAATTTCAGGTCCTTCGCAACATGGTACACTGTGCAGATCTGAGCAACCCCACCAAGTCCCTGGAATTGTATCGACAATGGACAGACCGCATCATGGAGGAGTTTTTCCAGCAGGGAGACAAAGAGCGAGAGAGGGGGATGGAGATAAGCCCAATGTGTGATAAGCACACCGCTTCTGTGGAAAAATCCCAGGTATCTAATGTGAGGTTTTCATATTGTGTGAGCTATGTATGCTTCTTGGAATTGATTTGATCGCAATGGATTTTTGGAAGGGAGATAGGTTTATGCTGTTTGAAGAATGGGCGTTTTAGATATTATATACATAATTAAAATAGGTATAACTTTATCTTACAAGGAATTAATTACAAGGAAGAAACTACCCATGGAGTTCAAATATATTCATGATTAATTCGTCTTTCCCATTCCCTCCATTTCTCAGGGCAGGGTAAAACAGCATTCAGAAACACATCACATTTGGGATTATGTATTCCCCCCAAAGTTTAGCCAGTTGCCTGTGATCTTAGAAATCCCACTCATCCGACTGAAGGCTGCCACTTCCTCCATCCTTTTCCAAGTCTGTTTTCCAATAGCAATTCGGCTCCTCCCCCTTACATTCGAATTGTGGGGCTGGAGAAGAATCTTGAAAGAACCGTGGACTGCTAAAAAAAGGCAAACCGATCTTTACTCGAAGAAGCAAGACCAGAGTGCTTCTTAGAGGCAAGGAGAGCAGACTTCGCCGTACATCCTTGAGGCATATTGTCAGGAGAGACCTGTCCCTGGAGCAGGACATCGTATTTGGCAAAGTCTAGGGGTGGCGAAAAAGAAAGAGACCCTCAACCAGGTGGATTGACACAGAGGCTGCGACACCGGGTTCAGGCCCAGGAGAGTGGTGAGGACGGCGGCGCAGGAGCAGGCAGCGTTCCCTTCTGTTGTGCAGAGGTTGCTATGGGTCAGAGCCCACTCACCCTTCATTCCAGGAGCTGTTCTTTGGCCCATTGCTGTATAGTGAAGCAGGCCATCGCCACCACCAGAAATTGTACAGCTTAAGCTCTTCACGATGTCCCTGTCTATGCCTGCTTCTACCCCTCTGAAACCAGGTTGGCATTCTTCAGTGATTTGGCAGCTCTAATCCCCTTTATACTGAGCCCTGGGGCTGATCCGTTGAAGGCAGGGGGAGCAGATGCCAATAAGTGCAGCATTTTCAGCTCCAGAATAGATCAGCCTCTTCACCAAGGCTTCACAGTCAGCTGGATTCTCACACGGTTGTTAGAACAGCCAACACCCTGAGCCAGATGAGTGTGGTTGAGAATGGATCAATATCCTGCACAAAGTCTTTGTCACAAAGAATTGGGGAGTCTCTTTCATTGGCATTTATTTTCTTCCCCCACTACCAGGAAATCCCACTCTTAAACATCAGTGTTTGGTTCCTTTACGATTAGTACTTTGTTGCTCTTTTGAGACTCAATTAAATCAGGTTAAAGCCCGTGGTGGTGCTCTGACATCTAAGCTATAGAAATGCATAATAGCATAAAGGTCATCAAGGTCAATTCAAGCACCCCAAAGCTATGAGGGGGACAAACTATAAATAAATGAAGGGGCAACACCTTTATTCATCATTTATTAGTAAGCCGTGAAATATAAAACTAAAACCAAGCCCGCTGCCATGCAGGCGATGGTGGCTTATCGATATTTAGATGCTCTGTGGGGTTTCCCCCTCGTCGCCACACATTATCTTCTTCGGACCTCAAAGCAGCTTCCCAAGCTCGATAATGTACATAGCGCTCCTCTGGCCCGTTAGATCAAGAAGCTGTTCTCTTTCCCCTTTACCCGCTCCTCCGTGACCCCACGGCCCTCCTCTCACGCACTGGGCATGGGTTCCTTGCTGCCGTGCCGGGCTGCTCACTCCATTATCTCTTACAGAACAGCTTTGTGGAACAATCTCGGATTAGCCTCTTCTGAGCCCTCGACTAGGTACTTTTCGATTTAGAGGTAGACCTCGTGCAACCTAGAAAAATCAGCAAGTGGGGCCCACCTCGCAAATAAGTGCCAAGTGTTTCTTAACGGACGCAAAACAAGCCAAGAAGGGCAACGGCCTCCCCATGTCCCTTTCATCCCGTTTTCTCCCTGCGCTGGAGTGTGTTGTCTCAGGCCGCTAGAAAACGCCTTTGAAATCACCTCGGAAAGCCATGCAACATGAATAAATTAGTCGAAGGGAGATAAAAGGAGTGTGTGTGAGCAAGAGAGAAATCGAGGGACCGCCCACAGCTACGCTCCTGTACCCAGCACAGCTCACAGATGGGTGCCCCGACTTTGATGGGAAATGTGTTCACTGAGGCTAGGGGCACCAGAGAGAAGATAGAGAGATATTTAGTCATAGGTGGCAAGGTTGGATTGTTATTCCTTTAATGGGCTACAGCGTGGATGGATTAAATAGCCGGCGAAGAACAGCGTGCTAGAAAGTCCTGGGAGCGAGTAAATTGCTATTGCCCCCCTCCTTTCTCTCTGAATCTCTCTGGCTCCTCCAACCAGGACAGGGGAATTCCATGCCCTCATTCAACTGGCTCCTATTCTTTCTCTCTACCTGGCCTGGCCCCCCGCGTTTCCTGTTTGTCAGACAATGTGGAGGTCAGCAGAGGGCCACAAGCGAGCTCCTGCAGGATGCAAAGCTCATGTCTAAAGTGTAACAAAGCTGCACGCCTCTCATTTATTCACGGGAACAGCAGCAAACGGAACTGCTTAATTGTTTTTATTTTTCCCTTCTTTCTCCTGATGGGAATGACTGTGTGCGTGCGCTCTGGACCCAAAACAATGGGAGCCATGCCCGCAGAGGGAATCTTTGTTTGTTTAAGGGTTTCCAGTGTGTTTCGGTGTTTGGTCAAGCGCTGACTACAAGCCACAGGCGTCACCGGGAGCTTGAGAGATGCGAGCCGTCAGGGCCTGACTGCCCTCATTCACTTTGGAGCAGAAGCGATGGAAAAGATTGCAGGGAAAGAATGTTGTGTTAGAACATGTCAGGCCTGGGGCTTCCTTCGAAGGCTGACTCACTGACAGAGTCCTTCGCAGCCAGAGTTACTTCGTACCTGGTGCCCGGAAACGGGAAACGCGTTCGTTGCAGGGAGAGGAATCCAGGCTTTTGAGTCCGATTTGATCCACGCTTCACTGTTTACTAGCTGGGTCGCCTGGAACAAGCTATTTGGGAGACCCGAGTCTTGCTCTCCTTCTTTGGAAAGGATAGATGGTTGTTGTTAGTGCCGATGAGTCCGAGCCCCGGGACCACCGACCGAAACACTGCGCGCTCAGCGCCATCCTCTCCATACTGCTGTTTGAGCCCATTGCGGCAGCCACTGTGTCCGTCCATCTCATTGAAGGGCTTTCTCGTTGTCTGCGGACCCTCCATATGGCCTGAGATGGTGGCTTTCTTTCGGGACCAGTCCCTCTTGGGAACATGTCCAAAGGAGGTGAAAAGAAGTCATGCCACCTTAGTTTTTAAGGAACATCCCCAAGAGAGAGTTATTGGTGGTGGAGAACGATACTTATTTTTCAGGATGAAGAGAGCTCATGCATGCATTGTGTCCAGTGCAGGGCCCACGACATAGCAGATGCTCGAGTGAAGGAATCAGTTCCTAATGATCGCTGAGTATTCTTATTACTCTCTCTTTGCAAGAAATCAGGAGAGGATTCGGTTCCCACGGTCATCCCAATCACAGATGTACTACCTTCTTGTTTTTCAGGTCGGCTTCATTGACTACATCGTCCACCCACTGTGGGAGACCTGGGCAGACCTGGTGCAGCCTGATGCCCAGGACATCCTGGATACATTAGAAGATAATAGGAACTGGTATCAGAGCATGATACCCCAGAGTCCCTCCCCACCGCTGGACGAGCAGAACAGAGACTGTCAGGGTCTGATGGAAAAGTTTCAGTTTGAACTGACCCTCGAAGAAGAGGACTCTGAAGGGCACGAAAAGGAGGGAGAGGGCCGCCACTATTTCAGTAGCACAAAGACGCTTTGTGTGATCAATCCGGAAAATAGGGATTCGCTGGGGGAGACTGAAGTGGACATTGCAACAGAAGACAAGTCTCCGGTTGACACATAATCTCCCTGTGTGTGTGTGCGGGGATGAACATTCCACCTTTAACAAACATGCCAGCTGTATGGTAGGGTCAGCCCACCGTGCGGGCCATGACCGGCGCTGGACAAGGGCCACCAGGCCTTTCCAGTTACTTGAGTTCGGAGTCAGTGAAAGGCTCTGACGTAATTAGCAGCTCAGGATATTCCATGGTTGACTTGCCTTGTTTGCAAGCTCGGTGGAGACCTGGCGCTGTATGTGGTACTGGGTGTCAGTTCTGGTCGAGATTGAATGGCTTGAAGGTGGAAGGCACACAACTGAGAGATGTCTCTGCACTAAGCAAGGGGAATCTGTCCCCTCCAGTGACTGAACTGACTGATAACATCATTTATAAATCTGCTCACCTGCCCCTTTGTCTGCCAACCTGTGTGCCTTTTTTGTAAAACATTTTCATGTCTCTAAAATGCCTGTTGAATGCCTAGGGTTCAGTACCCCCTCCTCTAGAGAATAAGCATCTCAACGTTGACAAAAGCGCTTTTGATTCTTTTTTGGGGGGGAGGGGGTGAAGAAGACAGCCTTCCTTCTTTCTCAGGCAATGTCTCTCACTTTACTACAGTTCCTTTTACAAGTAACATCTAACCACTTCTTACCGCTTTCTACTTCCTTTCCCTGTTGTCCAATCCAGCTCCACAGCTGCCCAGGCCCCTGATCTCTGCCTGCCTGCTGGGACATTATTGTTCCCCCTCTGGAGTTAAACACTATTTTTGCTGTCGAGAGAACAAAATTGAACAAGCTGGGGGGGTAAGGAAGGATAGTTGTGTCATTCACAATAGCAGTGTGTAAAACTCCGCTTAGCCGTCAGTGTCCACCGGGTTGTGTCTTCAGCCCTCCTGGCCTCTGGACACGCTGCACGCGCCCCTGTCCTGGTCTTTTCCACTTCTCTCCACCACGTAGCCAGTTACACCATTTCTAAGGAATGCTGCCGTCTTTTTCCTTGCACTGCCGTCTGCTCAAACGCCTCCATTCCTGTTTATAACAGTGTATTTATTACTTAATGTATATAATGTAATGTTTTCTAAGTTATTAATTTATATATATCCTAACATTGCCTGTCGATGGTGGTGTTACATTTGTGTAAAGAAAACTCTGCGTAAGAGTTGTAACTTTTTTCTTGTGTAACATTTTGTATTGTGTATGATATAACCTGAACATCACTAATGGAAGACATACCGGCCCCTTACCAGTGAGGACATTGGGGAGCTTTGATTCAAAGACTCTGCCCTTCTGTCTGTCTGAGTTATTAATCCTGTGCAACCCCCTTGGGACACGGCTTTGGAAACAGGATTCACACAACATTAGATGCTAAATGGTTTGTACTAAGCTTGTACTTTTGTATCGTTTGATAGGGATGGGGACAGTGGGATGTGGTTTCCGATCACGTTCATCCAAATCTGTAGACACATGAGCTGCGTTATCACAGGGTTTACTGTAATTGTGGTTTCAGCTTAGAAAGAACACTACATTGGCTCAAAGATGGTTCCCTCAGAGGGTTCACAAACTACTGAGTTTGAAGCGAAAGCCTCCCGTCTCACCCGTCAGCAGGAGCGACATGCTCCCATTAATTACAAAAGAAAAGAATCAAACAATGTGAATTTTTTTTCAGTAAAATGTGAACTGATGTAGTAAATTATGCAAATGTGAAGCTTCTTCTGATAACACTTGTTAGGCCTCTTACTGGTGTCAGTCTGTTTGTAAAATATGGTTCATGCTTTCGGTCCGGCATTGTGACTCACTGGTTACAGAAAACGGCACAAACGTGCATGACCAATGAGTGGGCTTGTATGTCTACTGAGCACTGTGTCGTTTCGGGTGGACATTGCATTGTCTCCAAGAGTTTCTCACGATGTATGTTATAGTATTATTATATATTGTGCTCCAATGCATTCTTAAGAGACTTTTATATGAGGTGAATAAACAAAAGCATGATCAGCATAGACTTTGGGCTCCGTTATTGCATAGTTAATTCGGACGTATTAAAAGCTGATATATATGTGTAGCTAAAGAATCCTCTTTTCTCTTACCGTGTCTCCAGGAGAATGCTAACCGTGTTGCCAGGCCAGCGTCACAACTGAAATTTCAGAATCGGTGTCTTGACCGTCCGCTAGCTTGAAATGTTGTACTCTTTGTTCAGCCTGCTGCATGGAGCAGGAAGGGAGGTGGGAAAGGCAAGCGAAGCTACAGTGTTCGGCTCCCACCACTTCCTTCCACCTCTTTAAGAAATGGAAGCACTTCATGTTCTACATAAACAAAGGGAATCCCCAACTTGGCTGCTTCCTCCAGAAAAGCGAATCATAGACTCAGAGGACACCCTTGCAACTGATGTAAGTCAGACGGCCTCCTCGATTCTTTCCACACAGGAAGAATCGGAGGTTCCAAGGGTCATCTCAAAGCATAGCCCACAGACTGTGGTGGACATATGATCTTCAAAGTAGTCCCTGGATCTCCTAATGAGTACAAGGTTATACTTTTCTTTCTAAAAAAGGGTGTTTGGTTTGGTTTTGTCTTTAAGCTAAATGAACTACCTAATTGCCTCATTGAAATCTTAAAGCCGACAACGGTCAATGATTTATCCTGGGGAATATGTGTTTGTATGCCATGGGGATGGTTGTAAAAAAGAAACGGTGTATGGTCCACAATAACATAACCCCAAAGAAGAGATCTACGAGCCAGTAAGAAGGTCTACTCTGGAAGACACCCACACACACACCCACACACACACTGAATTAGCAGAAATTATTCTGTCTGTTTATAAAGGCTAACCTGGAGATGCAGAAGCATTCAGAACCAGCTGGACTGCTGCTTGCAGAGATCATGTTTATGCCCTTGACACCACCCCTGCTTTCTCATCTCAGCTCTTGTGCACCCAGGGACAGAAAGTGAATTGGTTGAAGTAGTCATCACTGTACATTTTATGATGTCTCAAGCTGTAAGCATTTAGTGATATTTGAAGAGAAGTGCTTCTTAACCTTGGGTGCAGTTGAGAATCACTGGAAAATAAGTTAGTTTTGTGGGTGTGCTGTAGGCAGAAATGATGCCTCAGATAATGCCTGTGGCCCAGTGGCTGCCATGTATATCTTTTAAATGTATTTCTCCATTTCTCTTTACAGAAAATAATAATAACAACAACAAAACCCCTATGAAAGGATTTCCATTCTTTCCTCCTTAAGGTGAGGAGGAGACTGGGTCCTGAAGAGGTGAAATCATTTGTGGAGGAAGTAGAGAAGGGATCTGAAATTCCTTCCAGGTTTCTAATATGATGGGTGTTAAGTAGACAGCCCCCTAGACACAGGGGTGTTCTCGTTGACAACAGAGGTGGGAGCCATGGCTCCAGAGCAAACACCATGCCGATAGCTATGGCTTCAGGCCACCACCCCACCCCAGTGTGACCAGGTACTCGCCGTCCATTGCCCACACCCTGGCTCAAACATGAAGAAGAGCATGAATCAGAGATAAATGAGAACTTCTCTACTCCAGAAGCTTCCAATCTGCTGGTTTTGCTTATCACTTGTCTTCTGAGAAAAACCACAATGAAGCTAAGTCTGAGAAAGACGTAATCATCTGGTTCTAGGGAATAGGCTGCAAGTCAAATGATCGTCCCTCACGCAGAGCAATGACCCTGATGGCAGAAAGTTACTGCAAAAAGATGAATTATTAGAGTACTTAATTCAAAGCTAAGGATGATACCTTGGTACAAAAAACAAAACAAAAAATATATAGGAGCCTAACATTGATTCATAGATTCAGGAGCTGCCAAAGTTGGAAGAAAATTTAGGGTGCACTTCATCTAGCTGTTCGACACACATACACACAATGGCATTCACCTGATACATTCCTACAGAGTTGTTATTCTCAGCCCACTCAAAGAAGCCTAACAGAATCAAAGTGAAAGAAAATGGTTTATTGCATGATTCTGAAACTCTACTTACTAAATATACTTGGTTAGGCAAGCCATCTATGCTCTGTGCTTTGGGAGAATGGATTATTTTCATAATTCTATTACTACGTTTCTGGCCCCCATGGATTAGATAATGGTAAAGTCAATGTTGGTATGGGCCTTAAACTTGTGATACAAATTGGGAACTCCGTTTGCAAACTCGGTCTTTGGTGTATCCTATACAATTCTCTAACTGATTCTCCTACTGATCCCAAGAGCTCACTTTCATCGGCGCTCGCTTTCACTTATTTCCAGTTTTTCATGAAGGACTCTTTCTCTGAGCTCTAAAAGCATCCTATGCTCTGCCATGAACGAGCTGGATGACTGGGAGCTAGTCATTTGACTTCTTTATATTTTAGTTTAGCCCTTTCTAAGTTGTGGGGAATTAGAATAACATCTAATTTATAGTGAGCTACGAAAGGATTAAAATAATACCCCTAAAATTGTTTTTCAAACTGTAATAATTATTAACCCACTATTAAGCTGTGGTGAGGTTTCTGTTTGTTCTGAACGACTGTAACGTCAAAGCAGTCAGAGGATGGAAGTCATTTCCTATTGAACTTCCAGGGCCTATTGCGAGATCCAGAACAAACACGCATCGGCGGAACCCAGCTGTCCCTTACGAGGGTCAATGCTGCCTCAAACCAATGTTAGCCTTACGCCCCAAATATACTGCTCTCTGAATTCCAAAACGATAAACTCGTATTCTAGAACAAAGGTTTCTCAGAGATCAACATATCCAACTGTTTCTGTTTCCCCCTCGGTCCCCCTCACTGCCATTGAGTCCATCACAGGAACCCTGTGGGACAGGGTCGGACAGCCCCTGGGGGACAGGGTCGGACAGCCCCTGTGGATTTTGGGATCTGGAGTTCTTTTCGGGAATAGAAACCTTGTTTTGCTCCTGTGGAGCGGTAGGGGGTTCAAACTGCTGGTTCGAGGTTATTATAACTTGTGAACAGTGTGCCAGGAGGGCTCCACTCAACGAAAGAAACATTTAGAATGAAAGAAGTGGAGGCTCAGAGATGCCCTTGATCTTTTGTTTTTTTTGTTTTGTTTTGTTTTTTAAAACATTTTATTAGGGGCTCATACAACTGTTATCGCAATCCATACACACATCAATTGTGTAAAGCGCATTTGTACATCATTCTCAAAACATTTTCTCTCCACCCAAACCCCCACATTAGGTCCTCATTTTTCCCCTCCCTCCCTGATCCCCCCTCCCTCATGAGCCCTTGATAGTTTATAAATTGTTATTTTGTCATATCTTGCCCGTCCGAAGTCTCCCTTCACCCACTTTTCTGTTGCCTGGCCCCCAGGGAGGAGGTCACATATAGTTCCTTGTAATCGGTTCCCTCTTTCCTACCCACTCTCCCTCTACCATCCCCTGTTTCGCCACTCACACCACGGATCCTGTAGGGCTCATCCGCCCTGGATTCCCTGTGTTTCCAGTTCCTATCTGTACCAGCGTACATCCTCTGGTCTAGCCAGACTTGCAAGGTCGAATTTGAGTCAGGGTAGTAGGAGCGGGGAGGAAACATTTAGGAACTAGAGGAAAGTTGTATTTTTCATCGTTGTTACATCGCACCCTGACTGGCTCATCTCCTCCCCGAGACCCCTCTGCAAGGGGATCTCCAGTGGCCTACTAATGGGCTTTGGATCTCCACTCCACACTCCCCCCATCATTCACTATGGTAAGATTTTTTGTTCTGATGATGCCTTATACCTGATCCCTTCGACACCTCGTGGTTGCATAGGCTGGTGTGCTTCTTCCATGTGGGCTTTGTTGCTTCTGAGCTTGATGGCCGCTTGATTACCTTCAAGTCTTTAAGACCCCAGAGGCTATATCTTTTGATAGCCGGGCACCATCAGCTTTCTTCACCACATTTGCTTATTCGCCCACTTTGTCTTCAACAGTTGTGTGGGGAAGGTGAGCATCATATAATGCCAATTAATAGAAGAAAGTATTCTTGTGTTGAGGGAGTACTTGAGTGGAGGCCCAATGTCCTTCTGCTACCTTACTACTAAACCTATAAATACAGGCTCCTAGATCTAGGAGCCCTTGATCTTTTGGAAAAATGGCAGTGACAAGAGTACGAGGTTCCTCCTGTAACTTTTGGGCTGCTATGTGACAAGGTCAACTCTGTGGAAGAAAGATGAGGCTTCTGCCCCTGTCGAGTTGGGCAGCCTCAGACAGTGAACCGGACAGGTCTCTCCTGCCGGGTAGGACTGCTGTGAGTTGAAATCCACTCAACAGCGGTGGGTTTGGGAATTCCAAGAGACCAATCCACCTTCTCTGCAGCTCACGCCCATGAGCCAGTGGAATGGACTGTATGTTCCAGCAGGCCATTTCTACTTCTTACAGAGAATAGCCCACACCATGAAAATTCTGCTTTATTTGGTTTTTTTCCCCCCTGAGTTCTTGAACTATATGAATGAGGTTCTTGTCGCGGCTAGGCAACGTGAAGGGATGCAGGAGAAGAAGCAAGAAGTTCACCTAGTGGAACCAGCAGAATGTTGGCGTGAGAAGCTGACACGCTGAAGATGGACAGGTTTATTTTCCCAAGGAAAATTCCGGCTCTTCTCTGCAGCCATCTGATCCTGGACCAATGACTACCTCTTCAGGCCACAGTTCCCTCCTCCGGCAAACAAGAAAATTCGAGTAACTGTTTCATGGGGTTTCATTGAGGCTAATGCAATAACGTATCTAAAGTGCAGACATGTCAGTCATTGTAACGCAGATGTCTCCAAAGGCGTTCTTCCGATCACTAATATTTATAGAGAGCCACTTAGATGCGTGTGAGCAACAAGCGGTGCAAATCTAGGTCCAAATGACGTTTATATTCTTGTGAGGTGAAAAAGATTTTTCTAAAAAAAGATATAGCATACAATGTCAGGTAGTAGTATGCACTATGAGAAAAATATGAGGAGTCTTCTAAAAGTGAAAAAAAGTAAATGAAAGATAATGGATGTCCTTTTCCCATGAGAGGTTGAAGCCCTCATAAACCAGGCTTGCAGGTTGGCACATAGGAAGCAGAGAGAGCAGTGGCACTAGGGTTAGGCCTGGGACCCAGCATTCCCGATTACTGATGGCCCGTTGGGGTACAGCCAACACAAAGGCTCTGAAAATGGAATGTCCTATTAAGTGCAAAGAATTGCAAGAAGGGCAGGTGGGGAACAGGAAATGGACATACAACAGGTGACCAGATGATAGACAGGGGGTTCTTAGGCTGTTGTCAGGACTTAGGGAAGCCTTTGGGAAGTTTTAAGCAGCACACTGGCGTGATTGGGTCCAGGCTTCTAAGGTCTAGAGATCACTCTCGGAGGGCAATGAACTGTCTTAGGGCTTATTAGAAGCAGGGTGATAAACAAGGAAGCTAGGGCAACCGTCTTCTGACGTCACAGGAACTTGGGTAAGATGAGCAGTGGTAAAGGTGTCGAAAGTTGGAAAAGTCAAAATAAATTCTGAAGGAACGTTGATGGCATGTTTGCTAACGTGTTTATTATAGGCTAGGAAGGACAAAGAAGAAAGGAAAGCAAAAGGGTTCCAAGAATCTAGTCTGAGCATTTCACGAATGCTGGGAACATTTCCTAAGACAGGAAGCATTTGGAGAGGAAAACATTTCTGATGGCTGAAGCTTTACATCAGAAATGCCTTTCGTTCCTCTAAGTGCAGATGTTCAGGATAAAATTAGCTATAGGAGCCTGAAATGCAGCAGAGTTCCTGAAAATCATGAATTTATCATAGCCAATACATATATATATATATATATCAGCTCCTTATATCCATGAAGACTAACGTATATCCCCAAATTATCTGACACAAAGTTTGACCCACTGAACAGGATCCTGAAGGAATTTCCTAGCCACCAATATTAGGGGAGGTCCTGTAAGCATGTGACTAAATTATGGGGAGTCTTAGGTGTCCCTTTCGACTGAACAGCCCTGTCTCTCTTTTCTTTCCATTTTCCAACTCATGAACCTCCTTCTCAAGAGCAAAAGTGAATTATTTTTCCTGGGTTTGGCACTGCAGCTAGCAATAATATTTTGCTGACTAAGCAAGAGCTTGATAATCGGACCTCTACAAATGCAAGCGCTTCTCCAAACAGCTCATTCAGACACACACAGTGCTTTCCCAAGAGCAATTTGCATAGAAACATCTTTATCTTGCTATACCTTCCCCCACCCCAAATATGAAATCCCTACAAGGGTTCGCTTACAAATTTTCGCAGAAATCGGTAAGAAGACAGAACTACAGAGTTTACTTATGGCATCTGGTTTGAATTGTGTTCCCCCCCAAAATAATTGTGGAAATCCTAACCCTGATAAATCCTGTAAACATGGCCTTTCTTCGAGTGGATCCTAAACCTAATCACTTTCAGTTACAAAATGCCAGAATAGACACTAAAGCTGAGGGGAGAGGAAGACAGCCAACAAAGGCCAATGGGTACAAACCCGGATTTGCAAACCAAGAACAACAAGGGTTTCGAACCTCTACTAGACGCTGAACAGCGAGCAAAGGCCTCTTGCTAGAATCACGTCTTGTATTCAGACTTCTAGACTGATGAACCGCAGCAAAATAAAATCACCCGGTTGTGGTATTACTTTTTGTCTAAGAGAGCACCCAACTTTAATCTAACTCATGCCCCAAACTGCCCACCCTTTTGACAAAAGGTTTGCTGACCTTCTGCTCATTCACTGGGACTTGGAGTGTGTGTAGCAGTTTCACTTGACCTTCCTCTATTTTCTTTCTTTTAAGCGCCCCCTCCCCACCCCACACTTCCAGGGTATGTGTTCATCTCCATGCCTCTTGTATAGCAACCCTGCCAGTTTCTTTTGTTACCTGGAAACACCCTTTGGGTCTCTCTTTGCCCCAGGCGGCCTCCACAGCTTTCCATAGTTCGGTGCCCTGAGTGTAGACTGTGGAGTGTGCCTATGGGGGACACATCACCACGCCGTTCACTCAGGTGGCCTCAGTTTCTGCTTGCCTCGCTTCCTGTTTGATGAGTGAGATTTTGATATTTAAGGATCTATCCTACCATTGAGAATGGGTGCTCAAAGAAAGCCATGATGGTATCTGATGCCCCAGAAAAAGAAAAATATCTATAAAGTGATCTATTCCAACACTGACAGCAAACCAAACTGGCTGGTTTTGGTGCTTTGAGGTACAATAGATCAGTCTCTCATATAGCTACTTGTGGCTGTATTCTGTCTTTGTCCTTCTTGTTGACCTCTAACCTAACTTCCAGGTAAGTGTGGCTTCAGTCGACCTGGGTGTCCTAAATTGGAACTTTGAAGATGACAGAGGTCAGAACTCAAAGCCCCTCTAAGCTCCGTGGGGAAAGAGATTGTGTCTGGAGCATTCTCCTGCTTCTCCGTTGTCTCACTTCATGCTTGGCACACACATTATGCACACATGTTTTAAAACATCTGGATGTTGACAATACTAAAATCAGTAGACAAGACAATTAAAAGAATATTCCCTCTTCATTTAACTGTCATTTCTCTTTCTGGTTTAGGGTCTAGCTTCCCACTGGCCACCGAGTCCCTCAAAAACTGGACTATATTTGGTTTTATTTTTAAATCCTATAACTTTGGTCAACAAGAACAATACTACCCATAAAAGGGGGGGAGGATTATCAATAAAATTTGTTGAGTGAATGACCAAAAGAACCCAACAAAACAAACAAAGCAGAAATTAAAATTCTGTTATTGATATGTATCTATCTACTTGAGTTTTGGAGGGAAGTAGTAGAGGAAATGGTAAAAGCATGGTTTCACAAATTTGTTTTCTAATCCTTGTTCCTGTTTCTAGCTGTGGGAATTTGGGCAAATTATTTATATTTTCTCATAACTAAATGGAGCGAACAATAGGTAGCTAAAGATAGAGCCAGTTATAAATTTCCAAATAATAGAGTCTCAATAAATTTTTGTTGTCTGTATTTTGTCCACATAAGTGGTAGGATAAATAAATATATTTTTAAAGAACAAAGTAGTTGCTCTTGCACTACCTGACCTCGAAACCCGCTATGCAGCCATGGTTGTCAGAACAGCCTGGTCCAAGTACAGTCATAGATACATAGACTGATGGAGTAGGACAGAAAACCCAGAAATGAAAACATCCACATACAAACAATTGATATTTCACAAAGGTCCAATAAGCACTCAATAAGAAGAGGATGCCCTCTTCAATAAAAGGTGCTGGAATACCCATCTGCAGAAGAACCAACAGACTTATACCTCACCCATGCACAAAACAAACTCAAGATGGATCAAAGACCTAAATGTAAAGTCCAAAGTGATCAGAATCATCAATGGGAAAATTGGGACAAATCTGAGGGCCATAGTACAGGGCATACAAGGGCTACCAGATATAACAAAGGAGATACACACTGTGGAAGACAAAATAAAAGAGTCACACAAGAGTCCACAGATTGGGAAAAGATATTTAGCAATGACATAACAGACAAAGAATTAATTACCAAAATCTACAATATACTACAAGCCAACAAGAAGAAAAAACAAACAAGCAAATAACTTTCTGAGAAGTGGACAAAGGACCTGACCACACAATTCACAAAGACTAGGCCCTGAATGGCTAATGACTACATGAGGAAATGCTCTCCTTTACTAGCCGATGGGGAAATGCCATCATGGGACATCCTCTAACACCCATAACCAAAGTCCAGTTTGAAGAGAATAAAAAAACCCCAAACCGGATACCAACAATCCTATGGAGGCTGTGGAAAGACTGGGACACTTATACACTATTAGTGGGCTTGTAAATATGTACAGCCACTGCGGGGAAGTGATATGACATGTCTGAAAAGAGATGGCAATAGAAATACCATAGGATCGAGCAATGCCATTACTTGGTATACACCCCAAAGAAACAAACAGAACACAAACAAACGCCTGCTCCCCCATGCTCATTGCAGCACAGTTCACAATAGTAAGAAGTTGGACACAGCCTACATTCCCAATACTAGAAGGTTGGATAGAAAGAAAAACAAAACTCTGGTATATACATGCAACGGAACCTTACACATCCCTTAAACACAGTGGTGAAGCCACAAAACACCTCAACACGTGGAGGGCTCCGGAAACCATTATGCTGGGTGAAGTTAGTCAATCACAAAAGGGCAGCTCCTGTCTGAGTCCACTGCTGTAGGGACGAGCAACAGGACAGGCTTGCAGGCCATCCAGTGTGCTGGCCAGGGAGGCCCAGAGAGCCTGGGAGAGCACCTGACTGGTGCCAATGAAGCACACACCATCCTCTCTAGGGATGTATCTTGAAGGTCTCTTGGGTGGAGGACCCCTGGTGTAAGCTGGGATCAAATTGTCAAGGGAGGGGGGGAGAGGATGTTGACCGCTCAGGGGCTTCCTTGTGAAGTTACGATGGTGTGCTCCTCAGACAGGTAGACAGCTCTATCAGAGGGATGGGGGATACGGATGGGAAAGGCAAGTCAGGAGAGGGGAAAGGGAACAGACACGTGTGAGAGGACACAAGTGCATGTCTGTTGGTAGAAAAAAAGCAAAAATGGTGAGGAGGGACAACCTCAGGGACCCAGGCCAAGTGTCAGAGAACACCAGGGGATTGCTTCCTGGATCTTCAAGGCACACAACCCGCTCCAAAGGCTGCAGCAGAGAGATCTGATGTGGAAACTCCACTAGGAGACCTGGACTCTCCCTGCAACCTGAGGATTTCAGGCTTAAAATTCATGGTGTTTAAAGAAGCAGAAGATAGCTATACTAAGAGTACTGAACAGTCAGGTGGACAATCATTAACTTACCACACCAATACCTTATAGGCTGTATTAAGATATATATTGTTCTGGAAAACCTGTGACTGACACTGTCAAAGAACATAATTTTAAATGATCCCTGACAACCAGCTCCCATTGTTTGTGTAAATAGTGTCCAACTACAAATAGATTAATTCTATGCAATGTGAATAATTCAGGTGCTGTGATATGTAGTTAGCCTACATGGCCCCAACATCCCTCTCTCAACTTTAAAAAAAAAAAAACGAATACCATGGACTAATCAATGACAATATTAACAGAAGATCTTTATGTTCAATAAGACCCTCTACCATAAATTAACAAGGAGGTCTCTAAAGGGTACAAAAGGCAGATAAAACAACAACAACAAACATAGATCCAAGAAAAGTTGGGGGACTTGCACTAAATAGTAGCTCTAATTTAAGAACAATTAATTCGTATATCATGGCCCTGCTTGAAACTAACCCTCAGGAAGGGAACACAGAAGACATGGGTGCTATAGCAAAGTGCGGGAATAAATTAGATGGTGCCCAGCTATCAGATACAATAGCATCTGAGGTCTTTTAAGACCTTGAGGCTTGCTTCCAAACAAGCAACATCTAAGTGAGACGTCGTGTAGGTCCACATTGCAGAAGCACAGCAAATCAGTCACTGGAGGGTTATCCATCACATAATCTAAAGAAGAAGGGAGTTGTATTAGAGCCTACATTGTGAGATTCTGGTTTGCAGGTGGCTATGGATGGCAGTGGAAGCCCATGCTCCATCTGAGAGATCCATATAGGAAATAGGCCTCGTGAATTCCCTCTGTTCATAATGGAAGGATGGAATAAACTGGTTACAAAACAGAGTACATTGGAGAGATGACTACAGGAGATTAAACTAATAAACCTGACTTGAACGGTTAAAATCTTGTTAGGCAATTCCCATTTCCATGGCCGTACATATTGGGCCTGATCTGGTTTTCAACATTTTCTGTGGTTTTTTTGGTTTGGTTTTGTTCTGTTTTCATATTGGGGTTTAGCTCGGATAGCTTTGTAATTGGGAGTAGCCCTATTGGCGGATGAACCTATAGAGAAGGCAAATAGAATAAGGGTTCCTAGGGGGGCAGTGGGGGAGGGAGGGGATAAAAGGGAGCTACTATCAAGGAGTTCAGGAGAAAGAGAATATTTTGAAACTAATTGTGATAGCAATTGCACAATATTGCTTGATGCGATTGAACTCTGGAATGATATATCTGTTTCAGTTCCCAATAAAATGGTTTTGAAATAAATTATATATATATATATGTAAAATACTACAAAAATTCACTCGGTCTCTGAAAAGAATAGGCAGGAACAAGTTTTGATTGATGGGGGCGCTAGAAATAGGGTCCTGGGTGATGTAGACTTTGCTGCCTGCAACTCAAGATCCCAGGAAAGCCTTGGATGCCAACTCACCAGCAATGAACTTTGCTCACACTGATTCCTGACCCATAACCACAGGGTCGATTCCAACTAATAGTGACCCCATAGGGCAGAATAGAACTGCTCCTAACCAGTCTCTGAGATTGTACATCTTTATGGGAGTGGACGGCCTCCTGTGGCTGCTGCTGGGGGATTTGAAGCATTGACCTTGCAGGTAGCAGCCCCATGTGCCAACAGACCACAGGTATTTCAAACACTCATTAAACTGGGAGGAAGTCCTATATCACCAACCCTTTCCCAACACTAAAATTATATGCCTAAATATGCCTGACAGAAAGCATCCAGAACTAGAGAATTTAGCAATGGCCTTTTAAAAAGATAGCAATCATTGTAAGGTGCTCTAAGGGAACCCTTGTTGCATAATGGTTGTGCACTGGGCTGCTAACTGCAAGGTCAGCCATTTGAAACCCCCAGACTCTCCCCTGGGGAAAGATGGGCCCTTCCACTCCCGTAAAGAGTTACAGTCTTACAAAGTCACAGAGGTAGTACCACCCTGTCCTTTAAGGTCACTATGACTTGGCACTGACTGGATGGCAGTGAGTTGTATAGGCAAATATAACCCTTAACAACTTTTCACAGCAAGCACTATTAAACTAAGTCTCTTCCAGAATTAGGGATTTGAACCTTAGTGCAGATTGTTCTAGTGTATGTTATAATGAAAGCATAGGAGTGAGTTTTCAAACTTACCCGTGGGTACATTTCAGCTCCAACACTATCCCTGTGGCCTTAGCGGAGGCTCTTACCTTCTTTTGTCTTCCCTTCCTTTCTTCCAGATCACAGAGAAGCCCATCTGTGTATGTTACCGTGGTGGCATGCATGCTGCTGTGATGCTTGATACTATATCTCTGGTGATTCAAATACCAGCAAGATCACCCACAGTGAACAGGTTTCAGCAGGGCTTCCACACTAAAAACAGACTACAAAAAATAAATCCCTGCCACTTCTGAGAAAGTAGCCTTCGAAAACGGAATAAATAGCAAGACATTGTCAGAGATAATGCCAGAAAATGAGCCCCTAAAGGTCAGAGTCATTGCCATCAAGTCAATGCAACTCATAACAACCCTGCAGCACAGGGTAGAACTGCCCTGTGTGTTTCTGAAACTGTAACTAATTCTGGCCCTAGAAAGCCCCATCTTTCTCCCAAGAAGCCACTGGTGGTTTTGAACTGTTGACCTAGCCATAGAAGGCACAAAAAATATGATTGGAGAGAGCTGCCTTCTAAAAGTAGAGTCAACTATAATGGTATGGATGGAGTAAAACCTTTTGGAATAAAACCTTCAGGACCTTCACTTTCTGATGAGACTCATTCCAAATGAGAAGAAACAGCTGCAAACATCTATTAACAGTGAGAACTTGGAAGGTATGAAGTATGAATCTAGGAATATTGGAAGTTGTAAAAATGAAATGGACCGATTAAGATCACTGTCAGAGACATTAGGGAGCGGTATTGCCCATTTGAACCGGGCAATCATGTGACTCACTATCCTGGGAATGACAAATTCAAGAGGAACGGCATCATATTCATTGTCCAAAAGGACACTTAAAAATCTATCTTGAAGTACAATCCTGTCGGTGATAGGATAATATCTATTTGTATACAAGGAAATCTAGTCAATAAAACTATTATTCAAATTAATGCACCAGCCACTAAAAACGATGAAAAAATTAAAGAATTTTACCAGCTTTTTCAATCTGACATTACTCAAATATGCAATGAAAATGTGTTGATAATTATTTGGCAATTGAAATGCAAAAGTTGGAAACAAAGAGGAAGGAATAGTCGTTAGAAAATATGGTCTTAGTGCTAAAAATGAAGTTGTAGATCGCATGACAGCAAATAATTTTTTTTCAGCAGCACTAACAGCAATTATGCACATGAACTTTTCCAGATGACATACACTGAAGAAAATTAAAACAAGCCCACCAGAGCCAAAGTATGACCTCGTATCTATCCCATCTGAATTTTGAGAATATCTCAACAACAAATTTGAGACATTGAACACTTATGACAGGAGACCTCAAGAGCTGTGGTCTGAATATCATGCGTGAAGAAAGCAAAAGGTCATTTAAAAAGATGGGAAAGAAAGAAAGGATCAAAGTGGATGTCAGAAGAGACTCTGAAACTTGCTCTTAATCAGAGTAGCTAAGGCAAATGGAAGAAATGATGAAGTCAAAGAGCTGAATAGAAAATGTCAAAGGGCAGCTGAAAAAGACAAAGTAAAATATTAAAATGAAATGTGCAAAGGGCTAGTACTAGAAAAACAAAAGGGAAGAACATATCCAGCACATCTTAAACTGAAAGAAATGGAGAAAAAATTCAAAAGTTCAGTTGCAATATTAGAAGAGTCTATGGGAAAGATATTAAATTTTATAGGAAGCATCAAAAGAAGATGGAAAGAATATACAGTCACTGTACCAAAAGGAACTATTTGATATTCAACCATTTCAAGAGGTAGCATGTGATCAAGAACTAACGGTACTGAATGGAAGAAGTCTAAGCTACACTGAAGGCATTAGTTAAAAAGAAAGCCCCAGGAATTGACAGAATACCAATTGAAATGTTTTAAACAGTTTATGAAGCACTGGAAGTTCTCACCCTTCTATGCCAAAAATCAGGAAGACAGCTACCTGGCCAACTGGCTGGAAGAGATCCATATTTTGACTCATTCCAAAGAAAGGTAACCTAACAGCATATATAGATTATACAACAATGCCATTGATATGACAAGCAAATAAAATTTTACTGCAGACAATTCAACAATGGTTACAGCAGTACATCGACAGACAGATGCCACCAGAAATTCCAGCTAAATTCAAAAAAGGACATGGAACAAGAGATATTATTACTAATGACAGGAGATTTGGGCTAAAGTTAGGGGATACTAAAAAGGTATCTATTTGTGTTTTACTGACTATGCAGAGACGACTTTGTGAAACATGACAAATAATGGATAGCCTTGCGAAGAATGGGAATTCCCGACACTTAGCTGTGCTCAGTGCCCCCTGGACATAGATCCAGAGGCAGTTGTGTGACCAGACAAGGGAGACTTGCAGGGTTTAACACCAAGAAAGGTATGCATCAGTGTTGCATCGTCTCTCCATAATTAGTTAATTTCTGTGCTGAGCAAATAGTCCAAGAAGAATGTTGTATCAGGATTGCTATTATCAACAACCTGAGATATGCAATTGACACAATTTTGCTTGCTGAAAGTAAAGAGGGCTTGAAGCACTTGCTTATGAAGATTAAGGATTACAACCTTCCTTGTGGACTATAACAATGTAAAGAAAACAAAATTCCTCACAACCGCACAAATAGATAACATCATGATAAATGGAGAAATTATCAAGGATTCCATCTTGCTTAGATACTAAATCAGTGTTCATGGAAGCAGTAGTTAAGCGATCAAACCATGCATTCCATGAGGGTAAATCTGCTACACAAGACCTCTTTAAGGTATTGAAAAGCAAGGATGTTCCTTTGAGGACTAAGTCATGCCTAACTCAAGCCATCATCTTTTCAGTAGCCTCCTATCCCTGGGAGAAAATGAAGCCCAAAGAAGAACTGATACATTTGATTTATGGTCCTGGCAAAGAATACTGAAAGTCCTTCGGACTGTCAAAAAGACAAACAATGCTTTTTTGGAATTAGTACAGCTAAGATAATTCTTAGAAGCAAAGATGGCACAACCTGGTCTTATGTACTTTGGACACTTTATCAGGAGAGACCAATCCCTGGAAAAAGACATCATGTTCAGTAGAGGGCCAACCAAAAGAGGAAGACCCTCCATAAGATGTGTTGATGACACTGTAGCTACAACAATGGGCTCAAACAAACAGTGGTGAGGCTAGCTCAGAACCAGGTGGCATTTCATTCTGTTGTACATAGGGGTGCTATGAACCAGAACTGACCAGATGACCCCTAAAAACAATGATGATTGACTAAGATAATATGGTCCTGAAAAGATCTTCATATTGTTGGTTTTAATTCTTTGTTATGGGCCTACAGACTGGCATTAAATGCTGATGCTGACAACCCATTATTTACATTCTTGCTACCAGCATTTATCTATAACGTCGACAATAGTTTTTCTTCTTTATTTTTATTCATGTTGTTAGTAAAAATGTTCCCTAGAACAGAATGCAGGGTTGAGGTTGGCCTCGTGACCAGCAGTCTCCCAGATGAACGTGGATCCACTAGGACATGCCCCAAATCAATGACCGGGAGTCAATCATCTAAGGCACGTGTCTTTAAAGATCACTTAGATTCTAGGACAAAAAAATCATAAAAATTACAATGTCTTTTCTGAAATTTGAACATATGTCTAAACCATTTCCCTCCTAGTATAACCTAGTAATCTTATCTAACTGGAAAAAGTGACTATTTCATTTTTACTTTTCCTTAGAAAATGCATGCCATAATCCACACAAATCCTACCCTTCTGGATTTTTTAATATAAACAATGTCATGGTTGAAATCCTTATTGTCTGAACTCCATCTTTCTGAAGAGTAGAGTAATATTTGCCTATCACACCTTCCCATACTTCTGGACTGTTTTGTGTTCTTTTTGATTTCTCAGAGATAACAACTGTGAGTCAAAACCTAGTGGCTGGATCACGTGACCAGGATGGTGAGTTAAAAATGGTCCAAGAAACCATGTCTCCAAAGACATGACATTGTTCAAAGACCAGAAATGGTCTCCTAACAGCTCTTCATCGCTTTGGTTTTTGCTCTGTTCTTTTTCGTTCTAGGAAAAGAACATGGTACTTGTGAAGTCTTACTTAAAGGCTTATATGTTCAAACTCAGAAAACTTTCCTCTTAGATGAATAAATAGCTTCAGAAAGGAGGCTCATAGAGCAGTGAGGGTTCCAATGTTAATCTCTTAAACACCTAACAATTGGTTAACTCAATCAACATAATTCCTGTGCGTTTCTCAGGCACTGTTACCCTATGTCTTGAAGGATTCAAGTGATGTGAAGCGCTAATGCTGTGGTTTTGGGTGCTGTGTACACAGCACTAAACACTGCTTGTCCCTGTGTCCTCTTCACGAAATTGTCTATGTTTGAACCCGTTGCTTCAGCCCTACTGTCCGTTCATCTTTTTTGTGAGGGGTGTCGATTCTTCTGTTTCTTGGACCTACACTTTCACCAAGCTTGATGTCTTGCTTCAAGGCCTGACTCTTCCAGATAACATGTCCAAAGTCAAGAGCGAGAGTCTCACCACCCTCGCTGTGAAAAAGCACTGGGGCTACCCTTCTGCTATACTGCCTTGTTCTTCCGACGCTCCGCAGCGCATTAGCAGTACCAATGCGCGAAGATCGCGCTTCTTCTCGGAGCTTCCTGATTCTCTGTCCAGCTTCTGCACGCCTGTGAGGCTGTTCAAAACACTATGGCTTTGGTCAGCTGCACCTCAAAACGTTTTCTTTACATTTTAACACTAATAAAGAGGTCCTGTGTAGCAGATTTCACCAGTGCAATCTGTTTCATTTCTTCACTGCTATTTCCGTGAGCATTGGTTTTAAAGCTAAACAAAATGAAATCCTGACAACCTCAACGTTTTAGTCATTTATCAGTGCTAAAGCCGAGGTTCGTCTAAGAAACACACAGGAGAGAGTACATAAGTCCTTGGGGGCATTAGAGAGCACTCCTCAGAGAACAGCAAGGTGAATCTTTAAGGCTAAGGAAGTGAGGATGAGTGAAGGGAAGGCAGAGGCTATTCTTGGAGGAAGGAAAAACAGACATCCAGGGTGTTGTTAGTGTTAGAGTAGGTGAGATTAAAGGACAAAGCTCAGCCTGGTCCCGTGCCATTCCCCCAGTGACTACCCGAGTCCTTTGCTGTAGCCACAGTGGTAATCCATCTTGATGAACCTGCTCTTCTTTGGGACTGACCTTCTACTTCAGTACCAATCGTGATGTGTTTCTCCAGGGGCAGGTCTCTCCTGAGAACATGTCCAGAATAGGTGAGACAGAGTGTCTCCACCCTAACTGCTAAGAAGCATTTTGGTTAAACACCCATGCTAAGGTGACCAGATTTAAAGCAGAACACCATTGATAGGGGGGGCGGGGGCGGTTCTTCATTAAAAATTTGGTCTATATGGACCAAATATACCGTTCCCTAGTTTGTCGTGCATTCTTTCCAAAAATAGGGACTTTTTAAAAATGCCAAAAATCGGGACTATCCCGCCAAAAGCTGGACGTCTGGTCACCTTACCCATGACAGATCCATTTGTTCTTCTGGCAGATCGACACTATCATTCAAATGAATGAACTAGTCTCTTGTCTCCCTTATTCATTGTCCAACTTTCCCATGCAAAGGGGGTGATTGAAAATACAAGAGTTTGGGTCAGGAATACAATAGTTCTTTCCTTTTGCTTTGAAATACTTTGAACAGGTCTTGCACAGCAGATTTTCCCAGTGTAATACATACCTGATTGTGGATCCAAGTAAATGAAAGCTTTAACAGCTTCCATCTTTTTTCCAGCTGTTTGATGTTGACTATTGGACCAGCTGTGAGCATTTAGCCCCTCTTTATATTGAGCTACAATTCATTCTGAAGGTTATTGTGCTTGATCTTCATTAGTAAGTGCTTCAATTACTCTTAAATTTCAGCAGGTTGTTTTATCTAACCTTTCCTCTTTGTTTTCAACTTTCTCATTCCAATCACTAGTACTTATCAACTCATCTTAAATTCATCAAGATAATTTTCAGGCTGCAGAAGTTGGTAGAATTCTTCTAGTTCTTCATCGATACCTTTGGTAATTGGTGCACAAGTTTGAATAATAGTTATAGTAACTAGTCTTCTTTGAGGACGTATGGATATTATCATATGACAGAGCATTATACTTCAAGATAGATCTTAAAATATTATTTGTTAATGAGTATAGTGCCATTTCCTTTGAATGTGTCATTCCTAATATAGTCAGTCATATGATTGTTTGATTCAAATGGTAGTACTAGTCCATTTTAGCTCACCCATGCCAAGGATATCAAAAATTGCACTTTTCATTTTATTTTTATAACTTTCAGTGTTCCAGAGGGACTCCTGGTGGTGTGGTGGTTACTCATTGGGCTGTGGTTCTCATGGTCAGCAGTTCAAAACAACCAGCAGCTCCTTGGGAGAAACACTGGGCTTTCTACTCCTGTAAATAACTGTAGTCTCAGAAACCCACAAGGAGTTGCTGGAGTCAGCATTGACTCCACAGCAGTGAATTTTTATTTTTTTAATGGTCCTAGATTCATACTTTGTACCCTCCACATTTTGATTGTTAGTGGATATTTGCAGCTGTTTCTTCTTGTTTTTATTGATGCTCCATCAACAGCGAAGGTCTAGAAAGTTTTACTCTTGCCAAGTCAATAAGGGTGACTCTAATTTGAAGAGGCAGCTCTTCCCTAGCTGTATTTTGAGGGTCTTCCACCTGGAGGAGCTGAACTTCTGACATGGTATCAGATCATATTCTGCTGTTATTCATCCACTTTCAGTGAACACTCACTCAGAAGTTGATAGTTTTCTTCAAAAACTCATTCAAACTTGTAAATGGTAGTGTACATAAAACCATAATTTTTGTGGTCTATTCATTCATTCCATAAATATTTATTGAGAATGTTCTCATCTGGATATCCTACTAATCATTCAAGATGCAGATGTGGGCAAACAGAGAAATCTTCTATTCACATTAAATTAAATTTGCAATTAGGGATATAGATGTTGACCAAACTGTTAAACATATGTGTTCTTAGGAATTGTTACAAGTTCTCCAGAAGATGTGAATCCAGATATATGGGAATGAAGCAGGGGAGGGGGGGGGGGAAATCCTCATCTTGGCTAATTTGTCAGGAAACAGTGAGGAAAGTGTTTCATGGCTGAGAAACGTGTGCCAAAGTCTTATAGCAGGAGGGAGCAGAGCACTTGAGAGGACCAGAAATAAGGCTGATTTGGCCTGCAGTAGTGAGTAATAATAATGAATGAGGTTGGTCAGTTAGGTGCAGGCGAATCCAACAGGGCCTGGTCGGCCAGTTTAGGATTATGCTCTGTACTAACAGAAAGGTGTAAGTGGAGAAGTAATATGACCAGATTTGCACTTTGGAGTGAGCACTCTGATTATAGTGTGAAAGGTAGATCCCAAGAGGGTCATAAAGAATGTAAAAAAACAAGCTCACGGGCTCTTGCAGTAGTCTAGCTGAGAAAAGTTGCTATCTCAAGACTAGGGTAGAGGCTGTGGTGATGGGGATAAATGGATGCATGTGAGAGTTAAGTAGGGGCTGAACTTACAGATCTTGGTGATGTATTAGGGAGCGAAAAGAAAGGCAAAACTCAAGAAGAAGACTCAGGTTTTTTGTTGTGGTGCTTTTATTTTTGCTTATGCAGTTGGAGAGGCGGTGGAGCAGTGCTTTTAGAAAAGGAATACAGGGAAGTCTTAGTTGAGAGGGAGACATAATTGCCGGATTGGTTGTTGATTTTCAGATGTTTCTATAAAGCACACAGTTGACTACTCCAGTCTATAACTCCAAGCAGAAGTCTTTTCTGGGAGTTATCATACAGATTATATGTAAGGGACTTGAAGCGATTGGGAGTTCTAAGGCAAGAGTTTAGAATAAGACAAGGAAGGGGGGTAGGAACAATCCTTGAGGAGCTGTGATACTTAACAACAAAATAGAAAAGGACATGCCTTTAAGAGCCAGAGAAGGGGGAACCATCAAGAGAATTTGGGATCTTAGAAGATGAAAGGGAAAAATGGAAAAATATCATTTTATTCCCAACAATGTCTATCACTGCTGAACGTAGAGCATTTTCGTTGAACGAAGAGAGAATGAGATGTAAAAGAAATAGAGACAGGGAGAACAGATAGCTTCTCAAGAGCGTCAGGTATGCAGAAAAGGACGGCGTAGGGTGGGTGGCCTCTGTCAGAGAGTGTGAGATTGGGGACGTTTGGTTTGCTTGTTTAAGTTAAGAAAAACCTAAGCTTGCTTAGAGAAAACAGAACGTATTCTGCTAAGAGAGGGAATGAGTATAGTGTTTCATAGACTTCACAGACTTGTCTGTTCAGCAGCATCATGGCCTTTAATTTTCAAAAAGATGCCAAGGGATGCAAGTCATCTGCCACCAGCTCCAAGGTCATGCACACTCCAACAGCATCATCACTGCCGACATCATAAGCATGTCCACCAAATCCACTTTAAGCACAAGGAAAGTAAGAAAAGGGAGATGCTTCAGAGCATTCTATTGGGAAATTGCAAAGCAGAGAGTCATGTTCAGATCGGCTTGACCCTTAAATCTAGGCTCTTTCCACAACAAAGCCCCTGCCCCGCCCCTTGTTTCCTTGTCTATTGTAAATTCGGAAATGGCGGGGTCATTTTCTTCACAACTGCCATTTGTTTCCTCCTCAACAAAGAGTCTTCCCTTTTGGTCACAATTACATGGAAGGGCAGTTTCCTTAGCGGTACCCAGAATTACAAAGGCTGTTTATTAACTTGTCAAGAAAGCACTTTTAGAAATTTCTTTATAAATTTCCCTTATGCAGTATTGTTTCTAAGGTAGTCTGAGTCACCTTGTCTGAATCCTGGCATTTTACAAATATCTGGCCTGAGTCTGCCCCCCCCTACCCCGTCTGTGTTTACATTGTTCCTCGGAGAAGCACACAAACGCCCACCTTGACACGACACGCATGTAACCCCTTGACACGACACGCATGTAACCGTCAGCCTGCTGGTCAGCTAATCGAACAAAACTATTTACTGAGAGACCCTGCTGCCTGCCAAGCATTGTCTGGCCTCTTAGGAGAAAATGATAAAGAAAACAAAAGAAATGTGGTCCTGCCCTCACAAACCATAACATTTATCAAATTACTATAAAACATTGACTTAACCAGTTCTATCCAGATTAATCAAGGAACGAAAAAATAAGTGCAAGAGAAACAAGCAGTTCTGTGGCTTGAGTTTTTCTCCCCATTTTTACCTAGCTATTAGCTAGTTCTTTGTCAGGCCTTTTGCAGTTAATATGGGAAACACTCCGGAAAAGATAGGTCTCTCCATAATACTTCTTGCTGTATTAGAAAGCCACTTTATCTATTTCACAAGCACATAGAATGTTAGAGTTGTAAAAGGATGTTGAAAACAGCCTGTCTGGTCTTTCTCGAATGTGATTAGGCAAGCAAATCAAAATGAAGCTTCTGAATCAGAGGGCCAGACGAGTTCAGAGATTCCATATTTTCAGCCAGCTCTGAGGCGATGCTTCTGGTGGGAAATGAATAGCATTTTGAATGCCACCCATCTAGCTATCTGGTTTGTAACTGTGACTATCCACCCAAATCCCCGCTTCTTCAAAACACAGACTCTGAATCAGACTCTACTAGTACAGTCAGACATGCGAAACTTCAAAAAGCAGCCCCAGACATCCACTTCCAGTACATTGGAATAACAGGAACTGAATTTACCTTCCTGCCTGAAATGACCAAAAGAAAATTAAAAAGAAAAAAAACCTTCTGACAAAATATGAAGCCACACTTTCCACGACACTGAACAATAATCACTGTGAGAGAAAGACTCCCGAGTGAGAGGAAACAAGTGAGACAAGCCCAAAGATTGTCCCATTTACTGCATTTAAAGTGTCCCTGAGATCAGATACGATAAGAAAAGAAATAATAACCATTGGAGCAGAAATAAATGAATCAGGAAGTTTAAAATTATAGGAAAAATCAATAAGAAATTGGTTCTTTGAAAAGACTAATAAAATGGATAAACCACTAGCAAGCCAAACAAAAGAAAAGCGTAAGAGAATATCGACTCCCCTCCCCAGGAGAGTACACTACAGAGGACAGCACTGAAGATACAGCTCAGGGACCCCTCCCCAGGAGAGTGCACTACACAGGACAGCACTGAAGATAGAGGCCAGGGAGAGGGGTGGATCTGCCCAGACCACACACAAATGAAGAGGGAGAGAGAGAGCGAGAGAGAGTGGACCACAACCTGGCCCACCAAGCCTCAAGGACCTCATTCCTGCTGGAGCAGCCAATGCATAGAGAGAACCATAAGGCTGGCTCCACCATGAGACACGATGCCCCGTCACTGACCCACAGCGCTATGGGTGACAGCAATGGAGACACAGGGGAAATTGTGCCCAGTCTGACACCCCTCACCTCCACACACCTGGGTGAAACATGAAGGGAGCACAACAGAGTTATCCAGGGTGCAGCACAGCATCTAATAAACACACAATGTTCCTTTAGTTCTTTAATACTTCCTCTTCCCCTACTACCATGACCCCAGTTCTACCTTACAAATCCATGTAGACCAGAGCATGGACACTGGTACTGGTAACAGCTCTCAGCACACAGAATCCAGGAGAGATGAACCCTGCAGGAATAGTAATGGGAGTAATGATACCATGAAGGTAGGGGTAAGGGGGGGAGCAAGGTGGAGGGGAATGGGGAACCAATTGCAATGACTGATGTATAATACCCGCCCCCACCCAAGAAGAACAAACAAAAGAAACATGGGTAAAGGGAGACAGGGGACAGATGGTGTAAGGTACGAAAATAATAATAATTTATAATTTATCAAGGGTTCACATGGTTGGGAGGTTGAGGGAGGGAGGGAAAACAAGAGGAGCTGATACCAAGGACTCAAGTAGTAAGAAAATGTTTTGAAAACAATGCTGTTTGATACAATTGATGTATGGCTTGTCATAAGATCTGTAAGGGTCCCCAATAAAATAATTTATTTTAAAAAAGAGAGAAGCTAAAAAAAAGAAATAAAATGGATGATATTATAACAGAATTAAATGAGAATAAAAATATAATCACAGAATTATGAAAAATCATAATTTGAAACAAATTTGAACATGTAGAAAAAAATGAATAAATTTCTAGAAATGTTTTATATACTAAAATTATCAGAGAACAATGTAGAAAATCACAATGAGTCTATAACACAAGAAGAAAGAGATCTAGTCAGAAAACAATTCCTAAATAAGAATTCTATCAAACATTTAAAGAATACTTAATACCAGTTTTATATAAACTATTCCACAGTATACAAATGGACAATATACTACCAAATTAATTTTATAAAGGAACTATAACTTTGATACCTAAACCAGGCAAAGATGTCACCAGAATTGAAAATTACAGACTAATATCTCTAATGAATATAGATGCCAAGATTTTCAATAAAATACTAGCCAATAAAATTCAACTGAGCATCAAAAAAATAATACATTGCAATCAATTTGGATTCCTACCAAATATGCAAATATGGTTTATTATTAGGAAAACAATCAATGTCATTCATCAAACAAGCAAAATAAAGAACCACCATGTGATTACGTCACTTGATGCCGAAAAGGCATTTGATGAAATTCAACATCTATTCCTGATAAAAACACTCAAATAGGTATAGAGGGGAAATTTCTCAACATAATAAAAGCCATATATGTGAAACCAATAGCTTGCATCTCACTGAATGGAGAGAAATTGAAATTATTTCCTCTTCAATCAGGAACTAGGCCAGGTGGCCCTTTATCACCACTTTAAATAGTTCTGCAAGCTTTAGCTAGAACCATAGGACATCAAAAAGAAATTACATGTATCCATATAGCTGCAGTATAAATTTAAAATATCTCTTTATTTGCAGAGGACATAATCTTATATGTAGAAGACCCCAAAGATTCAATTAAGCAATTGCTTGAACTAATTGAAAATTTTTGTAATTTAACAGGCTATGAAATCAACATTCATAAATCAGTTTGATTCTTGTATATTAAGGATGATGATACTGAAAAAGATATTAAAAGAACAATGCCATTGATAATAACTTCACAAAAGATAAAATATTTAGGAATAAATCTTCACAGAGAAAAGATTTATACAAAGAAAACTACAAAATACTCCTTTAGGATACTGAAAGGAACTTACACATATGGAACAAGTTATGTTTCTTGATAGGCAGATTAAATATTATGCAAATGTCAATATTACCAAAAATACTTTACAAATTCAATGCAATTATGATCTGACAACAACTTTGCAGAGAAATGGATAAACTAAGTACAAATTCTATATGGAAAGGAAATAAGCCTAGGATAAATAAAATACTATTGAAAATTAACAACACAGTAGGAGGCCTTTCACTCCTGGACCTTAATACCTACTATATAGCTTTGGTAATCAGAACAGCCTGGTACTGGTACAATGGTAGCTATGAAGACCAATGGATTAGAATTGAGAACCCAGAAATGCAACCAAGTACCTATAGACATCTAATTTTTGATAAAGAAATAAGTCATATTAAATGGATAAGGATGAGCCTGTTGAACAAATGGTGTTGGAGAAGCTGGCTCTCCACCTGTAACAAAATGAAACAAGACCCGTATCTGACACCTTGCCCCAAAGCAAACTCCAAATGGATCAAAGATGTATTAATATAAATCACACAATTATTATTAGGGTCATCATGAAAAAATAGGGACAAACTTAAGGACCCAAATACAAGGCATAAACATATTACTGAATATAATGAAAAATATCCACACTATGGAAGACAAAAATATGACATTTGTGCACAACAAGGACCTACTAAAAATATGGCATTCATGCACAAGACTTAATAAAAAAATCAATAGGGAACCCACAGATTGGGAAAAAATATTCAATAATAATTCATCAAATAAAGGACTCATCTCCGAAATCTGTAGAAACTAAAGCATCTTAATAAGAAAAACACAAATAATCCAATCACAAAATGGGCACAACGCATGAATAGCCCTTTAACCAAAGATGACATACAGGTGACTAACAACAATGTGAAGAAATGTTCGAGATCATTAGCAATAATAAAAATACAAATGAAAGTAACAATGCGATATCACCTCAAATGACACTTTTGGCAAAATTCAATAAAACAGAAAATAAATGCCAGAGAGGGTACAAAGGGATAGGAACATTTTTACTTTGTCGGTGCGTCTACAGAGTGGTACAACAATTATAGAAATCAGTACGTCATTTTCTTAAACAAATGCAAATCCAAGTACCTTATGATTCAGTAATCTCTCTATAGGGTATGTACCCAAAATAAATCCAGAATATAACATCAATAGGCATTTAATATCATCATTACTATAAGGAAACACAAAAAGGAAGAAATGTGATTTATGTGCCAATAGATAATACTTGGATGACTATGAAGAGTCCAGGGACAAGGGTAGGAACAGGGAGAAGACAGGGATGGAGGGACTGAAAAAAAAAAAAAAAAAAGGTGGGTCTAACATGTAAAGGGAAAAAAATTGTTTCAACGGGAAAACAATTAGTCTGAGTAGTTAAAAAAGGAGGGAAAGTCAAACTGAAGTGGACATGGAGTCTTTAATGATATACAAGTTCACCAAAAAGAATAACATCTTGGCTCTTAAAAGCTTGTCAACAAAACCCACTTGGAAGAAGCACACCAGCCTGTGCCTTCATGAGGTGTCCACAGGATCAGGCATCAGAAGACCCCAAACAATCATATCGATGTGAACAAAGGGGGATAGGGGGCTGAGTAGAGACCCAAAGCCCATCTGTAGACAATTGGACATCCTCTCACAGAAGGGTCACAAGGAAAGGGCAAGCCAGCCAGGGTACAGTATAGCACCAATGAAACATACAACCTTCCTCTAGCTCAGTGGTTCTCAACCTTCCTAATGCCACAACTCCCTAATACAGTTCCTCATGGAGTGGTGGCCCTGTATGTGGGTACATCTGCATGTGGGCGGACCCGGTGGAGACAGAAAAGGAGTGGTGTCTCCTTTCCTAAGACCATCAGAAATATGGTCTTGGGGTCGCAACCCCAAGGTTCAGAACTGCTGCTCTAGTTCTTCAATGCTTCCTCCCACTACTCAACCCCATCCTAGCCCGTTCTGCCTTACAGATCCAGCTAGACTGGAGCACATACACTGCTACAGATAAGAGCTCTCGGACACACGGAATGCAGGACAGATAAACCCCTCAAGAACAATAATGGAAGTAGCGATTCCATGAGAGTAGGGCAAAGATGGGAGGAGAAAGGGGGCACCGATCACAATGATAGACATATAACCCCCAACCAGGGTGACAAACAACAGAAACATGGGTGAAGGGAGACAGCAGACTCTATAAGATATGAAAATAATAACAATTTATAATTTATCAAGGGTTCATGAGGGTGGGGGAGGGAGGAAGAAAACGAGGAGCTGATCCCAAGGGCTCAAGTAGAAAGAAAATATTTTGAAAAGGATGATGGCAGCACATGTACAAATGTGCTTGACACAATGGATGGATGGATGGATTGTGATTAAGAGCTGTATGAGATCCCAATAAAATGATTTTTTAAAAAAACGAAAAAAAGCTTGTCTTAAAACAAGCGGCCACTTGACTGTATAGTTGGAACTTGCCATTCCCCCCACATCTTGGCGCCATTCCCTTGAAGTCCATCTCCGTGGATGTACTTCCACACTTCACTGGGTTTGCTCCTCTCAAAACCCCTCGGATCCGTGTCCTGTCAGTGCTTGGTCCACTACAGCCCCTCCCCCACCGCTCTCTTTTTGGATGAATTAATTTTCATGCTTAGCTCCTTTTCTGGCTTATTTGCTATTATCCCTGGTTTGTTAGTAATTGCTTTAGGGCAGTGATTCTCAACCTTCCTAATGTTACGACCCTTTAATACAGTTCCTCATGTTGTGGTGACCCCAACCATAAAATTATCTTCATTGCTACTTCATCACTGTAATTTTGCTACTGCTATGAATAAGGAAGGCCCTGAGACAGGGTCGCGACCCACAGGTTGAGAACGGCTGCTTTAGGGTTTTTTACGAACATGTTTAATAGATAGTGAGCAAGGTGTCCTGACAGCGCTATCGGTTACGACAGTACTGCGAACTGCAACGTTGGTAGTTCAAACTCACCAGCTTCTCCAAGGGAGCAGTCCATAGGAGAAACTGACATGGCTAAATGTCACGTACATAGATATATTTATATATACACACACATATATATATTCAGATATGCATATACCTATTTAACCATATGTATTTAGCTAGATATATAATCAATTTTTCATTGTCAATTAGGTGAAAGTTTACAGAGCAGTTCATCAACTTTGCATAAAATAATTCATGCCTATCTTGTTTCAATTCCTCCTTTGCAATCTCTTTAATGTATCATCACTTATCCCACTTCCTCCTGGTGTTTTCTGTTTCCATTTCTTCTTCTGAACTTTGTCCTTCAGTAAATGCTGCCTTCCAACCTTAAACAGATGATAATTCAAACATGTGGGTGAGTTCAATCCTATACTTGAAGGGTAACTAAGGGCCATAATCTTGGGACTCTGCCAGCCTCTCTCCAACTGCTAACCCTGGTCTCATGATTTTGAGTTCTGTTCAGTGCCTTTTATATTAAATTTAAAAAGAACCCACCTGTCATAGAGTTAATGTCAACTGATTGTGACCTGAAGTAGAACTGTGCCCCAAGGCTCCCTAGGCTGTCAATCTTTGTAGAAGCAGATTGCCTCATCCTTCTCCCTGGAAGAGGTTTGTGGAGTCCAAATGACACCCCACTAATGGTAATTAGCAGTCCCCTGTTTCACACACGTATCACGAGGACTCCATTTTTCTAACCAGTACATTGATCTTTAACTTTAGAAAACTGAGTCAAAAAGGAGGGCAAATTAATCTAAAATATTCAGGTGAATGGAAATAATAAAAGTCAGGGAAGAAATGAAAGAGAAAGCAGAAAAGGATAGAAAAAAAATCAGTGAAACTGAAAGCTAGTTCCTTGAGTTTCATACAATGGATACACCTTGCACTTAACAGATCAGGACAATAAGATAACATAAAATTACCAAAATCAGCAATGATAGACATGGTATCAGTATCGAATCTAAAGATATTTAAAAGATCATTAGGAAATATAAGAAAAATTTTCTCAGATGGACATTGGGCCTCCACTTAAGGACTTAATGCAAGAACATGTTGTTCTATTAAATTGGCATTCCAGGAAGCACACCTTCCTGACACAATTGCTGAAGAAAAATGTGTGCATATGCAAATGTGGTGAAGAAAGCTGATGGTGCCTGGCTATCAAAATATATAGCGTTTGGGGTCTTAACGGCTTGAAGTTAAACAAGTGGCCATCTAGCTGAGAAGCATTAAAGCCCACATGGAAGAAGCACACCAGCTTGTCTGACCACGAAGTGTAGAAGGGACCAGTTATCAGACATCAAAGAACAAAAAATCATATCAGTGGGTGCCCACCTTCCCGATACAAACACTGAAGACAAACGTGTACATAAGCAAATGTGGTGAAGAAAGCTGATGGTGCCCGGCTATCAAATGATACAGCGTCTGGGGTCTTAAAGGCTTGCA
>NW_022104341.1:58627041-58639380 GCF_000313985.2 Echinops telfairi | reverse complement strand
AGGGGGAACCGATGACAAGAATCTACATATAGCCTCCTCCCTGGGGGATGGACAGCAGAGAAGAGGGCAGGGGGAGATGTCGGACAGTGTAACATATGACAAAATAATAATAATTTATGAATTATGAAGGGTTCATGAGGGACGGGGGAGTGGAGTGAGGGGGCAAATGAGGAGCCGATATCAAGGGCTAAAGAAGAAGGCAAATGCTTTGAGAATGATGATGGCAACAAATGTACATATGTGCTTGACACATGGATGTATGTATGGATTGTGATAAGAATTGTAAGAGCCCCCAATAAAATGATTTTTTAAAAAAAGAAAAACTTTCTGCCAACAACTTTAGGAACTACGATACAGTTTGCAATTTAATTGATATGGGCAAATTCTTAAAAAGAAACATAAGTTCACTCAAGAAATAAACTGCAATCCTTCAAAGTCCTATATCTCTCATGAATAAAGAAAAATAAAAGCCCAAAATACAATTATGTAAGCAAAGATTATTCAATTAAATACAATATAAAAAGGATAACATTCTAATCCAGTGGGGTTTATCCCAGTAAGGCTAAGGCTGTTAGTTACATTAACCTGGAAGCACTCATTTTTAAAAAAAATTGATCAATGTATTTTACCATATTACTTATATGTATATATATAATTTTTAAAATAAGATCATCCAAACATATGAAAATCATCTGACAAAATTCAAAATCAAAACCAGTAAAGAATTCTCAGCAAACTAGGAATAGAAAGAGATTTCAAGGTATAATAAAGAATCCAATGAACAAACCATACCTAAAATCATGCTTAATGAGGAAAAATGGGATGCTTTCTACCTAAGATCAGGAACCATACAAAAGCATCACTCTTGTTCAACACTTCCTGAAGTTGCAGCCAGCACACACTTAAGCAAGAGAAAAAACCGAAAGACATAAGGAATTGGGCTCGGATGGGGGTGGGGGCAGGGGGGTGGAAAGTAAAAATTGTTACTAAACTAACAAGTCAACAAGGTGGAGGAGGATGCAAGACCTCTATCTAAAATATTTTATTGAAAAACTAATTACTAATCACAAAAGTATACCGACAGTGAAATGTCCTAGAAATAAGATGATGGCGGCAGGGAAGACGCAGAAAGGAACGTCAGAGTTCAAGGAAAGAGGTCAATACTGGTATATCCACTATCCTGCAATAAGGATGATCGATACGCTAGGGAGCTTGGATAGACATGGAGGCTGAATGAGTGTGGGAGAAAAAGTATATACTTTCGAGTATCTATAATTTTGAGAGCTATTTATGCATGGGTTACCACCTTTGCTGCAAATATAGCCGTGCATGTGGTAGATTATTATAAATTATTATTATTTTGTCATATGTTACACTGTCCGACATCTCCCCCTGCCCTCTTCTCTGCTGTCCATCCCCCAGGGAGGAGGCTATATGTAGATTCTTGTAATCGGTTCCCCCTTTCCACCCCACATTCCCTCCACTCTCCAGGCATCGCCACTCTCACCACTGGTCCTGAAAGGGTCACCTGTCCTGGATTCCCTGTGTTTCTAGTTATCTGTACCAATGGTCTAGCCAGATTTCTAAGGTAGAATTGGGATCATGATAGCGGGGGAGGGAGGAAGCATTTAAGAACTACCACATGTCAAAGTGATGAATTTTTTTTAGACACAACCAAAGCCACTGAAGGAATAAGCCACTGGGCCTGGGTAATGAGGAGCGTTGTGTCAGGATCAAAAAGTTCAATTGTCATTGTATCACCCTCAATTTTCTGCATCTTTGGTGAGTACAGCTGGGGTCTTAAAAGCTTGGGAGCAGCCATCTGAGGTGCAACTTTTGGTCTCTCCCTGTCCAGTGGAAAAAGAGTGATGAAAACGAGAGAGTCAGATGGAAAGAGCCCAATGGGCTTGAGACGAGAACCAAATTGGCATTGCTCTGAAAGGATCGCATTAGGAGAGTACAAGAAACCTATGGAACAAAACTCAAAATTTTAAAATATCAGAAACAAAAAGCCTGGCAGACTTACTGGTGGAAATCCTCTAAAAATGACCCTGTGGTCATCCTTTATGTTGAGCATGAATTCATGCCTCGGGCTCCATTTTCAGCCAAACAAGTGACAGACAGGCTTCCAGGGGAACAGTCAGACTTGGGAGGTACACACGCTTTAGAATAATCAGCCACTGGAGATCAAAGGGCAGCATTCATTCAAGGGCAACGCTCAGAAGGGTGAGGAGAGGAGGAGGAATAAAAACAGGAAGCCCGGTAGAGAAATGGGATCATTGCTGTTCCATTGTGGGAATTGCAATCAATGAGATGAAAGAAAATGGGTCCAGGGCTGTTCAATGGAAAATGTATCTCTCCTGTCAACCTTCACACAATTCACAATAACAAATGGCAAAACACGGTATGATCGCATAAAAATATGCAATCCTTAGGAATAAACCATTTTATGGGGTTCTGAGTGTTTTTCTGTGTGACAGGTTTTACAGACAATAGCCTCTTCTATCCCTAGCATAACCTAGTGAAGTCAGCACCTTTATCCATGAGACAACTGTGGGGCAAGCTAGTAAACAGTAACATCTGAACGCAAACCCAACCGAGTGGGCCCCAGCTACTCCCAGCTTGCTCGCTGTCCTGTATAACCCTCTACCAGGATTTCTTTGTTGGTTGGCTTCTTTGTTTTCTAGGGGTTACTATTTAAATCTTCAGAATTCGAATTCTTGTGGTTTCACTAGACATGTCCAATATTGGGAGTTTTGATTGCTTTCTCCAAAATGGTATTTGGTTTTCTTTTTTAAGAGATAGCTTTATTTATCCTTTCAACAAATTCATCTCCTTCATGCTGGGGAAACTGATGTACATAGATAATCTTTCATTTCATTGAGTTTACAGTTACATGGGGAGGGGAGGCAGGTAAGAGAGGCTTTCATAACAACACAGTGAAGAAAGTGCTCTGTTAATGATAAACATGGAGTACTATGCGATCACGGAAGAAAGCTCTCCCTGGGTCCCTTTAAGGAGCAGGATTTGATGTGGTGAGTCCTCTTGGAAAAGATGATTAGAATTCCATCGGTGTTCCTGGTTTCGTCCCACCCCTCAAGATCTGATGTGCTTAGGTAAGCACATGCCCGTGTGTGTCGGCCACACACTGCCTAATACAAGGGCTGGCAAACAGAAATGACTCGCGAAATACCTGTTGAATCAACAGAAACATAAGCATGCGCTTGAGCACGTACACACACCTTCACCTTGAGCCCACCAGAAACTGCCTCTTTTATTTTGTGCTTGTTTTTCTCTTGTGTATCTTGGAACACTTGCAGCTGCTCTGGCTTGGACCTAAGGCGGCAGCTTTCCCAGATGGAGCTGACAGACAACTTCCCACATGTGAGCCTTTGTGGTAATCCCAAATGTCCAGACTAGGGCAAGGCTGCCGAGACACTTGCCTCAGGCACAAGCCTCCAGAAAGTGCCCAGGAGCCCTTGTCTTCCTGGCTGTGCGTTGGACCACTAACCACAAGGTCAGCAGTTTGTAATCCCCAGCCACGCTGTGAGGGAGAAAGACCAGGCTTTCTACTCCCGCAAAGAGTTAGTGTCTCAGAAAACACAGGACGTGAGAATTCATTTGATGGCAGTGAGTTTTTAAGAAACATGAATGATCATGACTTAAAATACAATCAAACTTCCTGCCAAAAGAGAGTTAATGATGAACAAAAGAGAAAATTTCAAAAACACGATCAATATTCCTGGGGTGTTTTTTTTTTTGGAGGGGGGGGGGTTCCCTTTTGGCCACTGCTCTGGCTCAGCCTGGCACTGATTTGTAGCAACAGCCTAAGACTCAGATCCTTTGTGAAGTGAGGTGAGCCAATTCACCATTTCCCAGTCACCTCTTTGAACGCCCTTCCCAGAAACATTGCTGCAGGGAGTTTTACTCCGGAGACCCAGCCACTCTGCGCTGGGCTTCTGGCTTCCGCTTCCAAGGCAGGCTTATTTATTTTATGAATTGAGCAAACACCTCCTGAGAAACTAATTGAAATGGAAGCCCATACTGTGAAATCCGGGAAGCCTCAAAGTGAGCATCATGAGATGCCGAGAAGGGTTAAACACACACACACACACACACACACACACACACACTTCATCTTAGGACATTGGACCGGCTATGAAAGGGGAGTGTAACATGGACGTGCTAGCCCCACTGTCAGGCACAGCACTAGCTCCAGGGCAAACGTAGGCCACTCAATTTGCGCAGGAATGAGTACCTGATGGTGGTGAGGGGCGCACTTTGGCAGCTGGAATAAAAGGGGATTCCCTTCTTCCTCTCTCTGCTTCCTCAAAGCACTGAGAAAGAAGAAATGAGGTTTCAAATGGATTTGTATGCTACCACTTACTAGGAAACCTACTTAGTAAGACAGATCACTTGGCTGGATCCTGCAGAAAAACGATTGTTCCAAATTAGATATATACAATTAGCTATTGAGAAAGCTTCTATGATTCTGAATCATAGCAAACCTAGATATAGCAGAATGAGTCAGTCTGGGCCAGCTTCAACATTCTCACTGTGCTGGACCCTATTGTTGCCACCAGTGTGTCCGTTCATCTCATTGTGAAGATCTTCCGGCCCTCCGATTGACCAGGCAGAATGTCCTTCTCCTGGCACTGGCTTCCCCCGATAACATGTCCAAAATGCCCTTCTAGGGAGAATTCTAACTACAGTTTTTCCTTCTGGCAATCCATAGGCTATTTAATGTTCTTTGATAACACCATAATTCAAAGACAGCAACGTTTCTCTGACCTTTATCATTCATTGCCGATGTGTGCAAGCACCTGGGGCATTGGAAAACATCATGAGTGGTGTCAGGGGCACCTTAGTCTTCAAAGTGAAATCTTTGCTTTTTAACATTTTATAAAGAGGCTCTTTGCCACGATCTGCCCAGGGCAATACACATCTGCAGTCTCCAAAATATGTTAAACTATCTGAGAGCAACAGTTAGAGAAAAGAAGCTGGATCTCTAAGCAGACAGTCTGGTGTCTGGCCCATGCACTACCTGCCTGGCCTCCAGCCAGCCCTCAGGGAGTCTTGCAGGTTGTTATGCTGGTAAACAGGTTGCAGTGAAGCTTCCGTCTGGAAGAAGACAGGCTGGGAACAAAGGTCTGGTCATCTAATTCAGAAAATCCATCCTTAAAAGCCCCATGCATAAGAACAGTCTATACCTGATCCCGGAGACAGCCCAGGACCAGAGATGGCACATGCCATTGTCCAGAGACAAGGGCCAACTCGACCATAGCTAAGAACAGCACAGGAAGAAGAAAACAATGACACTCTACATTAAATTCCTGAGTGGAAAGACTCGATAGCATAAAAATTTTAATTCACCTCAAATTCATATGTACATTTAAAGATCAATGATAATTTTCAAAGAAATTAACATCTAATATTTATCTAAAAAAAACTCCAAAGCATTGAGAAAAGCTGAGGATTTTTAAAAGAAAAAAAAAAGTTCACCACAACTTTTAGGTAATTAAAAGTATTAAAGTACTATAATAATTAAGGGAAGGGATGACGTTATGGAATAAGAAAATGGAGAAGCCAAATGGGACAAAAATCTAGAAACCCAGTCCCCCACCTATAAGGCTTCCCAGCTGTGATAAGGCTTCATATAAAATTAATTTGGAAAGGAAGTCTTGGTTCAATATTGTTAAAACTTGGAACTATTTATTTTAGAAGAAAAATAGATCCCTACTGTATATTATGTCTGTATTAAATTCATGTTGATTAAAGAGAGTCAAAGGTGGGAATTAAGTAAAAGGGGTTATAGGCACCTCTCTGATCTTAAAGTAGAGAAAATTTTCTAAGAATAAAACAAGTAACCTATAAAGAAAACATTAGTCCATTTTCTTCATAAAATTTAAATCTGGATGCCAAAACTCAGCATACACAAAATTAAAAGGAAACAAACTGTAGGAAAGATGTGCGACATGATTGTATATGAAAGTAAGCAGCTTGTTAGTTTTACATATAAAGGGTCCTCAAAAATCAATAAGAAAAATAAGAGAAGGGGCAACGTAGCAACGATGAAAAATACAACTTTCCTCTAGTTCCTAAATGTTTCCTCCCCGCTCCCACTACCGTGACTTGAATTCAACCTTGCAAGTCTGGCTAGACCAGAGGATGTACACTGGTACAGATAGGAACTGAAAACACAGGGAATCCAGGACGGATGATCCCTTCAGGACTAGTGATGTGAGTGACGATACTGGGAGGGTAGAGGGAGAATGGGCAGGAAAGAGGGAACTGATTACAAGGAACTATATGTGACCTCCTCCCTGGGGGATGGACAACAGAAAAGTGGGTGAAGGGAGACGTCGGACAGGGCAAGATATGACAAAATAATAATTTATAAACTATCAAGGGCTCATGAGGGAGGGGGGAGCGGGGAGGGAGGGGAAAAATGAGGACCTAATGCCGGGGGCTTAAGTGGAGAGAAAATGTTTTGAGAATGATGAGGGCAATGAATGTACAAATGCGCTTTATACAATTGATGTATGTATGGATTGTGATAAGAGTTGTATGAGCCCCTAATAAAATGATTTAGAAAAATAAGAGATGAATCACTAAAAAAAAGTATGGGTGAAACTCCTGGCTAGCAAGTGCATTTGAAAACTACAAATGGCCAATTATAATGTGAAAACTATTTCCTTAAATATTAACAATAGAAATTCTAATTAAAATAATAGCAGGAAATTTATTTCGACAATTGATGATTTTACGCTATTCTCTTTTATTGTGGTAAATATATAGATGACAAATCATTTTGCATTTCAACATGTTACAAGCATTATTCAGTATATGTGTATGTGTATCATATTGTTCAAACATTACCATTACCTATTTCCCAAGTTTCCCATCATTTTCAACAGAAACTTCGTGGGCCCTAAGTAGAGTTCCCCCTTTTCTCCCTCCTTCCCACCCTTTACTCATTAACACTAATAAACTTTTGTCTAGATACACTTAACTACCCTAGATATTTTATGTAAGTGGAATCATATGATATGTCTTTGTTTGCAAGTGACATATCCATCCATCATCATTCTTCAAGTTATTCATGTCACAGCTGTGTGACACTTCATTTCTCTTTACAATGAAGTCACATATGTGCATTTTGTTTATCCATTTACCTGTTGATTGACGTTTCGACTCTCTCCACCTTTGGGCTACTGGGCATGGAGCTGCAATGGACACAGTGGTTTTTACAAGATCAAGCCCAATAGTGAGGTGCAGCTGGTTTTCCCAGTCGGCATGCTCACACGCCCGAGCCATTAGGAATGGCCAGCCATATGGAGATCTATGATTTTTTTTTAAAAAAATTTTTTTAAGGGTGAAGCTGAGCTAAAACCAGAGAAGGAAGTGGTAGCACTTTCCTAAGAAGAGTTTCCAACTCAGACTGCTGCAAGAGAAACTGATCATGCTAAAGGGGAGCCTGGTCCTCAGCAGAGAGCCACCTGCTCAGGTCATAGATGATAACCATGCTCAAACAGCGGAGGAGATTAAAGGACACACAATGCAGTTTTGTCCTAGTTCTATCACTTGCTAGAAGTGATGGACAAGTCGCCGATTCTCTCTGGAGTAATTGAGTGGATAAAACCATATACTAATATTACACAAGGCCACCACACAATCCGCCAAAACCCGATGCAATGTCTCCACTTCAATGCATGGAGACCCCAGACGTGTCCGACAAGAAATGTGCTCCAAAGAGTTTCCCATGGCTGGCCTTGGGAAATAAACCACCATATCTTTTTTCCCAAGGCACTTCAGTCTTCCTGTGAGCAGCCAGATGAGTTAACCATTTGGACCCCAGCGGCTCCAGAGTATTAGTGATGGGTTGCTATTCACTGTTGTCTTCTCACTTCAGTGCAGCAGGACCCAGATCCAGTATTTGCAGTTTTTCAGAGAGAAAAAATGGGAGTCACTCTTGAGTCCTGCCTTATAATGTACCAATGCTTTATACAAATTGTTGGCTTAATCTTCCCCAGTCTTCAAGCTCACTGCCATCGAGTCAATTTTGACTCACAAGCGACCCTGTGGGACAAAGCAGAACTGCCCCTGTGGATTGCCAAGACTAACTCTTCAGGGAGTAGGAAGCCTCGCCTTTCTCCTGTGAAGCAGCTGGTGGTTTCAAATTGCTGACCTAGTGGTTACCAGCCCGACATGTAAGTCACTACACCACTTGGACTACCAGAAGGTAAATAGAAATATCTCTCATTTATTTAGGAGTTGAAATTCAGAAAAGTTAAGTCCCTTCCACTACATCACAAGCTTGTTTAAGGCAGAAAAAAACTTAAGTTGACCTCTGAAATTCCAACCAGGCTGCCTCCAGCCTGTGCTGCCTTCGTGAGCCCCAGATCCCAGGAGCTGCTGATGCCTCTCCCTCCATCCCTGCTGACCTTGGAACAAGGCTCCCACCCCCTCAGTCACATGGACCTGAAACAGGTCTCTGCTTTCTGGCCAGTCTGGTCCAGCAGAGAAAAACAAAAAACCAAACTCACTACCATCAAGTGGATGCTGACTCAAAGCGACCCTTTAGGACAGGATAGGATGGCCCCTATGAGTTTCCAAGACTGATTCCTTATGGGAGTAGAACTCCCTGTCTTGCTCCTGAGGAGTGGCTGCTTGTTTTGAACTTTGAGCCTTGTGGATCACAGCCTAAAGCATCACCACGACACTACCAGGGCTTCCATCCAGACGACGACACAGCCAAATGCACCATCCCAGGGCCCAAGACTGCGATAGGTCACAGGTCCCTTCCAACTGTGAGCAAGCTCAGACATGTCTGCCTGGCAAGACAAGGGAACTCAGAGTAAAATACTGATGAGAGTAATCCATGTGTGTCTCTGGGAGTCTCCAGGGCTAGAGAAAGCCCTACAGGCAGACATAGACCCCTGGGGCTTGGAGGACTGGGAACAGTTTTAATGAGGCAAAAACATGTGGGACGGAGCAGGGTGGTAAGTAGATTGTTGAGAAAGATTTTTTCACACTAAATATTTTACCAAGGAGTCCCTGGGGGTTGCAAATGGTAGATTCCCTAAGTTACTGAAAGGTTTGAAGTTCAAGTCCATTCACAAGCCAATCAGAAGAAAGGCCTGGCGATGTACTTTGCACATAATCAACCATTGGAAAGTCTGTGGATCACAGTTCTAGTCTGCTGCATCTGGGACAGGCATGAGTCAGAATTTACTCAACTGCATCCAGTGCCCTGGGCCACTGGAGGAGGTGGCCCGCCACGGTAAGATAGCATGGGGGTGGCAGCCCACCTCCTCTGACTACAAAGGGGGAAGAAGAACCTGAGCCAAGACATGAATTCCTAGGAAGCAGAGGTCAGATTTGTCTTTCCCTCTTTCCTCTTCTGCAAATTCTTCCACCCACTCTCACTCTTAAAGCACGCACCCTTTCTCTGCTGGGTTCGAGATGCATTGCAGAACTGCCAATGTCCACGGCTCTGGGGTTTCTTGGAGAAGTTAACAGGTTAAAATTCGGAATCAGAAACATTAAGGAGCGGCAGACCTCTCTCTGGCCCTCAGACTCTTAGCCATCACAAGCAAGCCTCCTGCCTTACAAGCCTCCTGCCTTAAGGCACTCACAAAGTTTTACTCTGTGCTGTGACGCCCACTACCATCTCAAGCTCTGGCTCTTGCTTCTGCTACTGCCACTCCTCGGGCATTCCCCTCTGCTTCTTGTGCCCAGCTCCTGTCTCCTGCCCTTCTTTCTGGGTGGTAATGTGAACGCAGCTGATACTTCTAAGATGGTTTTCTTAAATCCAGCAGAATGGCAAAAGTGGCCAATCTCTTCATTAAAGTTTCATGCACCCTATTTGCACAGCCCCAGCCAATCATTTGGTGGCAGTTACAGAGATCATGACAGAAAGAGCCTTACCACATAATTTTGTTTCATCACAGCCCCTTCATAGGTAGAGCACGAAATTGAATTTCAAATACACTAAGGAGATACTGGTTCGTGTGGCAGAAAGAACTCAGTTAGTGAGGTCTTAAGATCTGTTTCAGTTCTAGTGTTTTTGCTTACTTTGCTGTGTGATTTGCTTATTTTGCTTGGGCAAGTGGCCCTGGGGCTGTAATCACACAACAATAACAACTATAAAAACAACAATTAGTATTCATTGAGCACTTACTAAGGGCTCGGCTCTTTGCTAAACTCTAACCATTCATTATTACACTTTATTTTACAAGAATGATAGCCAGTTACTATGGAGTTGACCCTAACTCATGATCACACCCACTATGGGGATGACATGTGTGTGTCAGAGTAGACCTGTGCACCATAGAGCTTTCAATCATTGAGTTTTTAGAAATCACCCACCAGACCTTTCTTTCAAGGCACCCTTGAGGGGCTCAATCCTCCCCCTTTTCAGTTAACAGTGTAGCATATCACCCGGAGAAAATGTCGTTACATGAGCAGACCTTTTTGTTATTGTGGGGCACCCCTGATTTCAACTCACTGCGACTCCTGGGAACCGAGTAGAGCTGCGCCATTGGGTTTTTTGGCTGTAATATTTATGGGAGCAGATTGCTGGCTCTGTCTCTTCCAGGGGTGGTGGGTGGGTTTGAACTGTCGACCTCCCATTAGCAACTGAGCATGGAATACCATTGCACCTGCAGGGATGGGACGCATCATTGGCACTCTTTCACGGAATTGCTGAGACACAGTGCAGACTCAAAGTCCCTCCGTCAGACTCGGAGCTGATCGCATTTGTCCTGAGGCTGCCTCAGCCGGACCGCCTCCTGGACAGCGAGAAGGACTGACTATCAAGGGGCCAGTGTCAGACTTCAATGTGGTTTCTTTCTTTTAAAGAAAATCACTGCCTCAGATGTTGCTATGGGAAGGCAGGCTCCTGGAAAGACTTCTATGACTGTTCAGAAGGGTGGGGACCAGGCCTGCAGCCAAATTTCTTAAATCAATTAACAGGGCTGCCTCTCATTCAAAGCTGCAGAGCCCCACCTACCCCCCCTGCATTTCTGGAATCCCAAGTTTTGCTCTCAGAGAGCCTCAGCAGTGTCGAAACTCTGGAAAATTCAGGGGAAGTGTTTGCTGGGCCGCAACCTGTTCCGTTCTCTCTCTGGGAGTTTCCAGCTGGTGGGCACTCCGCGCCAACCATTTCTCCTTGTAAAGTTCAAGAGCTGACCAGAGGCCAAAGTCCTCTTGACCCTGCCCAGGTTATGGTCAAGAACATCTGAAGGGTAACTTTGTTGTGAAGGTAGGCAGAATCCCCTCACCCCACTTGTCGGGAGAGGAGAGGCTGGTGGAGGGCAGAGGCAGAGGTCCTGCGTGCGCCTTTCAAGGGGCCACACTCCTCCCACTTTCCTCTCACCGAGAGGAGGGAAGTGTGGTTCCCATGCAGAGAAAGGAGAACTGAGCGGGGCAAGTCACACAACAAACCGTAGGATCCAGAGACGTTTCTCTTTTCAAAGTCAATGTTTTGTTTTGTTTCCCACTCCTTGTGACCCCATGCTAATTCTCCAGCTGAGACGGCGTGATGGAAAGTTGCTAGAAGCAGAAACGCTGAAGCCAGGCTATTTAAAGTGTAAATTCTGCACAAATATTTACTAGCTCTATTTCTTCAGGAAAATGTCTGGGTTTCTCTGAATCTTGGTTTCCTTATGGTTAAAATGATGCTGATAATGCTTGCTTCATTGGGCACTTGAGAGTTTTAATTGGGTTCACATGAAAGAAATGCTTAGAGCATGTACTGTGACTGATTGTCGGGGATTTTAATCATGCAAAGATGAGCAAAGCTCTCCCTGAGATGCATTGACACAAGGGTTGCCAGAGTGAATGGAAATGTGGCGGCGGCTATTAGAAAATAGAGTTGGCCTTGGCATCCACGACTTAGCAGTCTAACATCCCAGTGTGGGGGATGGTGTCCATTCCAGACCTGCACGCTTTTGGTTTGCTTGTTGGTTTTGTTGACCAGGTATATAGTGTACCTGGAGAAAGAACGGATCCTTGCTCAGAGCCAGACCCTGTGCTGGGGGCTTCAGACTCAGAATTCCATGTAGAGCCCTGAAGAAAGGCGCTTTCCAGATGAGGAAGTTGAGGATTAGAGAAGTCAGATGGTCCATGTCCCACAGCTGCAGGGTATTAAAACTAGAACTTAAACCTTGGTCTGACCCCACAACTTCCACTTTCCTGTTTCTTGCTGTTCACTGCCTCTGGTCAGAAACAGAGCTGCCCGCCACAGGAGTGTGTGTGTGTGTGTGTGTGTAACAGAGACAGAAAGATTAAAGAACGTGTGTGTGTGTGTGTGTGTGTGTGTGTGTGTGTGTGTGT
>NW_022104341.1:58598820-58626680 GCF_000313985.2 Echinops telfairi | reverse complement strand
AAGAACTACCAGGGGGAGGAACACTCCCATTTTGTTGGGTTGCCTGATTTTATAAATGCATTATTTCCTGATAGATCCGCTACACCTTTAATTAATGTTAATACATTAAAAACGCAAAGCCCAAAGGAAGCTAGCAGTTCAACAGACACCTGTAGTGATTTGGAATTTGAAAACATGGGTCCGTATTTATTCGCTTGCTCGTCGTCTGTCTGCTGTGTCCAGACACCGGAGTCATGAATAGAAACGAGGAGAGCCCGAATTGATGAAGTAGTTGTAGCTACCAAGAGAGAAGGGTGGATTGACCCCGGGCTGCAACCATGTGTTCAAATTGCGAGGATTGTGCAGGACTCCTAGTTGATTCTAACAAGAGCAGAAAGCAAGCTCACTGGATCGAGTCCATTCCAACATGCAGTGACCCTCAGGGGCAGAGCAGAACTGCGCTGATGCATCTCTGAGACTGTGCATTTGCGAGAATAGAACGCCTCCTCTGACTCCCACGGAGTAGCTGCTGATTTTGCACTGTGGCTGGCAGCCCCCGGTAGTAACCCACTATGCCACCAGGGTTCCTTTCAACAAGCAGTTTAAAGACACGTATGGAAGAGGGGGAAACAAGACGGCAGCTAGCTAAAGAGGGAGAGGATGTATTACAGAGAAAAAAAGAGTAGCATCCAACAAGGTCCTATGAGGGAAGAGAGCGTGGATTGTTTGAAGAACTGGAAGATTCTTGCTGAGTCGAGGGCGCAGAAAAAGAGGTTGGGGAAATGGTTCAAAATGAGAAGGGACTAGACTATGGAAAATATTGGTGAACATATCGAATGGTCTTTGCCCTAAAAGAATGGGAAGGGATTTTGACCACAATACTAATAGTACTATTTCACAAGGGGAGCCCTGGTGGCATCCTGGGTTATACAACAAACTGCTCATCGCAAAGTCAGCAGTTCGAAACCACCAGCCACTCTGTGAGAAAAAGCCATGGGTTTCTACTTCCATAAACACCGAGAGCCTAAGAATCACACAGGGACTGGGATACCCTGTCCGGTAATGACACCCCCATGAGTGTGTCAGGGTTGACTCAAAGGCAGTGAGTTCGGTTTGGGGAGGAGTCAAATATTGAGTAATCTGCTCAGAGTCTGGCTGTGACCACAGTATCCCTCTGATTGTGACAAGATGAAAACAAGTCTTCAACTGCTCTGCCACTTCCGGAAGGTAATTCATGGCTTTGGACATGGGAATGTGTTGAGAACTCAGAAAGGGGTATCGGGATCCAGGGGAATGAGTCCTTTTCACCCGTTAACAAGCTAGGGCAGCAGCTGCTGCTGCTGCACTAAGTGACACTGCATCAGACACGGTGACTCTGGCATCGGGCTGACCTCCACCTGAATCACAGCCAAACCTCTTGCCATCAGTGAGAGCAGCTTACGAAACAGCCCAGAATCCCAGCTTCCCTAGCTGTGAAACTCACGACAATGCCCACCTTCACGTGGCTTTGAGAGGTTGGTAGTAGTTCATAAATCCAATGACCCCGTATGTAACTGATTATACTAACATGTCTTAGCACATCAAGTGTGTTTGGTAGTGGAATCATGGAACAATCAAAGTTAGAGTACCTTGGATTGAGTAAGAAGGTAAAAAAAGGAAAGGTCAATGTGTTTCACTTTGTCACAGTCCAGTTTTCATGTGTATTCTGTACCTTGTGACAACTGCCAGCATATGAGAACTGACACCCAGCACGTAGGCTTTACTGAATCAAGCTTCAAGTCACGAAGGTCTATTTTGCTGAAAACAAGTTGGCTTTACATGTGAATGCTGTACAATAGACCTTTATCAAAACATACAATTCTGTGAGCTTATGTTTGATAAATGGGTGAGCTACCCATTCACCCCCGTGTCATAAAAGAATCTTAAACTGAGGCTCCACGTTCTACTGGACAATTGAACACTAAAGAGACATTTGAGGCAGCCCCTCCTGATCAAAAAAGAAATAATCATGGAACTGTTGAATAACTCGCACGCATTGACAGGATTAGAAGTTGGGGCACTAAATAGTAAGGGGGGGGGTTAGGGAAAGGATTTCTTCATAGTGAGCTGCGAGGGGGCTGTGAATTTCAGCCATCCTAGGGTTGGATGTTGTCATTTTTCTGGCATCGTGTCCGGCACAGAGTTGATACTCAGCCAGTTAATACAGGAAAACAGCCTGAGATAGGTGAGGGATGGAGAAAGAGCATTCAGGTTCTTTACTGGAACGAAAGCCTACAGTTTTACATTCATCAGAGGCCACAAAAATTAAGAAAGCACGCAGAAGTGAGGAAGCCATTTTAAAAATAAGGTTGCAAAGTTGTTGAGTAAAGTCCTAGAAGGCTCAAGATAAATTTTCTCATCACCAGAAATCTGCTGTTCAGAAATGATAGAACTATGTCGGTAACTTGAGTAAAACCCTTGAGTGTAATTCTGAACACTTAGGCATGAAATTGTCATGACCAAGAGCCAGCACTTGTCTAGTGAGGTCATTAGGCTATTCTGATGAGGGACATGGTAAAAATAATGTATTCTGATTTTAGAGGGAGATTTTAATACTTCATTAATTATGTAAATGTGGGTGCTGTGCCAAGTTGAGTCATAATTGACAACCCCCTTACTCAAATCCACTCATGATTTATTAGTTGTGATGGTTAGGGATTATGCCTAGCCAGATTATGCAGGTGGAGATCCTCAAACTGATAATATCAAACAGCTATTCTCCAGCGTGGCCCTCCTCAGACTGATAATATCAAACAGCTATTCTCCAGCGTGGCCCAATACTGGAATAAGCATGGGGACTTTCAAACTACATCAATACTGGCACCATTCAGAGAGATTCTGATTTTGTTTGTCTAGTGTAGGTACCGATCAATTGTCAATTTGAAAAACTCTGCAGTGTTACCCTGTGCAAGGATTTAGAGCAGCACATTAGTGTTCTATTCTGGGCCAGAGCTTGTATGATATACTTTTAAAGGATATAGCGAATGAAGAACGAGATGTCCTTTGTAGATGAATCCCAAGTAGGACATGATGGATACAATCCACAATAAACCAAAAGCCTCACCAGGCCAGAGAGCTGAGCGCTGACACAGGCAGGATGAGATGTCTTGTGAGGGACATGCTAGGAGAATTCAGTGAGGGCACACATGCACAGAACTGAGACCAGCATCACACCCATAGGGTTTCTCCGTGCAGCCATATCATTGAATCACCTTCTGTGTGTAAGTTTGGCTTTCTCTCCATATGGGAGACACAGAGACGTACAGAGACTCAGTGATCACTCTGAGTTCACAAAGTAAGGGGAACACGCGGGAGTCACACTGATTCCCGGAGGACTACAGAAACCCAGGTCTCCCTTACTATCTTGGTGTTGGGGTCATTTGAAAGAGAGACTAGAGATTACTGCAGATGTTTGAGAGAGGGAAACTAAGGCTCAGAGGACTTAATTGGACCCAAGTTTTATTGCTAGTGGTAAAGCCAGGACCTAAAAATAAGTCTGTTGAAAAGCAAAACAAACAAACAAACAAACCAAGGAAAGCCCAAGATGGGAGAGAAGGAAGAAGGGAAGAGAAGGGAAGGGAAGGGAGTGATAGGGACACTCTCTGGGGTGAAGGTCCCTCCTAGATCTGGGAAATGTAGGCAAGTCCTGGCTTATCCCATGGAAACTACATTCATCAGTTGGGAATTCTGGCTCTGATTAGAGAAATCCCCTAGGAAGCTTCTGAGAAATGCTAACAAAGAGGTCCTTTGGAATTCTCACAGGCTAGGCTGGATTTTTCTCAGCAATTCTGAGGCCGTCTCCAGCGGCGGATTCTCCCTTACCACCTTCCACAGGCTCATGCCTGCTTCGAAAGGCTGATTTAAAGAGGCCAGTGAGGCCTCACACCCGGGAAGGTGGTAAAGCCCAAGAGCTGAACTTTGTTTTCCTTGGCATCAGGAAAGACTGACTGAGAGATCTGAAGAAGTCTCTTGAAGGTGTTTCGTACAAAAACACAAAACCTGTGGCAAGGAATTTGTTCAAAAGCACCCCAACACACACTGTGGCTGCCTCTTACCTCGCCTTGCTAATAAAGGAACTCAAAGTCCCCAAGATTAGGGCCCAGTGCTTTCTGGATTCCCCAAGGGTGGGGGTGGGGGGGGGCACATGTACTCATGAGCCAGTTCCATTTGGTACCATATTACTTCTACTCTGTTTCTTCTCTCCCATGATCCCCATTCAATGCCATTTTTATTCCATGTGCCTGAGCAGCCTCATTCATCAGTGAAGGTATGGATGAGGTATGTAATGACACGTAATAGGCACTCCCAGGCCATCAAGGAGTCCCCTTCATGGGTCAAAATGCTTACTTCTCTACAAAAAAGGCAGACTCCCTCCACCATCCCTAGCACAAAAATTCAGGCTGTCAGGGAGAGAGCTGCCTGCAGGATGTGGGACTTCCTCACCGCACTGGCTCTTTCTGTTTCAGTTGCCTAGTGGTCCCGTGCAGAATGACCACAAGTGGGTGACTTTAATGGACAAACACTTATTTTCTCACAGTTTTGGAGTCTAGGAGTCTTGTTTTAGGGTGTGGTTCTGGAGGAAGTCCTTTTGGGGTCTATTTTAGCTTCTCGCAGATGTCAGCGGTCCTTAGTGCCCCTGAGTTTGTAGATGCATGTCTCCACGTCGTTCTTTCTCTTTCTCTGTGTGTCTCCATATCTGTTCTGTTCTTTCCACAAAGAGTGAGTTATGAGGATTTGGACTCGCTCAACTCTGGTATCATCTCATTACAAGTACAAACTGACTCACTGGCAACCAGTCAAGGTGACTCATAGTGAACCGCTGTGGGTTTCCAAGATAATAACTGTTTACAGGAGTAGAAAGCCCAGTTGTTCTTCCAAGGTGTTGCTGGTGGTTTTGAACTGTTGACTATGTGAATCGCAGCCCAGCATGTAACCACTACACCACCAGGGCTCCTAATAGAACCAAAGAAAATCCTTATTTTCAAATATATTTTTAGGATCAAACTCAAAACTCACTGCCATCAAGGTGATGTCAACTCAAAGCAAGCCTACAGGGCAGGGTAGAAATGCCTCTGTTGGCTTCTGAGACAGTAATTTGTTATGGGAGTAGAAAGCCTCATCTTTCTATGGAGGTGCTGGCTGGTGTTTTAAACTGCTGACCTTGTGGTTAGCAGCCCAATGCAAAACCACTACATCACCAGGGCTCCTCATTTGTAGGACGTTATTGTTGTTAGGTGCCATCAACTCGGCTCCAAGCCATTATGACCCTCTTCCCAACAGAACGACAAAGCGCCCAGCCCTGTGCCTCCTCACAATTCTTCCTACACATGAGCCCGTCATGCAGCCCGAGTCAATCCATCTCATCGAGGGTCTTCCTTTTTGTCACAGCCTCCCTCCACGTTACTAAACCTAATGTTCTTCTCCAGGGACTGGTCTCTCCTGACAACACGTCCAAAGTACGTGAGATGGAGTCTTGCCATCCCGCCTCTAGGGGGCACTCGGGCCTTACATCGCCCAACACAGACCGCTTTGTCTTTGTAGCAGCCCTTATTCAATGTCCAACTTCACATGCCTAGAAGGCAATGGAGAGTACTATGGCTTGGGTCAGGCACAACTTGGTCCTCAAAGTAACATCCTTGCTCTTCAATACTATAAAGGGATCTTGCACTGCAGATTCACTGAATGCATATTGATCTCTTGACTGCTGCTTCCAGCAGCATGGATTATGGATCCACGTAAGACAAAATACTTGACAACTTCAACCTTTTCTCCTTTAATCATGAGGTTGCCCGATGATCCAGTTGTGAGGATTTTGGTCTTCCTTACATTGAGTTGAAATCCATACTGAAGGCTATACCATCCTTGATCTTCATCAGCAAGTGTTTCAAATCCTCCTCACTTTTAACAAGCAAGATTGTCATCTGCATACCACAGGTTAATAAGCTGTCCTCTAATCCTGACACTGTGTTCTTCTTCATATAATCCAGCATCTCTGACGATGGCATCCGCACACGGATGAACAAGTATGGCGACAGGACACAACCCTGATGTATCCCTCTCCTGATTTGAAACCTGCAGTCAGTGTTCCCCTGTTCTGTTTGCACAACTGCCTCCTGATCCATGCACAAGTTCTGAAGGCGCACAATGAAGCTTTCTAGAATGTCCAATCTCCTCAAGGCTCTGGAAAGACGTGTCATAGCATTTCATTGCGTGCAACGCAAGTCCTCAAGCCCGGCCCCAGCTCCTCAGTACGAGCTCGGCCCGCGTGCTCGGTCCTTGTGTTCTCTTATGAAACGTTTGTCTTAGTTTCATGTTATTTTAAGACTCTTAGTAGAGAATTCTCCAGAGAGTCTATATTAAGGATTTCATGGAAAGAGATCCCTGGTTGTATTCTACAATACGTGCTGATTCCTTACATTCTAAACCAAATATAGTAAGACAAAAATTGTGTTCAAGAGACAAAAGTAGAAATCATCCCAGCTGACATGGAGCAGGTTCCCTGGAAGCAAATTGGGAAAGATATTTGTGTCCGAGTGTTTATTGTAGAAGTGTTCTCTGCAACAACAACCCCTCGGGGAGAGAGTAAAATGGACGACCCTGAGGGAGACGTGAAATGCGAGGCTCTGAAACAAGTGTTGTCCCGGCTCTGATGGGGACCTCTGACTCTGGAATTGCCCTTCAGAGTGGCTCAGCTAGGCCATCTCCAGATTACCCACCTGGGCCTAGACTTGCCCTCGGAGAAGGAGTAGCTCAAATGAAGTAGTTCCCCTGTAGCTGACAGCAATTTTCTAAGAGGAACTCAACTATGAGTTGCCTCAGGGGAACTGCGTGCCTTCATTCTGAAGCGCATTTGCCTGGCTCACCACAATGTCCACCACACAAGCTCGCTCTCTCACTGTTTGAGCGCGTCCTCAGAAGGAAAGTGAATGACGCCAGGGTCCCACGGTGAAGGAGATGAATCAAGGAACAGCCCTCTGAGCTGTAAATCCCCAAACAGTTTCTATTCTGCTGTCACCGTTAAGTGCATCATTTGCTGATGATTTCTCATGTGCAAAGCATATTAGATGGGCTTGTACATAACTAGTCAGATCAACCCTCATGGAGGAGGTCTGCGCTACCTTTATCTTATAATGGGGAAAACGAACATCTCCAACGTAGTTTATAACCTCGACAATTCACTGCCCCATTTAAAAACGTGTCTTCAAATCCTGTGTGCATCGTGTCTTGAGCACCTTACTTACGACTGCTCCAAACATGGAGTTTAGCAATCCGTCGCTTACGCCCCGGGGCAGCGACCTTTCCTCTCTACACTTCGCAGAGTGACCGGGCCAGGGGCTTTCAGGAGCATCACCCACTCTAAGAGCCAAACAGTTTTCTAACCAATTTATTCCCATGGGCTTTCACACATGTCAATAGCAAGGTAAGAAAAAAACAAGACTTAGCAGGAAGAGGGAGGGAGGGGCGGTTCTGTTGCCACTGTCACCTTCGGTGTGCTCTTGGGTGTTCCGTCCGATAAAGGGTGCAACCTCGAGTGTTGAGTCCCATAGCCTTGCGTTCTGGCCAGGGCAGCCCAATCGTTTATTGTTTGCTTCTTTACTTTTGGTGGCTTCTTACCGGCCTATTTATTTACTGTCCGTGGTCACTCCATTTTGCGTGCTCTAGTCACAGAGCGGCCACCTCCGCAGCAAGTTTGAATTTGCCCTTCATCAACAGTGATGGCAGAGTGCTCGTTAATAAATAAAGAGTGCCCATCCGCTGCCCATTAACGCCTCGCCACCGTGAGAACTGCCATTTTGTGGTTGCTGCTTTTAATTGTTGTTGTATTCAATTTTTTGTATTTTAAATGAAGTGGGGGTTTACATTTCAGATCATCTCCTTTGTATTCAAGAGTTTAAACTACTAATCAAATCCCCCCATAGTTGGCCCTTCACTCGCCCCTGAAATGCTCCACGTTTTCTCTTCTCCCACTTGGGAACTGTTAGCTCCCAGGACCCCCAAGTTAGCAGTCCTGCCCATTGCTTTCTCTTCCCTCTCTCCCCTCCCATGCCTTCAATGGCCTCTAAAATCTGTTCTCTTTGGCATAAAACTTTTTCGTTTTCTTTTTAAAAAATCTGTTATTCCCCCTATAACAGGGGTGTCCTATATAGTATTCCACTGTGTGCTTGTCCCAGATTTCTTCCGCTCACTTGAGAAGTGCTACTTTGGTCACCCCTGTGATTCTTTCCCAGCCCACTACAGTTCCTGTATTTGCTTCATAAAAGGAATTTTGAGTTTATTCAAACAGTGGAGGCCCACGGCTCCTAACGCTGTGCCCCAAGCATCCGTCAGTCACTCAGCAAATATTTATTGAGTGCTGATGATGTGTCAGCACTGCACTAACTACTTTGCATTTATTATCTCAGACTTCCCAATGAAGTAAGTATTATTTTCTCTACTTTACAGAAGAGCAAACAGGGGTTCAGAATGTTTCATAACTCACCCAACATCCCACAGCCTGATTTTAAAGGCAGGCATGTTTGAGGTCAACAATATTGTATTCATTCACTGTTACTTATTATATAAATATTTATCGAATGCTTACTCACTGCCCCGCACTGTGCAGAGATGAACAGGGACAAAGATCCACAGAGGACGTGTGCTGACATACCGGGCCTCCGTGCAGCCTGGAAAAGTAGTTACAGACACGACTGAACCTTGTGTGACGTAAATGGGTCAGACTAGTGGGTTGTCCCCTGGCTTCTTGGGACAGCAACTACTCAGCTCCACCCAAATACGGCATGTGAGAAGGTGGGCCCCGAGTTTCCAGATCTTTCATTTGCTCAAACGGAAATAGAAATCTGCATTTTGTTTTAAATATCTTGATTTTTGAAGTGGGGGTTGGGTGTCAATTTAACCATTCTGTGATCACTCCTGATTCTAGAATTCTTAGGTACAAATGGTGAACTCCCTCAGAGGATCCCTGGAAGGTTGGCAATTTCAGTCAACCTAGAAGTGTCTTAAAGAAAGACCGGGAAATCTACTTCCAAATAATCAGTTATTGAGAACCTGATGGAGCGCCGTGCTACACTGACCCAATGTGGATTGCCCGGAGTCAGAGGTGGCTTGGAGGTTATTCAATGATCAACATTGATCAAATATGCTTGATTAGATGAGATTGGGCCTCAGGCAACCACAGATGCCATTTTACAGGGTCCCACCATCCACCTCCGTCCATAGCAGTTTTACATTGGAAAATTGCATGCACCTTATGTTCTCCCAAGCCCAGAAAACTTCCCCTCAGGAATTTCATTGCCAAAGGAATTCTATAGCCTCCTTAAACGATCCATTCTTTTCTGAGTCCAGACTATTAGCTGAGCCACTCCTGTCAGGAAATGGTTTTATTGTGGGCATGTGCAAACAGCACAGCAAGGCTACGTGACCACCGCTCAGAACCTCCTTCCCACTCCCTGTCCTTGCGCCACCAGATGGTTCCGAGATAATGCCATGTCTTTCCTGCAAGAAACATTATTCCTCAGCAACTCGGCTGATCCCCTATGGTCAGCCTGGGAATTCAGTTTCTTGTGCTCTCCCATCTTCTCATCACTTCCTCTGTCTCATCTTCCGAAGGCTGGGGGACGAAGCTGGTTACCGTGCAAGGAGCATCAGTCATCCACCATCCTGGGAGTTTAAGGGTTCAACACTGACTGGGAACCCCACCTTGTTCCAAACTATTTGTGAAACCAATCTCACTTATTCTCTCTCCTGTTAAGATTCATGCTCTTTAATCAAATAAGCGGAGTTCTCGCCTCTCCTAAATTTCTCGGGAGTCAAAAACAAGATGGTATTAGCTACAGAGGTGACATCCAGCCAAGCTTAGACCTCTGATTTCAGCCCTTCCTTCAATAAAGCTGCCCTCAGTCACAGCCAGACTGTATCTTCTTCTAGCTCTGCAGATGCCATTGAGACAAGATTTCAGGATCTAACCAGTCCTACGGACTTCTCCGCAAGCTACTTAGTATGGGAGAAACCACACCTCTGTTGGCTTGTCATATTGTAGTAGCTTGTACATGGCTGTGAAGCTGGAAGCCTGGTCAATGGCATTTCAAATAATAGCGAGGTCACCACGGTGGAGAGGGACATGAGCTCTGTGTTTTATTGACGACACAAAGGCATTCAACTCTGTGGATGATAGCAAACTATTGATCATACTGCAAAAAAAAGGAAATTCCAAAACTCGTCCTTATGTTTACAGAGAACCTGCGCATAGACAAAGGGGAAGTTATGAGAACAGAACAAAGGGATAGTGTGCAGTCTAAAGTCAGCAGAGGTGTGCATCGAGAGTGTGTACTTGAAGAAGCTGCACTTGGTGAATTAGAGCTTGGCGTCAGGATTGGAATAGGACCGATTTCCAACCTGCAGTGTGCAGATGAAGCCACCTTGCTTATTGAAGGCAAGGGAGACTTAAAGCACTTCCAGATGAAGGTCAGAGAACAGCGTTCATATATGTTTATGCCTTCAAATAAAGAAAGCAAAAATCTTCACACACGTACCAATGAGCAACAATATGATAAACAGAGAAAGCGTGATGTCCAGGTTTTCCTTTTACTTGGGGGCACAATGAAGCAGCGGCCAAGAAATCAAGTGCTGAACTGCATTGTGCAAGTATTCCGCAAAGGATCTCTTTAAAGGGAGAGAACACAAAGATGTCACTTTAAGAACTAAGGAGCACCTTCCTTAAACCACTGTACTTTTATCTACATCAAAAACTGGACAATGACTAAGGAAACCAAAGGAAGTAATGCCTTTGAAGATGGTGTTGGTGAATAATTTTGACTACAGCCTGGACCCCCGGAAGAATGAACGAGTCAGTCTTGGAATCGGTACAGCCAGAAAGCACTTCGTGGCAAGACTTCATCTCATATACGCGAGGCAGGTGATCAGGAGAGATCAGTCCCTGGAAAAGGACATCCTATTTGGGAAAGTAAAACGAGGAAGACCATCAGCGAGACGGCTGAACAGTGTGCTCAAACGTAACAACACTTGGGAGAACAACGTTGGTACATTTGGCCTCTGTGAGTCAGACCAACTCAGAGGGCACCCTAACGACAACAGAGATGATTAGGCCTTAGGATGAGTTCATTATTAGCTGGAAGAAAGGAAAAAAAAGCCAACTGGCAGTAAAAGCCGGCAATGTTATTCTGCATCATTCATCTTTTTAAGTGAGTAACTCAGCGTGAGACTACCCCACAAGAAATATAGACTATGACCTTACATGTACTTACTGACTAATCTGAACAATTTCCCATTTCCTTAACCACATCAAAGAGTTTGCTTTGAGGGGTGGCTGATATTTGTCTCTCTCCCAAACCCACACGATCCTACAGAATTATAGCCTCGGGTCAGATTTACAATCACTAATAGAGCTGGGTGATCCAGGAAGCACACTGTTAATAGTACCCTATTAATCTGTACGTGATACTTGACAGGCTTGGTGAAGGTGAGGGCCAGAGGACAAGGGAAGGCCCTCAACGAGATGGATGATACGGTGGCTGCAACCGGAACACCTTGTGAAGATGGCACCGGACCAGGCAATGTTTCATTCTTTTGCCCATGGCTTGGATGGTTCAGAACTCACTCGATGGTACAATGATATTAACCTGCCGTGAACAGTTTCACATGTTTCCCACCGTATTAAAGAGATGGGGAAACCCTATGTGAAATGTTCACTACCCACCACTAAATTAACACAAGAAAACTGGTGCCTACCTTGTTTATTGGGTGATTTGCCCTGGGAGCTAAAAAGAAAAGGCCTAAAGTTTCTCATGCAGAATGGAGAAGATACTCTGAATATGTTGCTTGATGTTGGGAGTTTTAGCACTTGAAACATGCTTTTAAGGTTTTAATCATTGTCAAACTATGCCCCAAAGACCCTGTCATGCCACCATTAAAATTTTTTTCTGAGCCACAAATTTGCTCCACTCTGAGGGGCAAGTCAGTTGGCAGAGAAGTTGTCCTAATTGGCTGGCTACTGTTAGTCTCTCCACAGAACTTTCACTCCACTTTCTACGTGATTTCATTTAAACCTCACAAAGGACCCAATTGGACAAGTATGACCTCATTTTACAGGTTAATGTATAGGAGAGCGTCTGCTATAATAATATTCATGAATATAGCGATTTGAGAAAGTTTCAAGAATTATTTGATGGACATGTTAAGAACCTAGTAGACTAATTTTCCTCTTCTCAATTTGGAACAACCCACTGGAAGGAAAACCGTATCTGGATGCAGAATCTTCTAGCTGTAACTCACTAGAGTATAAAGTCTAATTGGACTTCACTTCCACTTATACCATCTTGGGAAGTCCAAACCCTGGGCTTCACACTCACCCGGGCCGTTTCCTTGCCTTCAAAGGCTATCTGTATTCCATTGGGAACCTCCACAGGCCCACCCTTTCACAGGTTTCTATCGGAATGCAAGCACAACAGATGCCTGGGGATTTTCGAAGACTTTGCAGAAAAACCGGGGATTGAACCAGGAGCTCCATGGAGAAGCGCACTGTTCTCACTCTCTTTCTTCACTTTCCTTCACCGCGCCCTCCAGGAGTCCCAGTCCCTCCTCCCTCATGCCCTTCCCTGACCTCTCTGTCTGCAGTGGTGCCAGCAAGCCCAGACTCGGAGTGGCTTATCTCTGCCTCAGGTGAGATGATTGAGGTGTTGTTTTGCTACAAAAATATTTTGTATCTACTGCTAAATGAATAAAATGCTTCTCTTTGGTGACAGCGCCAAGAGATGTGTCACACACGAAAATAGAAAGGGCTGTCTTAGAAGGCAGATACTGATTTCTCTAGGTCAAAGGTGGTCCACCATTTAAGGGAACACTGGGGCAGAATTTAGAGAGATGAATATGCCAAAGTAAGTTTAAGATTATCCCAACGTAGGGAGAAGCCTTGGTGGTGTTGTGGTTACAAGTTGGGCTGCGATCCGCAGGGTTGGCAGTTCGAAACCATCAGCAGCTCCTTCAATACTGGGCTTTCTACTCCCATAAACAGTTACAGTCTTGGCAATGAACACACAAGGAGGTCGCTATGAGTCGGCATTGACTCCGTGGCAGTGAGAGAGAGTGATCGTCTCAGAGCTGTTGTTTTGAATAATTTCTTGAAGCATTCTCAAATCGCTATATTCATGAATATTACCATAGCAGATGCTCTCCTATACATTAACCTGTAAAATGAGGTCATACTTGTCCATTTGGGTCCTTTGTGAGGTGTAAATGAAATCATGTAGAAAGTGGAGTGAAAGTTCTGTGGAGAGACTAACAGTAGCCAGCCAGTTAGGACAACTTCTCTGCCAACTGACTTGCTCCTCAGAGTGGAGCAAATTTGTGGCTCAGAAAAAAATTTTAAATGGTGGCATGACTACACTTGTAGCTGTCTACATTTGTAGGCTTTGACAGTGGACAGACTGAAATGTGGGTCCATGTGTCGTTTCTCACTCACCGTGGGAGCATAGCGTGGCATTTATCACCTACAAAACGCATTTTTCACATCTTCAGAATTCACGTACTAATTCATAAATGGCAAAAAGTTTCTCAATCACTCAGAACAAAACCAGAAATAATCATACCATAGAAAGGAGATGTTAGTACAACCTTACTTTTACTTTTGCTGTTGCTAATATCATCCTTGTCTGAAAGGCAACATCATTCAATGAACAGGACATCCCATTACCTAGTACCATTGACTGGATTCTGAGTAGTAGAAAGGCTACAAGACAGGCTAGAATGGTGAGAATGGCACCGGGCCAGTCTGCATTTCGTTCTGTTGTGCAGAGGGTCACGATGAGTCACAACCAACTTGATGGCATCTAACAACAAAAGGGAGTTTCCAAGCTGTCATTTCTATGGAACCTGCTGGTCGCACCTTTCTCTCGTGGTGGGCTGGTGAATTCAGATTGCTGACATTTCAGGCGAGTAGCCAAATACCCACTGCACCAGTAGGGCTTTTGACATCCAATTAGAAAAAAAAAAAAGCATTGGCCTTGTTATTTAATATCTGAATTATGTTAAACAGTTCACTTGAATCAAACTGAGCCAGTTTCCTTACATGGAATCATGGGGTGATAGCAATGAACTGTCTTGACTCCCTACATGGTCATCACGGTGGTTATATGAGAAACTTAAGGTAACTATTGAGTCCAGATAGTACAGTAGTTAAGCAGTGGACCAAATAGTTGGTGGTTAAACTAACTAATACAGCAGCAGTTCAAAACCACAAGCTATGTGCAAAGATGAAGCCATCTCTTTCCATAAACTTTCTACTTTGGAAACCTTGTGGGGCAATTTTATGTTGTCCCATAGGGGAACAATGAGTTGTAATTGAGTTTGTAATTGAGCAATGAATTTGGGGGCGGGGGGGTGGAGTAGGGGGGAAGGAGGATAGAGTGCCTTGATGATTTGAATGATCACACAAATTAGTCAGGACATCAATGTTGGGCACGCCTGCCTTGCATGTCTAAGTCCACACTGAATTCTCTTCACCCTGGTACTGTTGAGTCATTCTAGAACTCTCTGTTCTTCCAACTTTGTTCTACCCTCCAACTCCCCTTTCCCTCACGAAGAATTTATAAGCCATGTAGTTCTTGGTTTGAGAATTTATTAATGAGTTTGTGTGCCATGCTTCTCTGTGTTTTGTATTTTTAACAGGAAACTTTTAGCAGCATAGACCCATAAACCAACCAGAAGATATGGATGGAGGCATTGCAGATTGCACTGCAGATCTACGTGGGGATTGTATTTGACAAGATGGTGTCCCTGCCGCAAACAGCCTGTTTGATTGGAAGGCAAGGCCATAGCTGCTATTTCGTGTCCGAGTGGAGCTTCTGTGCTTCTGATTAGCAGTAAAACCATGCCACTCATGTCCTTGGGCTCACTTTTGCTCCATACCAACTTGCTTCTCCTCTTGGCCAGGCACAGAGGTGGACCAAATGACCTCCCGATTTCCCTTCCAATTCTTGGAAGCAAAGATTGAAGGGATTCCAGGCAAAGTGACTGGATTTTCCTCCCCATTTCTCCAACAGCAAACATTTATGACCACCCTATGCTCAGTCAGGCACTATGCCAGAATCTGAAAACACAAAGTTGCATAAGATGCAACATTGCCCTGCACTGGGTACTAGACTCTTCCCAATAAGGTAAATTTAAGTACTATTGATTGCTAGTATTTGAAGAAAAAAGCCCCAAAACCTTTCACATGCAATTTCTAATTTGGTTGGTCTTCAAAAAACTTCTCAGATGAATATCAGATATACCCCATTTAACATAGATGGCAACTATGGCTCAAAGAGTTTAAGAGCTTTGTCTTTTATAAAGGAATTATTAAATTATTGAATTGGAATTCAGGAGGCAGGCATGTCAAACGTCAGGGAAACCAGTGGTCATTAGTCTGAGCTGTCCATGTTAGGCACTCTAAGCCTGTTTGTGCGAAGCGGAGAAGTATGTACATGTTCAACTCGGCCTAGTCTTTCGGGTGTACCAAATGCTCCTTACCCGTATGCCCTTGCTCCCTTGGCAATGTAAGGCAGGGTAAGGTAAATGCAAAGGATGATTTGCATGCTCTGAAAGCAGCACAGATCTCAACAGGTGCATGGTCTGCTGGAATTTTCATGCTCCTCTTCATCAGAAGAGCTCTGGCTGCACTTTAATTTAAGAACTGGAAGGAGGGAATCATACAGGAAACCCAGTCTTGTGATAGAACAGTTTTGAAGCTCCGTGACGGGAATCTGGTCAGAGGGTTCGTAACTCTCCATTTAGGTCTGGAAGGACTGTAGCTATCTGCAGTTCCCATGACAACTGCAAACAGATGTGCCCCAAGCCCAGGGCAAGTTTAGAATAAGTTCTTAGTAAATGCTCACAAATAGCTTAATGACTGGAAATAGTTCAACCTTGTTCAGTATATGACTTCTTTATTCCCAACAGGGAGTGAATTCATTGGGCTTCTTTTGTATATTGTAGAGAAATTTACTCCAGTGTTTGTGAACACTAATAGATCCAAGTGTAAACAGACACCGTCAGTGCCTTTAATGGTTCAATCCTTTCGGAAACTACTCTGCAACTAGCATTTCCCCTGGAAAAATCAGCTCGAGTCTCATAAACTCTGTCTTCTCCTGCCTGCCCTTGCCATAATTCCAACCCCCTCCATCCCCTCCCTTGTTGGTTCGGGGAGTCCCCAGGGAGTGGCACATCTCTTGTAGGTTCCAGAAACCTTTTAGTTACCATTTGCCGGCTGGCAGCGATGAAATCATCTGTTAAGGTCATTGCCAAAGGCTCTGTGATTGACCTTACTTCCGAAAGCATGGTGACCGTTGCTGCTGCTTCTTCATTCCAAATAGAAGCTGACTTTATCTCAGGAGGTAGTCGTTTGGGGGACATGCCACGTCTCTTCTCTATGTGCTTGGAACTGTTTGTTTCTTCTCTTAGGATAAGTGCAACTTTTCCAAATTGTAACGTTCTGCAAGCGGAACCAAGCCAAGGCTTCATTTGCTTTACATCTGGAGATGAGCTGGTCTAAATTTGACTTAAGGGGTGACTTGCACGCATGATGGCAATACTAGAGTCTCTTTGGTTCCTGATGTAAGTAGTTCAATTAATCTCAGACTAGGCCTCTTGAGAAATCTCAGCTCATCTTCCAGAAAGAAGGAAGAAAGGCAGAACCAGGGGAGATAGTTATTTGGTGGACAGTCGCTTGAGTTCCATAATTCCTCAACCGGAAAGTGAGATATCGGTATGACATGTGGGTTTATGAGGGCAATGGCCATTTGAAACAAAGATGCATTTATTTTTTATATCTTATTTTGCTCCAGAATGTAGCTGTCAGGACTACTTAAAGATAGTAAAACACATCAACTAGATGTATATATAAATGAAAAATTTTAAAGCCAAATATCATGGAGGCATAAAATGCAGTTGGAATGTGAGTTGTGTGAAAATACTGCTCATTCCCAGCATGAAATCAGTGGAGTAGTGGCTCTCTCCCTCACAATCTCTCACCCCATCGATACAACGATTTCCTTTCCTTCATAATGACTGTTGTTGTTGTGTTGTTATTGTTGTTAGGTGCGGTCAAGTCAGACTCACAACAACCCTACTTACAATAGAATTAAATGCTGTCCAATCCTTCATGATCCTCACAAATGTTGTTACTGTTGAGCCCATTGTTACAGCCTCTCGTAAAAGGTCTTCCTCTCTTTCAACGACCCTCTACTTTCCTCAGCACAGTGTCCTCCTCCAGAGACTGGTCTCTTCTGATCACATGTCCAAAGTCGTGCAATGAAGTCTCCTCATCCTCCCTTCCAAAACGGCGTCCTAGCTGAACTTATTCCAAGACAGAGCTGCTTGTGCTCCTGGCAGTCTGTGATATAGTCACCATTCTTCACCAACGTCATAATGCAACCCATCACTTCTCCAGTGGCCTTCCTTATTCATCACTGTTACTACCCTGAGATTCAGGAGAGACAAAGAACTTACTTAAGGTCACACAGCTAAGGACTGTGTTATGTGTCTTAGATTTTGACTCAGATCTGTCCTTTAAACACTCATTTAGTCTTATGTTTATTGAGTTCTAGCTAAAATTATCCTACCTAATAATAAGACCTATGATACATGCATTTCTGCCAAATTTTGACTTCTGGTCCTGACTTCTCCCCTGAGATCCCTACTTGTACATCCAATGCTCTCTACTCAGATGTTTAATAAGCACCTCAAAATATTTATATCTCAAATACTACAGAATGTGTTTGTTTTGTTTTGTTTTCCTTAAAGACAACTCCTGCCCCAAATGCCTGCATCTATATTCATTCACCCAGTTGCTGAAGTCAAGTAATTCGCTTTCTTCACCCCATCTAATAATACACTAGGAAATCTATCTACTGAAAATATGAGGGGATGCCAAAAAAATGGAAAAAAAGCTCCACTGGATGGAGCTTTCATAGTATGCACTTTTCTCACTAGGAGAGCACTATGAGTTAGTGCACCCAGTAATGTCTCCTGGGAAGGTTCTCTCTGGTCATAAGGAATTTTTTTCTGGAAAGCAGTTTGGCTTTTTTGTGATGGTCAATTTCAGAGAGCAGCATGTGGCTATGAAATTTTGTTTCCTGCTCAGGAAAAATGGGATGTGGAACACATATTAGAAAGACAGCTCTATGGGAAAAACTCAAGTGTATGAGTGGTTTTCTTGTTTCAAAAAAGGTGAAATGTCCATTGATGATAAACCTTGTTCTGGATGTCTGTCAACTTCCCAAATGGACGAAAATGTCCACTCGTAGTGCATTTGAAGTTCGTTCCACAAGGTCAGACTGTTGATCAAGCTTTCCTTTTAGAGGGTGTGAAAAGATTGCGTTAATAGTGTGCAACAAAAAAGGCCTGATTTGTGGCAGACAGGGACTGGTTTTGCCACCACAACAATGTACCACCTGCTCACACAGCCACCTCAGTGCACCAGGTTTTGCCAAAAAACAGCATGCCTCTCTTGCCCCATGCACATTACTCACCTGACCTCACTCTGTGCAATTTCTCTTTTTGTTTCTGAGAATGCAGAGGGACATGGAAGGATAACACCTTGAACACATTGACGAAGTGAAGAAAAAATGAGGGAGATGCTGTCAGTCATCCAAACAGATGAGTTTGAATAACGTTTCAAAAAAGGGAATCACATATTTGGCAATTGTGTTAAGTGTAATGTAGAGTACTTTGAAAGTAGCTTTGAAAAAATGAATATGTATAAAATTCCCAGTTGGGAGAACACCCCCTGTAGATACCAAATCCAATCACTTTTTACCACATGAATTACCATCACCTCAGTGTCAGTTATTATTCTTCTAGTCTACTGCTGAAATAGCCTCCTATGATCTCATTGTTTCCAGTCTTATGTGACTCCTAGGTTAATCTCCGTATTGCAGCCACAGTAATCTAATTCAAACTAATCAGATCATGGCACTCCTTGAACTCTCTAATTCTGCCTATCAGGCAGTACTAAGGTTGTACATGACCTGACCTCTGACTGTCCTTTGGAAGTCAACTCCAATTACTTTCCTCTGGATTCACTCTATTCTAGTTACACTGGCTTTTTGTTGCTCATGGAATAGGTCAAGTTCATCCCAGCCTCAGGGTCTTTGCACTTGTGACTCCCACCACCTACACCTTCATATGGACCACTCTCTCCTTTGTATCCCCTGCTATGTCAAATGGCATTTCCTCTAAGACAGCGTCCTTGTCTTCCTCCAATTACTCTCCATTCCCTCTTTAATTTTATTTTTCATCACAGCACTTCAAAGGTATCACTTTGTATCATTTGATAAATGTGTTCATTCTTCTCCTTTAGGCAGAATGCTAATCCCAGAGAGATTTGCTTCTTTTTCCCACAGTATCCTTGGTATGTAGTCTCAGTGGCTGGCATGGGAGATGAATTCAATGCATAATATTTGAATAAATGGTTGAATGTGCCAGACACACAATATAAGCTGGATATTTGTTAATTAATGAGCAAATATGAAGGGAGTTTCTAAAAGTTTGTGGAAAATGGAATGAAAAGATTATTTTTAATGGAAATTTATTTTTTCCCCACAGATCATACAATTCCATAGTTCAGTCATATCAAGAAAAATTGTACAATCATCACCACAATCAATTTTAGAACATTTTCTTTTTATGGTTAACTCACTTTTAAAATGAGTTGTGTAATCACTATCAGTTCCAGCCCTCCCTCCCCCTTCCCATACACATTGTTGTTTCCTCCAACCCCCTCACCCTCCTATTCCCTACCCCACCCCTACATCTTCTCTAAACCTTTGCATCAGTTATTATCTCTATGGATCTACTCCTTCTGTGCTTCACACGCTGGAAAACTCAACAGAAACAATAAAAAACAAAATAAAGTGGTAAGGATAAAATAATAAGATAAAAATAAAAATGCAAACAATGAGTAAGAAAGAAAAGACCCCCGTCAGTATTTAAAAGGCCAGGGAAGAACTGTTTGTCATGGAACAAGCAAGAGGTACTCGCACCTGGGAATTCAAGTTGAACCAAGAGGAAGATCAACTGACCAAGTACCAAGTTTGATCCAGCATGATCAAGATGGCAATGATCTCTGATTGAGAGTCAAGCTGTTTGGGGCCCTTGCCTGTGGCTAGAGGGGATCTGCCAGTGGCTTCATCTGACTAGATACTCTGCAGATGGGTTTGGGGCTCCCACTGTTCTCCATACCTTTCTACAAATTGGATGTTCTCAATTTCAGCTCTGATACTTTTCCCTTTGTTATATTTGAACTTTGTTATTGCCATCTTTGGATCACACAAGCTAGTGTGCTTCTTCCATGTGGACTTAGTTGACTCCTTGCTTAGATGGATGCTTATTTGAGTATAACCCTTTAAGACCCCAGACACTATTTGATTGTTAGCCAGGCACCATCTGCTTTCTTCACTGCACTGTACTGTAGCACCCTTATCATCAGTGATCATTTCATGAACAGGGCCATGTTATCAGAACTATCTGTTCTTGCCTTGGGGATAGAGTGAAGTGGCAGCCCAGAATCCATGTGATAGTTTCATAATTTCATGTCAACTTGTTAAATAGGTTATAGGGGTGGAGTCTAGCCTGACAATCAGGTCAGAGCCTGATTGATGCCTCCTCCTTGTGGGTGTGGCCTTCTCATGAGGATTCTGGGAGTTTTCTTCTCTTCCTCCCTGTAAGCGAGACACACACTCTCTCTTCTTCACTTTCCTGTTGACAAGGCACATGGAACCAGGGTGATGGCAGCCAGAGCCCTGGAGATGCCTCCAACACCACTGGATCCACAAGAATTTCCACCCACAGGCCTGTGATCATCCTGCATTCAGCAACACTGCATGTGTTGCATGAGTCTGAATTTGTTTCTCTAGTCCACCCAGACTAACACAATCCATCTGCTTGTCTGTGGGATATCCCGCATGACCCAGGTTGACTTTGGCAGTTGTATTATGGCAAAAGCAAAACCCCATAAGACCAATTATATCAATAACAGCAACAAACCAAACAGCAAACAGCAAAAACAACAAAACACAACAGAAACAAATAAACCAAAGGCAGGAAAACAAAAAAGTAAAGCATTGTCAATATCCCCCTGGAGTATAAGGCGATTGCACTGATAACATCATGATGTTTTCCAAAGACACAGCACTCTGGATACTGTCGGTATGAAGAGTCTACGCAAGCACAGTTCCACCGTGAGCGGAAACCCAGAAGTTGTTGCTCTACACAGTTCAATCTCTCATTCAATTGAGCTCTCTTTATCCTCAGTATGGGGATTTGTGCCAGGGGCATACTTCCTGAATCAATTCTTCCAATGTCAAATCTGTGCCCAACATATCAAAACCTTTCTTGTCATGTTGCTGTGAGTGGGCATCAAAGTACTGAATATATGAGTCCCTTTCCGTTGGACACCCACCAAGGTAGGAGTTCCCCCCAAGGTCCAATGATTGCTATTTTCACAGCCCTGGGGCAGCCACTATGTGCTTCCTCTCCCATACAGAGCCCCCCATTACTCAGTCCAGGGTTCAGGAAATTTTGAGGCAGGGTTCATTCAGCAGAGCCCCTATGTTAAGTTTTTCTGGTGCAGCCCCTGGGTTATGCCATGCTGCCTGCAAACCAGCATCCAAGTTCATGATAGTGCTTTGTCCGTGGCATGGTTAACTGAAGGTTGGGTAGAAATATATTCATAACACTTATGGGGGACAACACTGGAGACAGAGTGTGGGAATTGTGCCTGAACTGACCCCACCACACCAAGGTGAAACGCTAAGCGTGTGCAACAGAATAACAAGGGGAGCAGAGCAACAAAGTCCCCAGGGAATATGAAAAATAGACTGTGGGATCAGGGAGTGTTACCCATCAGACTAGACTGGAAAACACTCCTAAAGGTCAACAAACAGACCTTGAACTATTTATAGTCTTTTCTTTTTTTGTCTTTCGTTTTTGTGTTGTTGCTGTAGTTTTGTTTTCTTTTGTTGCTTTGTTTTGCTCTGTCTTGTTTTTGTGCTTATTATTGTCTCTGCATGACTATCTAGATAACTTAGGCAGGATAAACTATCCTGGAGGAGAAAACAATGGGACCGATGTGTGTGTGGGGTAGTAGGGAGAAGGAAGTGAGTGTTAACAAACCCAGGGACAAGGGAACAACAAGTGATCTAAAATCAATGGGGAGGAGGGGGGAGGAGGCCTGGTAGGGCTTAATCAAGGGCAATGTAACTGAGAGGAATTACTGAAACCCAAATGAAGGCTGAACATGATAGTGAGACAAGAGGAAAGTAAAGGAAATAGAGGAAAGAACTAGGAGGTAAAGAGGCATTTCTAGAGGTCTAAATACAGGATGACTTATGTAAATATATATGACAATAGGGAAATATATTTATGTACATATACTTATAGGTTTAGTATTAAGGTAGCAGATGGACATTGGCCCTCTCTACTCAAGTACTCCCTTAATGTAAGAACCTGGCATTCCACAATGCTCACCTTCCCAACACAATCACTGAAGACAAAGTGGGTACATAAGTAAATTTGGTGAAGAAAGCTGATGGTGCCCATCTATCAAAAGATATAGCATTTGGGATCTTAAAAGTTTGAAGATAAACAAGCAGCCATCTAGCTCAGAAGCAACAAAGTCCACATGGAAGAAGCACACCAGTCTGTGTGATCATGAGATGTCAATAGGATCAGGTATCAGGCATCAAAAACCCAGAACAAAAAATATCACATCATTGTGAATGAGGGGGAATGCGGAGTAGGGACCCAAAGCCCATCTGTAGGCAATTGGACATCCCCTTACAGAAGGGTTGCAGGTAAGAGATGAGCCAGTCAGGGTGCTGTATAGCACTGTTGAAACATACAACTTTCCTCTAGTTCTTTAATGCTTCCTCCCCCTCAATATCGTGACCCCGATTCTATCTTACAAATCCGCCTAGACCAGGGCATGTACACAGGTACAGATAAGAGCTGGAATCACAGGGAATCCAGGACAGATAAACTCTTTAGGACCAATATTGAGAGTAGAGAAACCAGGAGGGTAAGGGTAAAGTGGGGGCAGAAAGGGGAACAATGATCAACATATAACCCTCTCCCAGGGGTATGGATAGCAGAAAAGTGGGTGAAGGGAGACATCTGTCAGTGTAAGACATGAACAAATATTAATAATTTATAAATTATCAAAGGTTTGTGAGGGAGGGAAGGATGGTGGGAGAATGAGGGGGAAAAGTGGGAGCTGATACCAAGGGCTCAAGTAGAAAGAAAATGTTTTGAAAATGATGATGGCAACAAATATACAAATGTGCTTGACACATGGATGGATGGATGAATTGTAATAAGAGCTGTATGAGCCCCCAATAAAATTATTTTTTTTAAAGAGAGAGAGGTGAGCTATACTCCCAGAGAGCTGCTATTGTTTTCTAATAGGTGCAAACAGATACCTGGATAATCTGTAGGAATAATTTTAAGGGTATGGGATCATGGTATAAAGAACATACGATTGGATCAGTCTGTGTTGGGTGATAAGGGGTCACTAAGTACAGACTGTCAGTTTGTCATATTGTGGTGGCTGTGTGTTGCTGATTCTGGAAGCTATGTCACAGGTATTTCAAATGCCAGCAGGGTCAACCAAAGTGAACAGAATTCAATGGAGTTTCCAGATTAAGAACGGAATACAAAGGAGGCCTCCACTACCTACTTTGGAGGAAGTTGCCACTGAAAGCATCATGCCCAGTGTCAAAACATTGTCAGATAGTGATGGCCGAATGAATGGAAATCGAACACTGTGGGAGGTAGTGCCAGGGGATGAGACCCTTGGGTCGGAAGGTACTGGACATGTGACTGAGGAAGAGCCGCTTTCTCAAAGTGTAGTTGACCATGGTGACACAAACGCAGTAAAAGCTGTGGGAGAGCAGCTTTTGTAATCTGCATTTGCTGATGGGGTGTGACTCAAGGTAAGAAGAAACAGCTGCAAAAATATAGTATTTGGGACGTGGAATACGCAGAGTATGAATCTAGGAAAAATTGAAGTTATCAAAAATGAAATGGAACACATAAAGATCAATGTGGTATTAGTGAGCTGAAATGGACTGGTAGTGCCATTTTGAATCAGAAAATCATATGGTTTACAATGCTGGGAATGACACACTCAAGAGGGATGGCATTGCAAAAAAGGATACTTCAAGATCTATTAAGAAGTATAATGTGTTCTGTGATAGGAGTATATCGATCCATCTTCAAGGAAATCCAATCAATACAACTATTATTAAAATGTTACAAAAGCTAGTGATGAAAAAAATTGAAGAATTCTACCTATGCCTTCGGTCTGAAAATGATCAAACATGCAATCACGATACATGGATAATTATTGGTGGTTGAAATGCAAATTTGGAAACAGAGAGGAAGGAATGGTGGTTGGAAACGATGGTCTTGATGATAGCAATGAAGCTGGAGACTTCATGACAGAATTCTGTGAAACCAACAGCTTTTCATAGCAAATACCTTTTTATAAAAAATGCAAATGGTAACTATACACATAGACTTATCCAGATTGAATATACAGAAATTATATTGACTATATCTGTGAGATGACACAATGGAGAAGCTCAATATCAACAGTCAAGACCCAGCCAGGGGCTAACTGTATAATAGCTCATCATTGCTTATATGTAAGTTCAAGTTGAAGATGAAAAAATTACAAAGAAATCTATGAGAGCCAAAAATATGACTGTGAGTATATCCCACAGGAATTTGGAGAACATCTCAAGAACAAAATTTGCCTCATTAAGCACTAAAAATAGAAGACCTAATGAGCTATCAGAGGACATCAAGAACGTCATTCCAAAAGATAATAAAAAGTCATTTTTAAAAAGATTGAAGGAAAAAACCTCTTGTTTGCTGAAAAACAAGGACCTTACTTTGTGGACTAAGGTGTGCCTGACCCAAGCTGTGGCATTTTCCATTATTTTTTATATATGTGAAAGTAGGACATTGAAAGGAACATCAAATAAGAATTGATGCCTTTGAACTATGGTGTTAAGGGACAAGCAAACCAGAATGTTCTTTAGATGCAAGGATAATGAGAATTCGTCTCCCATCCTTTGGACATATTGTCAGGAGCTATCCGTGCTTGGGAAAAGAAAGGACATCGTACTTCATAAAGTAGAGGAGAAGCCAACAAAAGGGTCAGAACAAGGTAGATGGGCACCGTGGTTTCAACAATGGTTTCAATCATGGGCACAACTGGGGAGATTCTGCAGAACTCGGCAATGGTTTGTTTTATTGTACATCGTTCACTATCAGTGGCACCTGACTCGATGACACCTAACCACAACAACCTCCCAAGGTATGACCCAGGTAATGTGTTCAATTCCACAATGGCATCTGCCAGTGAGTAGTGAATCGGTTATAAGAAGACTAGCATGGAGTGCAAACCCCTCTCTTAGGTCACAGACTGAAAGCAATCGGAAGAGGTTTTCTCAGGGATGTAGCCAACTGCTTATATACATAGATTCTGTGGAAAACTTACTGGATTATTGCTGGGTCTGGATCCTGCATCTAGCGTGTCAATGTCTAGTTCTCTAAACTTTGGTTAATGGACTGCAATTTTACCTGTCATTTCTGGGAACCAGAAGCAACCTGCCAAACTTGGAATCATTCTCTTTAATCACAAACCTGACCTACTGACTATTGAGTCCACCCACCTCTGAAATTTATCATGTTCCTGGGCATCTTGTAATCAGTCCTGAGGCTACATCACTCAAGATAAATCTCCAACGAGACATCTGACCCACCGGATCGAAAATGGACTGAAATTGTTCACTTCTTCAACTAGGCGAGTCATTTTCTCAAATGAATTTCTTTCTTTATAAATACAAGTATCACTGGTTTCATATTTTTCTGGAGAACCCAGCATCACACACCTCCACCATGCAAATCCTCCTATGACTGCTGAAGAGGCCTCACCCTACTCTGGCTTTTTCATGGTTGAGAGCCCTGGTGAAAATGAATTATGAGTTAGGCTGCTAACCTAAAGTTCACTAGTTCAAAACCAGCAGCTCCTCTGTGGGTGAGCAACAAGGCCTTTTGCTTCTGCGATGATTTATAGCCTCAGAAACCCTATGTAGAGTTACTATGAGTCAGCCTTGGTAGCAGTGGATCTTTTCTGTTTGATCTTTTTGTAGTGGATCTTTCTTGTTGTCTTGGATTTGTGCTGCTTATTAGCTCTCCTCGTGGAAAACCTGTCGTGGGACTCACCGTAACCCATGTCTCTCATCCGTTTCTCCACTCCCAGTCTTGCTTCATTCCGTTTTCTCTGAGCACCCACTGCGTGCCTGGTATCAAAGAAGCAGACATAAAAAGACATTCATCTCTCGTCAAGGAGCTCACAGCTGGAAGGCCCTGGGATATTAGGTCACCTGCGATGGATCAGGGAAACGTCACGGCTAAGTGCATAGCCTCTGGAATCAGTTTGAATTGGGTGCCAGCTCAGACTCTACCACTCACACAGACTTGGTGGTTTTTGTCAAATTATGTAAACTGGTAAGCCCAAACTTCATCACCTGCAGAAAAGAACGACAATAACTAGAATATAGTTATTGGAGTACTTAATAGAGTAACTGGTTCTTTGTGAAGCCTGATTCATGTAATTCTTAATAATAACAACAATTTTGACTAAAGATGTCAGGAAGCCCTTCCCAGAGGGCATAAAGCTTGCATTATGGCTTTTGCAAGCTTTCCTAATCTAGGCAGGGACACCTGTGCCTGATGTTTCTCCATCAACAATTCCTTGGTTGAAAAAGTCAATTCTTACAACATCCTGGGATGAAGAGTATCTGTTTTGATTCTTCTGTTTTGGAAACAGAGAAAAATATCCAGTTAATTAGCTCATTCAAGTGCGTGCTGGTAAAGTTGTTTAAATATCAAAAGCCTTGACCACAAGAAGGTAAATAAAGGAACTGCAATTTCAAATTCATTTGGATGCCAGATTCACAGAATCCACAGAGATTGGGGGCAACCCTGAATCTATGTCTGGAGATAATGTTTAAATCTTGAGTCAAAAGATAACTCCTTTTGCTGGATTGTCAAAGAATGTTTGCCGGGAGCAAGGTGCTTTTATAATGAGTTACCTCTGTGAGCTCAAGCCAACCACAGCCCATCTAGAGCATAGATGAGTACTGTAAGATCAGTGAGTCTGATCCCCAATGATGATGTAACAGTGTGGGAAGAGATAGTGAGAACGGTGGCGCATTGTAAAATCTGTAGCCAATGCAATTGAATGGTACATGTAGGACTTGTGGACAGATGTTTGTTTCACTGTGTATATTACTACCAAAAATTAACTAAAAAAAAAATTTTGGAAAGAGCCCCCTGTGAGAAATGACCACAGTAAATTCACATTGAGCACGTCCTTTGCACAAAGTCTTGTGAAAGATGCAGACATGCATAGCCTCTCCAGGGACGCCTCTATGCCAAGAGCAAGCGAAGATACCAAAATAAACATGCCAGATCGTCAGAAAAGTCAGACTTCTCATGTCACAGCCTGGGACTAGAGTTATAAGGATAAAGGGTACCACAGCCAGGAGGAGTGATCAGAAAAGACTTCATGAGAAAGGTGACCTTTAAAATGTGAACTTTCTGCGATGTAACAATGATGAGAAATACAACCTTCCTCTAGTTCCTAAAGGTTTCCTCCCCGCTCCCACTACCATAACTCGAATTCGATCTTGCAAGACTGGCTAGACCAGAGGAGGTACACTGGTACAGATAGGAACTGAAAATACAGGGAATCCAGGACGGATGAGCCCTATAGGACC
>NW_022104341.1:58570903-58597841 GCF_000313985.2 Echinops telfairi | reverse complement strand
CCCCCGCCCCCAGCTGCCTGGAAGTATGATCCTCAGCTACCCCCAGCAGAATCACTTAGGGTGTTGGTTAAAAGTTCTTATTCCTCTTAAGTTCACCTGATCACAATCAGTTGTTTGGGGCCCTTATAACTATGCACTGCAGTAAGCCTTGCAGGCGATGCTAAATGCCTGTCAAAAGTGTGGGTAGGGCTGTGGTGGAGATTGATGTACTACATGTGTTTTAAAGATGTGGAAAGTGGGACTCCAGAACTCAGGTGGCTTCTGCAAGGTCATACAGGGAGCTGGGACAAGGATGAGGTCATCTCACGCTGGCGAGCTTGGCTTGCTCTATCATGCTATGCAAGATTTAAATCTGAAGGTTGAGTGATGCAAAGGAAGCTCTGTTTCCTCACTTTTAAAGCAACAATGCAGAAAAACAGGAACTTGGACCGAAGGGATATGGATGTAGTCCTTTAAAATTCCAGGAGACTGATGTCGACCTGTTATGGCAGGACAGGCCTGTCCTTTACGAAGCCTGCTGCTAGCCTGGTACTTTCAACCTAGCCCCACTCAGCCTCTGGGTGAGTAGGTACTATAGTATCCGTGTCTCGATGCCCTCCACAGGGCAGCCCTGCATGTGACCATGTGGAAGAGCTCAGGCTTCACAGACTCTCCTGCCCCCACAGATCGTCTCCAGAACAGAAGGATCTTTTCCCAATCTCCATTCACATGACCTAAGAGCAATAAAACCATCTTTGTGCCAGTATTAGGAGTCATAAAGAGTAGGGGAGATCTTCTCGTGAACGGTTTTCTTTTGTTATTTCAGGGACATGTTTTAAAGTAACACTGTACTGAATATTGAAAATCAGGAATTCACAAGCAAATCAAGAATAGTGATAGCTATCCCTTGAAAAAACAAACTGCCCCTTCTGACTGCAGTATCTTTCCTTTGTCAATTTCTTCCTGGATTAAAATGAAACAAATAAACACAGATTTAAATATTAATCTTTAGAAATGTTTCTCAAAGTTAACAATGTCAGCCCTTGGGTCGCTAGAACATTCTTGGTCAGGGGAAAGGGAACACTGCAAAAGCAGACACTGACACTTAATTTACTATGTACTAAATTACAAGTTGGGATGCTAAGCACAAGGTCAGCAGTTCAAAGCCATCAGCCACTTCAGGGGAGAAAGATGAGGCTTTTGATTCTCATAAAGAGGTACAGTGTTGGAAACCCACAGGGCATTTCTACTCTGTCCAAAGGGTCACTCTGAGTATGAATCAACTTGATGGCAGTGATTTTGGTTATTTGTGCCTTTTGGATGTTTGGCTTGTTTGTTTGGTTTGGGGATTTTGATAGTGTAAAAACTTTAAATTGTCACGGGGGCACTAAATATGAAAAGGGGTGGTAGGTCAAATACATTTGGAATCTATGAACAGAATTAGTGAAAATAAACCAGGTAAGAAGGAAATGCATGAGTGTTTTTGAAAGAAGGATAAAGATGTAAATCAAGAGCCCAGAAACAAAGGAAATTCTGAAAGACTTCAGAAGTTCATAATGTATTAGAGGTTGAATTCTGTCCTCAAAAAGCATATGTTATGAATCCATAACCCTATAAACGTAATCCCATGGGACAGAGTGTTTTCTTTATTATGTTAATGAGGTTGGATTAGTCTACGATGCGTCTTAAACTATGTTCGATACCGAATAGTAACAGATGAGGCTCTTGCTATGGAGAAAAGATCCGTGCCCTACAGAGCTCTCCGAGGAAGGCCAAGACGAACACCAGAAATGCTGAGGCACAGATCTCTCCCACAGCGCTGGCATCCTGAATAGCGACTTCTAGTCTCCTAAACTGTGAGACAGTAACGTTCTCCTCATTGAACTTGCTCCCTGTGGTATAGAATATAGCAATAAGAGTCCACTCTGCGCGTTTGTTTCCTTTTGGATGAGGTGGGTCGATGGTAAATTCAGTTCTTAGGAGGTTAGGAGGTATTAAGCAGAGGTCTGTAGGCATCAGCTGATCATCGGAAACTCAACATAGAAACTGGGCTGCAGATTAAAACCTGAGTCATTGTTCCATGGCTAGCATGGATGAGCTTATCTAAAAAGTATGTGTACACTCATAAGAATAGAGAGTCTGGGATTTAAGCTCCGGGGAGGCAAAAATAAAGGAATGGACTGAAGTGGGACTAGCTCGAGAACCTTAGATGGAGCAAAGAGAGGGAGGTGGAAAATTGGGACAGTGTTATGGATGAGACTGTAGGTTTAGTTCCTAACTGCATTCTCCTAGCTAGAGCAAGAACTACAGTCCTCTTTGATAAATGGTGTTGTTTAGAAGATCATAGACTGACTTTCAGATCTTTGGTGGCTCAATGGTTTATGTGTAGGGCTGCTATCACAAAGCCAGTGGTTTAAACCATTTCCAGGGGAGATGAGACTGTCTGTTCCCCAAATGATTTATATTCTCAGACTCCACACAGGGCTGCTATGAGTCAGATAGGCTTGATGGCAGTGGGTTTTATATACTGAATTTGGAGAAACAATATCAGGGTTCAAGTTCTATCCCATGTGATTTAAGATAAATTAATTATAATAGGTAACATCATGAGCAATAGGTAACATCATGATAAATGGAGACAAGGTTAAGTTGTCAAGGATTTTGTCTTACTTGGATCCACAATCAATGCTTATGGAAACAGCAGTCAAGAGATCAAAAGATGTATTACTAATAAAACACCTGTGTTCGTCGAAAGACCTCACCAAGAGAGTAACAAGAGAACCCAAAGACTGGGAGAGGGTTTTTAGCAATGACACAAGAGACAAATGGCTTATTACTAAAATCTACAATACCCTCCTAGCCTGCAAAAAGAAGAAAACAGTTAACCCCCTGAGGAAGTGGGCAAAGACCTGAACAGAAGTTTCTCTTGGGTTGAGATCCGGAAGGCCAGTAAACATGAGAAAATGCTCTCGATCATTACTCATCAGAGAAATGCAAATTAAGTCAACCAGGAGATACCACCTAATTCCTTTCAGAATAGCCCAAATCAGAAAATCGGAGAGCAACAAATGTTGGAGGGGATGTGGTGAGATAGGAACTCTCCTCCACTGCTGGTGGTCATGTGGATACATACAACCTCTGTAGAAAACCATCTAGCAATATTTAAAGCAAATGGAAACTGAGTTACCTTATGACCTAGCAATCCCTATACTGGGCATATACCCAGAAGAGGTAAGAAATAGACCACACCAAGTTGTCTGTGTTCCAGTGTTTCTTGTGGTGCAATTCACAATCACGACAAATTGGAAACAATTTAAATTTCCATTGATAGACGAGTGGATAAGCAAACTGGCACACACACACACAAGGGAGTACCACGCATCACTAAAAAAGCACTGATGATCACAGGAAGCACATGTCTCATGGGAAGAGTTGGAGGAAATCATGCCAAACGTGGTCAGCCAATCACAGAAGGACAAGTACAACATGAGTCCACTGGGGTAAGTTTAATCAGCACAGTAGGTATAGAAGAAGAGCCACTTATCTCACACTTTACGGGCTGCGGTACAGGAAATCAGGTGGGTGACAGACCAAACACCAGGATGTACATGTCATTCCAACACAAAGAAGGGGAAAGGTGGAGGGAGGAAGAAAAAGTGGGAGATGAACCTACTTGGGGAATAAGGCACTGTGGTAGTTACATAATCTAGTGTCAATTTGAGGATTGGGAGTGTAGGGGTGGAGGCTAGCCTGTTAATGATGATATAGCCAATGAGGCCTCTGTGTGGGCTTGGCCTTCTCCTTAGGATTCTGGGAACTCCTGGTGGGAGACACTCTTTCTCTTGGCTCACAGGCAGTGAGCCATCCCTGTGGAGAAGACACACACATAAATAGAAGCTGATGGAGCCAGATCTGTGGAGCCAGAGAAGCCACATGGAGACCCCTGCCAGCACTGAGATGCTGACAACACCACTGGACCCACAAGACTTTCTACCGACTGGCCTGTGATCTTCCCGAATTTGGCTTCATTACATGTGTTTCGTGAGTCAGAAAAGGACTTTATAGATTGGTATCAGACATTTGGGCTAATATCAGACTTATGGACTTGATCTGGACTGGGTTGGGATGTTTTCTCAATATTCAACTGCTCTTGTACATAAAGCTCTTTCTTATACAAATAAGAATGTCTACAAATTTGTTTCTCTAGTCAACCCAGTCTGACAGAGGCACTAATCCACCCAGATGGGGGGCATTGTTTGCTGCCCCAGAAATGGGAATAGGAGTGCAGACTCCACCACAGTGCGCCACACCTTGACGGCAATGTAACCACGAGGAGCAACTCATGAACAGAGAAGTCTACAGGGCCGGCCCAAATCAGAGCCCAACTGGCACCACCAGCACCAGCACCACACCCCATGCCACCCCTGCCAGAAGTATATGCTATAGAGGACAACACTAAACCTACAGTTGGGGAGAGGGGCCGGCCTGCCATGCCCATACAGAAGCAAACCAAGAAGGAAAAAGAGAGAGCAATGGACTAGACCCTGTACTGGCACACAGGCCCTGAAGATGATGTCCCTGCAAGGAGCTGCTAGGCACAGAGAGGACATTAGGGTCAACAACAGCTCAAGACCTGCTGTCCCCTTGGGGGAGCACACTTTGACAGAGGACAAAACTGAGGACACATGGCTACGAGTGAGCCGGCCTGGCCACTCTCATAGTGGAATGAACCAAGAAGGGAACATAACAGAACAGCAGTGGGAGCAAAGCCAAGCCACAAAACCCCTGAGGAGCCCCCAAAATAGACTCCAGGCTAGGAGGGGCAGTTCCTGGAAGCCCCCAGGACTGGTGGGGAGATAGTCATAAAGGTCTGAGGACAAACCTGGAATTATTATATGCTTTCTCATGGGGGTCTTTTACTAGTTTATTTTCCTTTTTTTCCTTTTTCTCTTTTTATTCAATCTTTTGTTTTGTCTCTGTTGTTGTTGTTTTGCCTACCTACATAAGATAGGCATGGGAAGCAAGGCAACAGATCGACCATTCTGCAGAGACTTGGGGGAAGGAGGAGATGAGGGGAAGGGAACAGTGAGCAAACCACGCCATAGATAAGGAAGCAACTAGGGAATTAGAAGCAACAACATAGAGGACGTAGAGGTCTTGGGGTGGGGGGGATCAACAGCAATCTAGCTGAGAGGAATTACTATAGGCAGAAGAAATTTGAGCATGATGGTGGGACAGGAGGAAGGTAAAAGGAAACAGTGGAAAGATCTAGGAAGCTAAGCTAGGGATAGAGGTATAAACATAGGTGTGCACTTATGTACATATATTACTTCATATAAGTAGAGGTATTAGTCTATGTACATATATTCATATAGCAATACATTGAGGAAGTGAACAGACTTTGGGCCTCTGCTCAAGCCACCCTCTCTCAATGTAAGAGTTCTTTGCTCTAATAACCTGGCACTGTGATGTTCATCCTCCCGACATGATCACTGAAGACAAAATGGGTGCATCAGCAAATGTGGTGAAGAAAGCTGATGGTGTCTGGAGTCTTAAAGTCTTGAAGTGAAGCAAGCAGCCATCCAGCTGAGAAGCTATAAGCCTACATGGAAGAAGCACACCAGCCTGTGCAATCATGAGGTGTCAACAGAATCAGGTAACAGGCACCAGAAGATCCAAAACAACAACAACAACAAAATATATTGTTGAGAACAAAGGGGGTGAGAGCAGAGACCCAAAACCCATCTGTAGACAATAGGACACCCCCTCACAGAAGGGTCAAAGGGAAGGGATGAGTCAACAAGGGTTCAGTATAGCAGCAATGAAACATACAATATTCCTCTGGGTCTTTGAGACTTCCTCACCCCCACTATCATGACCCCAGTCCTGCCTTTTAGTTCTGGGTAGACTGGAACATGTACACTGGTACAGATAAGAGCTCATGACACATGGAATCCAGGTCAGATAAACCCCTCAGGTACAGAAATGGGAGTAGTGATACCAAGAGGTAGAGGGAAGTTGGGGGAAGGAAGGGAGAACCAATCACAATGATTGACACATGCCCCCCACTTCCTGGGGGATGAACAACAGAAATGTAGGTGAAGGGAGAGAGCTGTTGGTGTAAGATATGAAAACAATAGTAATTTATAATTTATCAAGGGTCACCAGGGGAAGGGAGGGAAAAGGAGGAGCTGATACCAAGGGCTCAAATAGAAAGTAAATGTTTAGAAAATGATGATGACAACATATGTACAAATATGCCTGATACAATTGATGTATGGATTGTTAGCAGAGCTGTAAGAGATCCCAATAAAGTGATTTTTAAAAAAAAGGACATATTGCATTAGGTAAATCTACTGCACAAGACTTCTTTAGAGTATTGAAAAACATAGATGCTACTTTGAGAACTAAGCTGCGCCTGACTCAAGTCATAGCATTTTCAGTTGCCTTATATGCTTATGAAAGTTGCACATTGAATAAAGAAGACTGAAGAGAAATTGGTGCATTTGAATGATGGTTCTGGAGAAGAATATTGAAAGTAACAGGGACTGCTAAGAGATACAACTGACCTGTCTTGGAAGAAGTGTGGCCAGAGTGCTCCTTACAAGCAAAGAGAGTGAGATTTTGTCTCACATTCTTTGGACATGTTGTCAAGAGAGACCAGTCCCTGAAGGACATCATGCTTGGTAAAGTAGAGGGGCAGCGATAAAGAGGAAGGCCCTATAACAAGACGGATCGACACAGGGGCTGCAACAATGGGCTCAAGCACAGGAACCATTGTGAGCATGGCGCTGGACCGGGAAGTGTTTCATTTTGTGCATAAGGTCGATATGAGTTGGAATTAACTCGATGACACCTAACAACAATTATGATATCTCATTACCATGATATTGGCTATCCCACTCACCTATTTTCTAGGTTAAAAAAGCAGTTGACACTGAATTTACAACTCATAACAACACCATGACTGAATTGGGGGGAGGGCATTGCCAGACCTTACATCTGAGCAGCCTGTTCATGGACTCAAATCTTCAACCTTTTCATTAGCAGCCTACAACAATAAGGTTAAAAGAAAACAAAAAAGATTCTTAGAAGACGATAATAACTCATTCAAACTTATGCAGAATATTAACTCTCTGGATCTCCACTTCCTCAGAATGAGAATAATAACGTCAACTCTACCTTCTTACAAAGTTTTGGGAGGCTCAATTGAGAAAGTATGCATGAAAATACACCATAATACTTGAAGTGGAGGTCAAGGGGCCTTCATTGTTGCCTTGCCTCTCTTTCCATTGCTGCCATTGGTAAAATGGCAGCAATCATTCACACACACATGCACACACATCACAGTATTTTTGCTTTTAAGATTCCCACAGAAAGAATGCACATGAGCATATAATGCAAATAGTATACATAGGGAACTAATGTGGAAGATGGTTATATTTGTAAAAACCATATTTATTTGCATATAAAGTTGGCATATATAGCACATGCAAATAATATGACACGGTAAGATTTGTTTTAAAAGAATTTTGAAAAGTATATTAACTTAGGTAAGAATATGTTTATGAGTCCATGTTCTATGGTGTGGACTCGTTTGTGTGCTTCCCTGGAATCATACATCTACTGTAACTGATGAGAAAACAAAAATTCCAAACTTATCCTCATGGAGTCAATGTCGGCTCACAGTGACCCTACGGGTCAAGGTCACGCTGCTCCTGTGTTTCTGAGATTGTGATTCTTTATGAGAGTACAGAGCCCCATCTGTCTCTGGTGGAGCAGACCTTGAGGACTGTAGCCAACTCATAACCATTATGCCCCCAGGGCTGTGCCCCCAAATTTGCCACATCCCTACCTTCAGAAAGGCTATCTTGTCAATGCCACACTGTCTCTCCTCCATTCTTCCACTATCTGTCTCACCTCTTCTGGGCAAGAGGAAGCAGAAGAGCTATTACAAATACATCTAGTCAGACTGCCAAGAATTGGGGCAGCATATTTGCTGGTATTTGAACTTGACGCAGAGAGCAAGGGGCCAGAGACTCGGAAGGTCAGGGGGAGAAACTTATAGGTCAATTTGCTTTCAATGTTGAGTTATAAAAAAACCACTGTCATTCAGACTCAAAATGACCCTGTGTAGGATTTCTGAGATGAAATCTTTATGGAAGAAGACAGAGCAATCTCTCTCCCAAGAATCCGCTATTGGATTTTGAACTAACAACTTTGAGGTTTACTAACTCAATGTTTTCCCACAGTGCTGTCTGCACTTGTTGAAACACCAAACACTCTATCTACTAGTTTCAAAATTGGTAAAAGTAGAAGAGGAGAGAGATTCTTCTCCATATGTCAGCAAACAATCTAGATCACTCTTAATAGGAAGAAAATCTCTAAATACAAGAATACTTTAAATAGAAGCTACCTGAGAGCTATTAGACTTTTCTAAATTAAAGAATTCATATTCTCTCAATCTTTTGGAATATGCCCCACATCAAGCTCTAAGCTCTTACTCCTAGATCAGCAATTCTCAGTCAAATAATTCCAAAATGCTTGTTAAAATGAAGACTCCTTGGCTCCATTTCAGACCAGTTGAATTGAAATGATGTTGGTTTTATAAACAATTAAACACTTAACAATTAAAATTAAACAAGCTTCCAATCAGATCCTCATGCACACTGGAACTTGGATTCTTATGCTCACTGCATACCCTCTTGAGCATCTGAAATCATTTTAACTTCTCATCAGATAAAATAATCTATCAGTTTGAACTCTTCAAAATTTATAGTCTTCTGGGCATTATGTTTCTTCCTAGGTTACCCGTATGCAATGTTCTGCATAGGTCGTCAAAGAAATTAGGTGAAATATAATGGAAATCCTATCTTATGATTCCTATCATAAATCTTCAATCTTCTCTTTCCCTGTTTCAATTTTCTTCACACACAGCAATCGAATACATGTGCTTCAAAAACTCTGTTCTTATACACAGTAACACTGTCTTCCCTGTTGGAGGTGCTACATAGGCCAACATCTTTGACTGGTAGGCTAAGAACATAAGAACTCTGTGGTGAGTGAACCAACGGAAGGAAGGCAGACAGAGAAGAAAAAATAAAGACAAGAAACGAAGCATCTGTAGGGTGCAGTGCCAGGAGCCACAAGAGTCAGGCTCTGATCCCAGCTTGTCATTAGCTTTGTGTGTGTCATGGGGAGGGTCCTGACCCTCTCTGGGATGCCAGCTACTCTAGAACTAAGCAGAATTCTCTCCGCAGAGTTCTCCAGTCTCTGTACTTCGTCACAGGTATACTTCATGAAATGGCCGGCAAGCTTGCTATGACTTACTGGATCCCTCCAAACTCAAAGTGCCCTGTGGGACGTGGCATCGCCCAAGTCTTGGGGCCAGAAGCCTCTAGCCAAGAGCAGTCTCATCACAGATTCTTTGTAGAGCTGTTCGAGCAGTGTGGAAGTCCCAAGTCCAGCTTCCTCATTCCCAGAGAAGACAAAAGGCACAGTGAGCCATATCTGCCAAACAGTGCTCCTCCATGATATGCTAAGTGCAGCTGAAGACATGCGCCTCCCTCTGGGCATCTCCACAGCCAGCTGCAGGTGCGCCATTAATCATCCTACATGAGGACAAGCTTGGCATACAGGCCAAGAAGCTACTGGCTGAGGATGGAGGGACATGAAGCCATGATGGGTTCTTCTGGTTGAATGACAGCAAATGGTCCAGAATCTCTGTCTTTATATATCTATTAGATACTCTTGTCTACCTGCATTAGATGATGGACAAGAAGCACATTTAGAGACTTTCAAGTTAACTATAGGGAAACAAGTCTTATAATGCACATATAATAAAAACTTAGACCATCATTATTTTGAAACAAAAGGTATGTCAAAGTTTTATTCAATTGCAAATGCTTTTGTTTTGTCATAGGAATTTAAGCACTGCTTTATCTTGGTGTAAGAAAGGAAAGGTATTAGGGTCTTGAAGGGTCTGGATGGCACGGCGGTTAAGAGTTTGGCTCCCAACTGAAAGGTTGGAAGTAGGAATCCATCATGGCCCCATGGGAGAAAGACTTGCCATTTGCTTCTGTGAAGATTGCAGCCTGGAACCCCGATGGCAATTTTCTCCTGTCCTACCTGGCTGTCATGAGGAGCAGTCAACATTCTGGCAATGTTTTTATTCATTTGTTTCAATTAGGCTGTTTCATTTTAAAGGGTGCAAAAGGCAATCATTGTGAAGAATCATAGATTTAATGTATTACATTTTTTTGTTATCTACTTACAGGAACGAAGTTTCTTATGATGGCCACTATGGAGTATTTGAAGCCATCATCGCTAAAAAAGTCTTGATCAGCATTCTATTTCTAGGATAATGACAAAGTAAAATATTATGAAATATGCAAATACTTAGAGTTAGAGAACAAAAAGTAACAACATGCCCAGCATATCTTAAACTGAAAGAACTAAAGAAAAAATTCAAAGCTTGAATTTAAATATTGAGAGACTCTAGTGGCAAAATATTGAATGATGTAGGAGGCATCAAAGGAAGATTTAAAGGATATATAGTCACTGTGCCAAAAACTACTAGATGACATGCAATCGTGTTGCCAATAGAGGAAGCATATGATCAAGAGCCAATTGTACTGGAGGAAGAAGTCCAAGCTACACTGGATGCATTAGCCCAAAACGAGGCTCCAGGAATTGATGGAACACCCACTGAAATGCGTCAGCCTGCTGATGAAGCACTGGAAGCACTCACTGGTCTATGCCAGGAAATATGGAAGACAGCTACTTGGCCAACTGACTGGAAGATATCCATACACATTCCAAAGAAATGTGACCCAAATGAATGCTCAGTTATAGAACAATATCACTGATATCACATGAAACTAAAATTTTGATAATTCAACAATACATCAACAGGGCGCTGCGAGAATCAGAAGAGGATGTGGATCAAGGGATATTATTGCTGACATCAGATGGATCTTGGCTGATGGTGCAGAATACCCAGAAGATGCTTACTTGTGTTTCATTGACTCTGCAAAAGGACTGTGTGGACCATAACACAACTACAGATAGTCTTGAAAAGAATAGGAATCACAGAACATTTAATTGTGCTCATGCAAACTTGTACATGGATCAAGAGGCAGGATTAGAGGAAGGCCTATTAACAGTCTGCAATATGCAGATAACACAGCTTTGCTTGCTGTGCTTCACGTCCTCCTCATTTTCAGCAAGTCAGGTTGCGTTATCTGCTTATTGCAGATTGTTAACAAACCATCTTCTAATCGTGATGCCAAATTCTTCATATATGCTGGCTTCAAATAAGCCAGCTTCTCTGGTGCTTTGCTCTGTATACAGATGAAATAAGTAGGGCAAGAGATACAAGCCTGCAGCACACCTTTCCTAATATTAAACCCTGCAGTGTTCCCTTAGACTGTTTACAAAACGCCTCTTGATTCCTGTACAAGCTTGCATGACCACAATTGAATGTTCTGTGATTCCAGTTCTTGGACCATTTGGGAAATATTTTATTTGCTAATTTGCATATATTTAATACTTTCCTACTTTGTGTTTCTTATGATTACATCAATATACAGTTGGGTTAGTGAATTTGTCTGCACCAAGCTTCACATAACCAAAAATACTCACTGCCACCAGGTTGATTCCAGCTCTTAGTGGCTCTATAGGTAAGTGTAGAACTGCCTCTGGGGCTTTCTGAGACTGTAACTCTTGGCGGGAGTAGAAATCCTCATGGTTCTCATGTGAAGTGGCTGGTAGGTTTTAACTGCTGACCTTGCAGTTACCCGACCAACGAGTAACACCCTAGGCCACCAGGGTTCCGAAAGCTTCGTCTAAATTGCCCTAGAGTCCTCTCGGTGTGCAAGATGTTATACACAGTTGTTTTATTTCTATGTGTGCAAGATGTAGCAAAGATTGGGTGAGTGTACCAGAGCACACTGGAGATGACCCCCATGGGGGTCTCCCAGGCCACATTTGATAGTGTCTGGGGACATTTTTGGTTATCACCAGAGGGAGGCGCCACTGACATTTAGTATGGAGTGCAGGGATGTTGCAAATACTCTCAGGGTTTCATCCCACACCAACAAGGGTGTGGAACCTGAAATATCAATAGCCCCCCCCACCCCCCGCCCGCCCCCCGCCCCGACTTCTGGGTTTCTCTAAAAGCAGATGATCTTGGCACAATTATAGTATTCAAAATAAATGAATAAATAGGTGCTCTTGTAGTTCAAAGGAGAGGAAGTTTGGCAATAATGAATATGAATAGGATCAGACAGCTATCATTTGCTAGAGTAGACATAATCAGCAGATAAATTATGGGGCAGATAAACTTTCTGTGAACCAATGAAATCAGATGATTTGTCTTTGCACAGTGTCTTCGAAGTTTGAGGCCTTCCTGTATTGTGGAGGTAATTCCTTCCTGTTAGCCTGAATTTACGGAGCACTGGTGACATAATGGTTACCCGTTGGGCTGCTAACTGCAAGGTCAGCAGTTTGAAACCAGCAGCCGCTCTTCAGGAGAAAGATGAAACTTTCTATTCCCATTCAAGAATGATAGTCCTGGCAACCAACAGGAGCAGTCCTACTGCGTCCTATAAGGTTGTAATGAACCAGTGTCAACCTGGTGGCAGTGAGTGCACCCTAAATATCAACTCTGCAAAGAGATTTGACTGTGTGGTTCAGAACAAGCTGTGGATAACCTTATGAAGAATGAGAATTCCAGAACACGATAAACTTGTGCATACGATACAGAGGCAGTCATTTGAATAGAACAAGGGGGTAGGGAATGGTATTAAGTCAGAAGTGTACATCTGTGTTTTATTTTTTTTAATCATATGTATTCAATCTATGCTGAGCAAATCATCGGAGAAACTGGACTATATGAAGAACACTGTGGCATCAGGTCTGGAAGCTTCATTAACAATCTACCATATGCAGATGACACAATTTTGTTTGCCTGAAGTGGACGTAAAGGACTTACTGATATGGATCCAAGACTACAACCTTCATTATGGATTACACCTCAGAGTAAAGAAACAAACATCTTCACAACAGGACCAATGGAAGTCGTGATAAATGGAGAAGAAGAGAAGTTGTCGAGAATTTCATTCCGTTCAGCTCCACAATCAACATCTGTGGAAGCAGCACTCTAGAAATCAAGCCTTGAATCACGTTGGTCTTGCCACCCAAGACCTCTTTAAAGTGTTAAAGTACTAAAGAGCAAAGATGTCACTTTGAGGAGTAAGATGTGCCCAACCTAGGATATTGTCCGTCTTCTCACATATATGTGAAAGATGGACAATGAAACACACAACTTTCCTCCAGTTCTTAAATGCTTCCTCCTCCCCCACTGTCATGATCCCAATTCTACCTTACAAGTCTGGCTAGACCAGAGGATGTACCCTGGTACAGATAGGAACTGGAAACACAGGGAATCCAGGGCGGATGATCCCTTCAGGACCAGTGGTGAGAGTGGCGATACTGGGAGGGTGGAGGGAAAGTGTGGTAGAAAGGGGGAACCGATTACAAGGATCTACATATAACCTCCTCCCTGGGGGATGGACAACAGAAGAGTGGGTGACAGGCAGTGTAAGATATGACAAAATAATAATTTACAAATTATCAAGGGTTCATGAGGGAGGGGGAAATGGGGAGGCCGGGGAAAATTGAGGAACTTATCCCAAGGGCTCAAGTAGAAAGCAAATGTTTTGAGAATGATGAGGGAAACAAATGTACAAATGTGCTATACAGAATTGATGTATGGTTGGATTGTGATAAGAGTTTATGAGCCCCCAATAAAGTGATTTTTTTTAAAGAAGGACCTCAGGAAAACATTGATGCATCTGAATTTGGGTGTCCATGAAAAAGATGAACTATACCCTGGACTGCCAGAGAACGGACAAGTCCGTTTTGGGAGAAGCACAGCTGGGTCGCTCCTTCGAAGCGAGGATGGTGACAATTTGGGCCTCGTACTTTGGACATATCCTCAAGACATGGAGAGGAACGTTGTGCTGTTAGAGGTCAGTGCAAAAGCAGACGCCCCTCCGTAAGATTAATTGGCCCAGTGACTGAACAATGAGTTCAACCATGGGAAAGATCACGAGAATGGCACAAAATTAGGCAATGTCCGGCTCTGCTGTACAAAAGGTCACTATGAGTCTGAACAAAGTTGTTGGCTCATAACAACAAGGCCTAAATAAAACTTTTTTTGTTTTGCCTCTGAAACTTCGACCCCTTTTGTTAGCACTTCAGGGTGATTCTGGCAGTGTTGATTTCATCCCATCCGGGTAGCCATGTGCCCTTATTACTACAACTCCTGCCACCCCTTCAGTCAATTTTCACAGCTCTGCCAGTGACACCTAAGAGCAAGTTTAATGGAGCATTAGATACATTTATTTATCCTGGTGCTCAACTGAGGATGAGCAATTCAATTTTCACATTACTCATATATAAGAGCGGTAACTGCTAGAAAGCTGTTGGAGTTCTTTCTAACTTAAAAAAGAAAAAGCTCTGAAAAAATATCAGTATGAGGAAATGCATGCCTTTATGGTATTGATTTGTCACTAATGGCGTCATTTCTACTGAAAGGAGTCAGTTTTTTTTGTTTTGTTGTTGTTGTTTCTAAATTTAGAGTCAGGGATAATTTACATCCTCTATAGGGTTTAGAGTCCCAGGAAGATTGGGTCACTGATGTTACCCTATGATAGTGCTTTGTTGTTTTTGAGCTGCCTCCACATTTGCTTCAACTTAAAGTGGCTATGTACAAAAGAACAAAGCATTGCTGGTCCTTTATCCTCCAACAATGACTATGTTTGAGCCCATTGTTGTACCCACTGTGACAATCCATCTCATAGTGAGTCATCACATCTTATAGAGATGTGACGTCACATCTCATAGAGTCTTCCTCTTTTTGAAGACTATCTATGAGAGGGTACCCTGCCCAGCAACATCCCCCCTCAAATGGATTTCTATGGGGGGAGGTCAGATGCGCAGGCATTCCCTCCCCTGAAGGCAATCAGTTGCCAGGCTGCACTAGCCCTACTCCCTGCTGCTAGAGACAATGGGTTACCTCTCTCTGGAGCCTAAGGCCATTAGCTTGGTTCCTGTAGGAGGGGTGTGCACCCTACTGATAATGGTTTCTATGGAGACCCAGAGACCACCCTCTCATTACTGTGTACCCTATAGTGTAACTCCTCCCTGTGATGTATGTCTCTACCTGTAATTAGTGGGCTGGCATGCCCCCAAAAGGTATATAGGCATGGGTCAGCAATATAGAGAACTCGGACTTCTCTCTCGGACTCTGACCTCCCTGACTTTCTTCCCCCTCTCCCTTGTTCCCTTTCCCTCCTTCCCTTCCTCCTCTCTCCACGTGGACCACTAAGCTGGGCTGAGGTGAGCAATGTTGCCATGTAACATGTCTGACGGTATTATTGTAATATCTCTCATGCTCTCGATGACTTTAATATAATACTTATATATCTCAACCGTACAATTGTGCATTACTGAACCCAGAAGTAGTATTACTGAGCCCGTGATCAGTGGGTGGGGGCTTACTGAACTCGTAGAGAGTATTTGCGCTGGGGGCTGGCCTCCTCCTTCCCTCGGCGTCATTTTTTAATTTAATACTACAGATTCCCCCCCCAGAAGCTATGTATTTAATTTTTTAAAAACAGAGCAACCTTATCACCTTCAAAATATTCTCCAGTACACTTAATACATTTGTCAAATCTATGATTCCATTCATGGAAACATTATTCAGTCTCATCTGTTTGGATGGCTGGTAGCACCTCATCTTTGGTTTTATTTCCACATCGTCTATGTGGTCAAAGCACTATCTTTTCATGTCCCTCTGCATTCTTGGAAACAAAAAGAAGTCACATGGAGCAAGGCCAGGTGAGTATGTGCATGGGGCAAGAGAAGCACGCTGTTTTTTGCCAAAAGCTGGTGAACTGACATGGCGGCGAGAGCAGGTGCATTGCTGTGGTGGCAAAATCAGTCCCCCATGTGCCACAAATCAGGCCTTTTTTTGTCCCACCCTGTTACACTATCTTTTCAGAACCTCTAAAGAAAAAGCTTGATTAACAGTTTGACCTGGTGGAATGAACTCCAAATGCATTACGTGTAGACATTTTCATCCCTTTGGGAAGTTGATGGATATCCAAAACAAGGTTTATCAATCAACATTTCACCTTTTTTGAAACGAGAAAACCACTCATGCAATTGAGTTTTTACCATAGTGCTGTCCTTGTAGACTGTGTTCAACAGCACAATAGTTTCTGCGGCATTTTTCCCAAGCAGGAAAGAAAATTTCCCAGCTGCACACTGTCCTCTTAAATCAACCATACTGTTCTCTTAAATCAACTATCACAAAAAATGAGGTTCGAATGAAACTGCTTTTCTGAAAAAATTCACTGTGACCAGAGAGAACCTTCCCAGGCAATGCCACTAGGTGCACTAACTCACAGTGAATTGCTTGATGCTCACCTAGCGGGGGAAAATGCATACTACAAAAACTCCACCCAGCAAAGCTTTTTTCCATTTTCAGGGGGGTACCCCTCATATTTGATCAAGCATGGTGTCCTTCTCCAGAGACTGGTTTCTCCTGGCACATGTCCAAAGTACATAGACAAAGTCTGGGCATCTTTGCTTCTTAGGAGCATTCTGAATGCACCTTTAACATAGAATTATTCATATTTATGGTAGCCCTTGGTATAGTCAATATTCTTTATCAACACCACAATTCCATGATATCAATTATTCTCCAGTCTTTCTTTCTTGCCCAACTGTCTTTCTTCCTTTTTGGTTCTCCCACCCACTCTCCTTACCATTCTCTCCCTCCTTTGTTCCCTCACTTTCCCTCATCGCAGTCTTTAAAGTCTTTATCTTCGGTGTAAAATCATTTCTATTTTTATTTTTCCTTTTATAATAAGGGTGTCATAAAATATTTAACTTTATGATGTTGACTAACTGTGTTAAGCATGATGTTGTCCACTTTTGTACGTGTCATGAAGTGTGTGACAGACTCATCATTGTTTTGGAAGGAAACGTAATATTCCATGTGCGTATGTACGAGTTTGTTTACCCATTCCTCTACAGATGGGTTGTTTTTCATTGATTCCATCTTTTTGCTATTATAGAAATTGCTGCAGCAAACTTAGGTGTGAAAATCTCTTTGTGTTTTGTTCTTTTTTTTTTTCTCTTTAGGGTACATACAAAGTAGAGAGGTTGCAGGATCATCAAAGTATTTGTATTTGCATTTATTTTAGGAAGTGCCATCCTATTTTTCATAGTGATTGTACAATTCTACAATCCCACCAGCAATGCAGGAGCAGTCCTATCTCTCTACACCTTCTCCTGCACTTACTATTCTCTGGTTTTTTGGAGGTTGCTAAAAATGTAGGTGTGAGGTGGTATCTTATTGTTGCTTTAATTTGTGTGTTCTTTATGGCTGAAAAACTGGAACATTTCTTCATGTAATTGTTGGCCACCTGGGTGTTAGCTTTAGTAACCTGTCGATTCATGCCTTGTGCCCCCTTTTTGATTGGGTTTTTTATATTTTTCATTGTCCAACTTTCGATTACATATGAGGTAATTGAAAATACAGTAGAACTCCAGCATGCGACCGCATAAGTACTTTACATAATTGGATGTTGATGCGAAATGTAGAGAAAATTTTGCATCGGAGCTCAAACAAAACATCAGAATCCAACCTGATGCACATGATTTTTGTAAACAAAAGCAGTTCATGTTTCGGTCACTCAGCATTAGTTGGCGTTGTTAGTATGCGTTGCTTAAACCTTTTGAGGCTGTGTTCCGAGCAGTTTGCTATAATTTTCTTAGTTTTTGTGGCTTTTTGTACTGTTTGTAGATAAAAAACATGGGTCCCAAGAAAGAGGTTTTTTTAAAAGAATCATCATGCTAAGCAACTGGTTAACCAGGTTATCGATATTGTTGATGATAATTTAGTAAACCCTTTTAGAAAACAGTTAAGGAAATGCCAATAGCAGACCACATTAGGCAGATTTTTTTTTTAAGAGAAAGCCAGCTAGGTCCCAGTGAAAAAGGACAAAGATGGGGAAGAACTCCTGAAAAGCAGCTACCAGTTGATTTTATGGAAGGGGATTCCCCTTCCAAACAATGACTCTCTCTCCATCCCTCCTCTCCACATCGTGTCCACAGATCCAGATCCCCATCCGTCTCAAGGGATGGGCCATATTGCAGTTGTTAAAAATGTTTTAAACGTAATGTTTGTTATTTAAATTGTATTATTTACTTATTTACCTTGAAATTTCTGTGTAATGTTTGATATAAAAAGACAAGGTTAGGGTAAAAACTTGGTTGAGAATGGATTAATTTGTTTCCAGTTATTTCTTATGGGGCAAACTGATTCAGAACTCCACTGCAGCGCATCTGGATGCTCCTTCTAGGGAGCATTCATGTCGCGAACTCCGGGCTTCTACTGTACCATGGTTTGGGTCAGTTCATGTTAATAGTAAAAGTAATATCTTTGTTTTGTTTTGTTTTACAAAAACACTTTCAATAGGTCTTGTGCTATAGATTTGCCCCAAAGCAATACATTTTCAGTGTCCCGACTGATGCTTCCATGGGTGTGACTGTGGATTCAAATAAAATGAAATTCTTGGAATTTTCAGGTTTTTTCTCCAATGTTGATTGTTGACCCAGTTTTGAGGATTCTGGTGTTTATTATGTTGAGGTTAATTGATAGCACTTCTTGTGCACTTAAGCAATCCATTCATTCATTCATTCATTCATTCCAGTAATACATAGGTATATATAGTAGAAACTTTCTAATCCATACACGAGCATTCTCGGTTCTTTAAGCGCAATAGCACGACTTTGTTTCTTGTTAAGGTTTATTTGTTTGTTTGTTCGACTCAGGAACAATACGGTTAAAGGGACCGCTTAAGACAACCTCATAATTTTGTCCAAGGAGACAGGGCCTATATCGAAATTAATGGGTAGGTTGCCAGATAAGCAAGGTAATCACAGGCTTACTTGTGCTTACTTACTAATTTGTAGTGAATAATTTCACATGGGCTTCCCCCACATTTTTGGTTACTGAAAACCATGTGAAATGGTTCACGATCTATTAGTAAGTAAACACAAGTAGGCCTGCCCTTACCTTGCTGACTGGTACTCTGTCCTTGCTAGGGGTTGTAAATTTGAAAAGGTGCTTTGATTCTATAGTAAGATGCTATGGGATTTGGAGGGAGAGAAATGCCAGTCCTGTCTAGAAGCAGAGTATTTGATGTCTTGAAAAACTGAAATTATTCACTGCAAATTAGTAAGCAAGCACAAGTAAGCCTGTGCTTATTGGGTTCTGCAACACTAACTAAAACAACCAAAAACTGTCAGTTCTCAGTTTCATGATTTGAATCCTGTTTGCTTCAAAGGCTGAAAAACAAAGGCTCATGTGAACACTCTTGTTATTTACTGTCTCATTAAACTTCAATGCTAATTTATTGATCAGAAACAAGCGCTTAAGTCAATATTATTTTTCTAACAATTGATTAACTTCCTGATTGCTTAAAAATGCTCTGTAGAAATTTCCTGCTGCTTCTAAGTCATTCCTAATAAGTGAATAGTATTCCAATGTTTTTCATGGTACAATAACAAACTCCCCATTCATCTCCCCCCTACTCCTAACAGATAATCAATCTGGCTTTAAGATAAAATGTTAATTCATGATAAATATTTCATGAGAGTGGGGAGACTGAGACTGTTGTCTGCCACAAATTGGGAACTTCTTTTCCTCCCTTCTCTCACAGGTGGGCCTCAGGTACCGTTCAATTAGAACTTCCCTGGTGTCTGGCCCATGTCAAACCTACTGAAACCTCAGTGTGCACCGGAGCTTCCCCAGCTCTCGCTGTGCTTGCTGATGAGTGCTGTCAAGGGGGTCATAGCAGCCCAGTGCACCGTGACCGGAATACTGCCCGGGATTGGGTCATCCTCACATGATTACAGCTACCGGGTCAATCCATCTGGTTGAGGATCATCCTGTTTTTCGCTGACAAAGCACGATGTCCTTTTCCAGGGATTGCTCTCTTCTGTTAACATGTCCAGTGTATGTGAGAGGAAATCTCCCCATCCTTTGCTTCCAAAGAGCACTCGGGCTGTACTTCTCCCAAGATAAATTTGTTTCTACTTTTGGCAATCCGTGATGCTTTTAATGTTCTTAGCTAACAGCATAATTCAAATGTATCAATTCTTCCTTGGTCTACTTTACTCACTGTCCAACTTTCACATGCATCTAAAGAAAGTGAAAATTTCATGTCACGGGTCAGGTGTGCCTTTGCCCTCAAAGAGCCTTCCTTGTTCTTCAACACTTCAAAGAGTGTATAGCAGGCGATTTGTTCAGCGGACTCTGTCCTCTGATTTCTTGAAAACTGCTCTGTGAGCATTGGTTGTGGAGAACTGGCCCCAAGCAAATGGAAATCCTTGACAACTCAGCCTTTCATCTGTTGTCATGAAGATGTCTCTTGGTTCAGGTGTGAGGATTGTAGCTTCCTTTACATCGACTCCTAATCAATACTGAGAGCTGAAGTCCTTGATCTTCATTAGATCCCTAATTGTTTAATGCTGCCCCATTGAAAAGCAGATAATGACACCCTCAGACATCACTTTATCGCACTTACCTCACCTTTTGTTCCCTAATTGGACACGTGAGTGTTCAGGAAAAGTATGTTGGCTGTCAGCAAAGTAATGGGAAAAATATTTCAAAAACTGCCGGCAGGTGCTTTACTAGTTAAAGCGGACAGGTGAAGACTGTGGACAATTTGAAGCAAGAGAAGCCCTGTTTGAAATAAAAAGATGTTCTAATTTTATTTTATTTGTATTCAATGCAAATTTTGCAAGGATTACACTGGCTTCTCCCTTATCTACATGATTAAATTCCAAAGACCCTGTCATTAAATGGAAAGGCATTACAGAAATATTATATTATTAAGTAATTGCCAAATTGCATCATTATATAACTGCCAAACCGCTGAAATCCATGCACCAGACAAATTTACACATACCTAAATCATCACAGACAACATTACTCTCATCTTGAACCTCAGTGAGGGCATTACTCCCCCACCCCCGACATGTTGTTAACAGTGTTGCATAACAGATGTCGTAGTATTATTGTCAATATGAAATGCTAGATGATGAAATGTGTGAAGAGCCGGTGTATTCTCTTTCGAATGCCCCCTTGATGCCATTATGTAGCCCTAGGGACAGGGCTTAACGCACCTGGCTGCTAACCGAAAGGCCATCCATTGCGACTCACGTGGCTCTGCTGGAAAGAACTGTGGTCGCCGTGCTTCACCGTGATTCCACCTTCGAAACAGTTGAGGCACTTCTCCTTTGACCTCTAGGGTTGCTGCAAGCCAGAGTTCACTCAATGGCAGTGGGTTTGTTTTTTTTTATCGGTATAACTACTTATTTAATGTTTTAGAAGTCCTAATACAATCTAATTTACTCCTTTTAAAACAAATGTAATCCCATTTTTATAAATTGGTAGTGGATTTTCCTCTTACTGTATGTTGGGCACTGTTCTCAGCACAAAATAGTCAACAATGAGCAAGACAGACAAGGCCTATGCTCTCGTGATAATTTGTTAAGAAGAAAGCAATATATGACTCAGCTTTATAATGTTCAAAGAGATGAGGCGGCTTACTTATGGTCACACCACTGGTGAATGAGAAAGGAGAATCAAGTTTCTAACCCACTTTAACTGCACACATTTATAGGGTCGCTACACTTTGCCAGATGTTGTCCTTGGCACTGTGCCCACAAAGCTGAATAGGCAGACACACGGTCACCTAGGTATTCAGTCTGAAGGAAGGCCGCTGGACTTGGGAGGGGAGGAATCAATTGTGATGGTTAACTCGTCTTTTGCTCCTGCACTCAACAAAAATTCATTAGATAACATTGAACCCTAATGACATTTAACAAATAGTGCATAAATGCACCAAACAGCCAGAAGTACAAAGTGCTCTGGAATCTTTTGTTCTTGGGGACAAAAGGAGCTTTCGCCACTGGAGTAGGCTGAATAATGGCACGCCAAGATCTCCTCATCCTGGTCCTGAGGACCTGCAAGTGTTTTCTTAAGTGATCAAAAGGGACATAGTAAATGAAGGATCTTGAAATGAAGAGATTATTATGGATAAGTAAGTTGGCCCTAAACGTCTTCTTATAAGAAGGAGGCAGAAAGGGAAGAAGGCAATGTAAAGCCAGATGCTACTCTGCTGGCTTTGAAGATGAAGGAAGAGGACCTGAGCCAAGGAGTGTGGACAACATCTAGCAGGGGAAAGACAAAGGAATAGAGATTCTCCCCTAGACTATCCGGAAGAAACCAGCCTTGCCAACTGCTAGGCCTAATGAAACCAATTTCAGACTTCTAGAACAGTTAAGATGGCAAATGCTTGTGGTTAAGTGGTAAGTTCATGATAATTTGTAATAGCAGTAATAAAAATAATCAATACAACAATTTTATAATCTGTACAAACTAAGGAGACTGAGAGATGTGAAGTGATTTGCCCAAAGTCACCGAGTGAGGAATTGGTGGGGGAAGTCACTTCCATTAGGCCTTTTGGACTCTTTCTACGCTGGGTCAGTGCAGCTCAGGCCCAGCACAAGGCTATGCCAGGGGAAATGAGGACTGAAACACACCGTCAGCTCCACACATCAACTACGGACCCTTATGTGGCTGCGCCCCCTAAAAGGGAAGTGATTTTCTTATTCACACAGAGACTCTATTTGTCTCTATATAGCATCACGCCACATACCTCCAGGGTGACAGGTCTGCTCCTAGTACAACTGTCTACAAGGACAAAGCTGGTTCCAGAAATGCAATTGACCCCCTCCCATTAACATACTGACCTTGCCTGAGTAGGACTGTCATCTAAATGGATAATGGAGCTTACAGGATCCCTGGTAGCACAGCAGGTTAAGCATTGACTGCTGGTTCAGACTTAACAGTTGTTCCTCAGGTGAAAAAAGAGGGAGGCCGGCATTTTTCATAAAGATGTACAGAGTCAGAAACCCTATGGAGCCATTCTACTCTCTCCTATGGGTTGCTATGACTTGAAATCTACTACACAGTAGTGAAGTTTAGGGAGTTACTAATGGGATTATCATGTCCATTTTAAGAGTGAGTATATATACACTCAGAGAACTTAAGCAATCAGCCCAACATCCAGGGCAGAGTCAGGAATCAAGCCAGATTCCAATTCTACTAAACAACAAAAATTACCTGTGTTGCTCATTTGCATTCTGCTAGTTTGGGGTCTATAGAAGGAGACAACATTAGTATTTTTTAATGGGCAAAATTAAATCAGACAGTTTTGTAAAATTTGTCAACCAGTAAGCTTGGCCTCTTGAACTTAGTGTCTTTTAGAATTTTTAGGTCTGTTCTAGGATTTTTCTTCCACTCTATCGTGAACTTTCTAAGTGGATCCTTTCTCAGCGCATTTGCTTGTGGTAGCTAGACACCATCTCGTTCACCTAGTCTCTTGGTGTGGACACTGATGTTTTCATGGTCCATTAATTCATTGGATGAATAGTTTTCCTTTTCTTTCTTCTATCTTTTTATTTTCATCATTCTTCTCTCCTCTGTATGGAGAGGGGACCAATAGTTGTACTAGAGGGCTGCTCACAAGAATTTAAGACTCTCGTTGCTATTCATGAAATTGGGATGTAACACATTATCTTTGTGAAATATGCTAAGCATCTTTTTTAAAGTGTTTCATATCAGACTTTGCTCACTCACCATATCATTGATATCACACACAATTGAAATTTTATTTGAGATCACCCAACAATGGTTGCAGCAGTATATTGACAGCAAACTGCCAGAAGTTCAGGTCCGATTCAGAGGGGGATGAACAACAAGCTGTATCTTTGCTGATGTCAGATGGATCTAAGAGCAAAGAAGACACTTCCAGAAAGATGTTCACTTGTGTGTCATTGATAATGCAAAGATATTTGACTGTGTGGACCATAATGAACTGTGGAAAATCTGGAGAATTCCCGAAAACTTCACTGTGCTCATTTAGAACTTACAACAATCGATATACCAATTGTATCAAGCATATTTGTACATATGTTGCCATCATTGTTTTCTAAACATTTACTTTCTATTTGAGCCCTTGGTAGCAGCTCCTCTTTTTCCCCTCCCCCCATGACCCCTTAATAAATTATAAATTATTATTATTTTCATATTTTATACCGACTGCTGTCTCCCTTCCCCCACAGTTTCTGTTGTTCGTCCCCCTGGGAAGGGTGGTGGTGGGGGGTATTATGTGGGGGGTATCATTGAAATCAGTTCCCCCTTCCTCCCCACCTCTCCCCTTCCTCCTACCCTCCTGGTATTGCTACTCTCATTCCTGTACCTGGATTCCGAGTGTTGTGGGCTCATCTCTTAGCTGTGCCTCTGTACATGCTCCAGTCTAGCCCACAGTGAAAGGCAAGACTGGGGTCACAATAGTGGGGAGTGAGGAAGCCTCAAGGAGCCAGAGGAGTATTGTGTGTTTCATCAGTGCTATCCTGCGCCCTGATTGACTCATCCCTTCCCTGTGAGCCCTGTGAGGGGATGTCCCTTTGTTGACAAATGGGTTTTGGGCCTCTGCTCCAACTCCACTCATTCTCAACAATATGGGGGGTTGTTTGGTTGTTTGGTTGTATGTTTTGGGTCATCTGAGGTCGGATACCCGAACCCGTTGACACCTCATGACCACACAGGCTGATGTGCTTCTTCTATATGGGCTAGTTGCTTCTCTGCTAGATGAGTTCTTGTTTAACTTCAAGATTTTAAGACCCCAGATGCTATATCTTTTGATAGTTGGACACCATCAGCTTTATTCACCACATTTGCTTATGCACCCATTTTGTCTTCAGTGATTGTGCCGGGAGGGTGAGCATCACAGAATGCCAGTTTGTTAGAACAAAGTGTTCTTGCGTTGAGGGAGAGTATGAGCAGAGACCCAAAATTTGTCCACTTCCTCAATGTGTTGCCATATAAATATATGTACATAGGCCAAACCTCTATTTTTATGAATTAATGTATTTACATGCACACCAATGCTTAAGCCTCTATCCCCACCTTTGCTTCCTAGATCTTTCCTCTGTTTCCTTTTACCTGCCTCCTGCCCCACCATCACGCTCACCCTTCTTCCACCTGATTTACCAACACTGGAAGGGGAACTAGCTCATTAAATAGCAAGTAGAAATATATGAGGGGACTTCAGAAGATTTGTGTGAAAACTCCATTAGCTTTTAATTCCATTTTCTTAAATATTGATATGTCTTACTTAATAAAGATTACTATGTTTTTATAACACACAAGGGAGAGTCAAAAAGGTTTGGAAACACTCCATTATCCTTTCATTCTTTTCTTCCAGAAACGTTTGAAAAGCCCCCTTGACAAATACCCATGTACATATATATTGTTATTGTTAGGTGCCGTCTCTTTATTTACCAAGGAGTTAAATCTGGTCCCTGTTACTCATCTTGTATGAAACTTATTTCTGGCTACATTTTAAAAAATTATCTTTACATTTTAGATTCCCATACTGAGGTATGTACAAATGAAATGACATGATATGTGGAATTTGCTTTAAAATACTCCTGACATCCAAAGGTGTGCGTCACATACGTGAAACCGGATTGGCCTTGAGTCAGTATCTGAGGAGACTGATGCTCTGCATGACGGGACGAGAGTGCTGAATTTACTTTCCGCAAACTTTTGTGTTAACTTGAAATTTCCTTTTTTTTTTTTTCAAAATAAAGATTTTTATACCTACTTCATTCATGGGATTATGATGAGCATTCCATGTGGGACATGGAAGTATTTAGCACTATGCTTAGAAATGAAAGAAGAGTAGCTATTAATATGGCATAATTATATATATATTTTAAAACTAAGAGGTATAGAAAGATTTTAATTAAAATGACCTAAAAAAAGAGCTGATGGAAATCTTACCAGGAATGATTGTAAGTTTGAGCACCTTGCCATCCAGGAAGTCTCCCTATCCTGCCAACACAATATCTTTGAATATCCTAATATTATCCAGTGTTAGCCCTCAAATATGGCCTGCTAGTGTTCCCTGTGTGTGCCCACCTCCAGTCTCTTGAGCTTGCCTTCCAAGCTCTGTATTCTTAGAACCCAGCACACTTTGCACACTGAAAACAACACTGTTCGGCTGTACTGTATGGTCTTCTTGCTTCATCCAGCTCTGCCAGCCCTCTGCTCTGTGCCTGTGCTGTCCCTGCCCCCAACACTCTGCCCTGGCTTGATGATTTCCTGTTTAAGGCCTTGGTATGTACTGTCTGCTTATGTGCCTCTTCAAGCTCACGCTAAACAGTGGGCATTTTATCGCTTTAATGAATTGTTTTGCTATGAGCTCCCTTCTCTCCAGTCCACCTCCAAATGCCCGTTGACCTATGTGGTAACTTGTGCAGGCTAAGGGTCTGTTCAGCCTGACAGTAAGGGCATGGCACCGAGAGATGAAGAAGAATGTGCTGTTTTCAGGAGGACCAGGGCATCCCATCTGCTTAGCAAACATCCACGCCCCACCCGCTTAGTGTACACGCACATCGGCAGAGGTGAAAATTCACCCAAACCACTTGCCATTGAGTTGATGCCACCGTGTAGCTAGTTCGTGTGTGCCTGAACAGGAGTGCACTTCGCAGGGTTTTCCATGCTTGGTTTGCAGAAGTTCATCCCCAGGCCTTTTGCTCTGCGCCACCTCTGGTGGACTTGAGCTACCAACCTTCCCGATAACCGTGAGTGCACTGTTTGCACCACTTGGGGACTCTGCTGAAGAACTCAAACCCTTAAAATGTTGGGGTGAGAATTTCGTAGACCTCATTGAGCCTTGTCATTCTCACACTTTCCCTAGATTTTACAAAGCAAAACTACACAAAAGTTCATGAGTCC
>NW_022104341.1:58560902-58570803 GCF_000313985.2 Echinops telfairi | reverse complement strand
CACAGGTTCAACTCTGGTTGAAGGAATTAAAAGAGAAATGCTGCTCACATTTCTTTCTGTACTTCCTTCCACCACTCGCGGGCGCACGCACGCGCGCGCACACGCACGCACGCACGCACGCACACACACACACTCAGCAGCAACAGCAGCGAAAACATCTCTGCAGATTCTTGGGTCATTGAAGAACATATGCTAACTTGACATCCACTGTGACTTTTAGGAAAGGCAAACAGGGATGTTGGGCCTAGAACCCAAATCTCAAAATTCCTAGTTTTCTGTCTGTCCATGAATTAATTGGTGCACACTGCTTGTGTGTGTGTATACAGTATGTATATGGGTCTATATAGACCCATATACATATATATGATCCATAGATGGTAACAGAGCTGCAGAAATCCTCATGGTGTGAATTCATTCTTAAAAGTGTTGCGGGAACAATTGAATACTCGATCGCTGGTTTCAACCATGAATCAGAAACGTTTCCAGCGCTTCTCTGAGAAAGGAGAATGAAGATGACTTGGAACGCTGAGACTGTGAAGGAAGCGGTTCCACTAGGGAAGCCAGAGAGCAGTGCGTTTTGTGTGAGTGGTTTTATAGCGCCATCGAGTGGCCGAAAGCTATATTGTCGTTGAAGTGCAAGATCAGGCTTCATCCATCCTTCAATTTATTTTTGCCTCAATCAACAAATATTTATTCAAGGGTCTTTGGTCTATCGTGTCCTGGGGCCATAGCACTGCGATTTACAAAGTTCCATACAGTGATTTAAGAAGCCTCTTTCCCCATGGCACTTATACAAGCATTGTATGCAGAGGAATTCAGTCTCTAAAATGGCCTTAAAGCAAAGCAGATAAGTGACTCCAGTTAACTCTGGGCCCAGAAAATAGCAGTTTCTGACACTCTAAGCTCCAGTTTTAGATATTTCTGTGGAAGAAGCGGTGTTTGTCAAACCACTCAGTTGTTATCAGTCTGTAAAGGCAGAGGTCTGTGCAGCATAAGCCTTGGAGAGAGAGGTATCTGTCCATTCCAATGGACTTTTGAAAAGAGGCAGTTTATCACGCCCAGGACTCAAAAAGTGCCTGGTCAATAGGTAAAAATTCTTTCCTTGCCTTTTACAGGCACGCAGGCTTACCTAACGTTTTACATAGTGCAACGAATTGAATGATCACAACTACTATACAGGCTCTTGTTCGACCCAAACGCCCTGCTTGGAAGTTGGTTCTGACCTACAGCAACCCCATCTCAGGCTTCTCGTCATCAGCTCGAGCCCTGTTTCTGGGTTTCATTTGCTCAAGGAATTTGCACAAGTCACTTCAACCCTCTGGCCTCCATTTTTCTCACCGAAAAAGTGGAAGCTTGAAATGCTTGGACATCTATCATCTAAATTGATCCTGAAAACTCAGGCGGTGTGCTATCCTCCTGGAGAATATGTGCAAACCTTCCTAGAACTTCAGACCACCCGAACTTCCAGCCTGACCTGAAGCATTTAACATCTACAAGAATGTGCACATTTTAATTTCTAATAAGTGGCAAATGAGATATTCTAGAAGCCCCCAAACCACACCCATTCCCATTATGTCAGCGTGACTCACGGGAACTCTATGGGACAGAGTAGAGCTACCGCATAAGGATGTTTTCATAACAGTGTCCCCTGTGCTCCATCCAAGACTGTAAATCTTCGCGGAGTTAGAGCACCACGTCTTTCTCCTAGAGATGAGCTGGTGGACTTGCACCTCTCACCTATTGGTTATTAATGGATTCTTGACCACTGGGCCACCCTTCTACTCCAAGATCAACTGCCATCAAACCAATGATGACTAATAGCAACCCTGTAAGAGAGAGTTGCTCCTGAGGGTTTCCACAGTCGTCAATTGTGAGAGGGAGAGAGAAAGTCTCATCCTTCTCCTTCGGTGAAGCTGGTGGAGTCCAACAGCTGACTTTGCGGTTTGCAGCCACCGTGCTCTCAGGGTTCCTGGGGCTTTCTATGGGGCTTTCAAAATAAAATATAATCACACGATGGCCTACACAAACACAATGCATCACTGTACTTGTCAGCGGTATGGGAATTCCCAAGCGGGTTACACGTTGGGCTGCTAACTGTAAGGTCAGCAGTTTGAATCCACCCACTGCTCCACAAGTGAAAGATGCGGCTTTTTACTCCTGTCAAGCCTTAGAAATCCACAGGAGCAATTTTATCCTGTCCTACAGGGTCGCTGTGAATCAGAATGTACTCGATGGCGGTGTGTTTCCTGGAATTATTAAATGAACAGTAAAACAGTGAACGAAAATGAGCAGGTAGCAGTAAGCAGTATGCAGAAGAAGAAGCTGTACAGTGGGTTAGCCTGAGGTAAACCCTCTAGCTGTACTTCAGTTAGCGCCTGCTATACTGGGCCTCGGATTTCTCACAGAATTTGTACAATCAAATATAGTTCTCAACCCAAAGTGAAAACACAAAGCATACAAAGAGTAAACGAGAGACAGTCGAAATGTAAGTGAAAGGTTTAGTCCCTCAAAGACTTCAGACACTGAATTAGATGCTGGAGCATGTGAAATAAGCATGTTTAAAAGGCTGAAAGAAATAAAAGAGGAAAAGAGGAAAAATAGCCAGGAATGATAGAATATTAAAAGTAGGTGAAAAATTAAAAGTAATTGAATACAATTTGTATATTTTAAATATTTAAGGAACAGATGAGGAGACAATTAGCCGTAAATACCAAACCCACCACCTTTGAGGCAAGGCCAGCATTTAGGACACTACAGGACAGAATAGAACCAGCCCTTTTGGTTTCTGAGACTTTGAATCTCTAGAGAGCAGATAGTCTCATCTTTCTCCCTCAGATGACTTGTGGGCTTGAACTGCTGACCTGTTCAGTAGCAGCTCAAGGAGTAATCCACTCTGCCACCAACGCTCCTTAAAGAGATCATTAGTGATCTGGAAAATGTAACTGGAGAAAGTACCTATAACGCAACCCAGAGAGTTAAAGAGATAGCATGCGATTTTGTATCTCTTATCGCCTACGATCTGTTCTGCAAAATGGGATATTAAGTGACTTGTACATTGTGTAATCACAATTTCATAGCTTGTCACAGATTTGTCGGTAGCCATCTTGAACAAGCAGTGATTGTCAACATTCTGACGGATTCATTTTCATTTTTGTTGGAAGTCCCTTTTGCATCTTCCTTATCCTTAGAGCTTTCAGTGGAACCAACCCTTCAACAGTTTGGAGAGTGTTTGCATGTGAGGCCTCTCCTGCTTGTCCATGTGCCAATCGTGCCTAAATTAAGAGCAAGAGCAACAGCATTCACTACTTTCCCACCTTCCTGTTGTTTGATTACTTTCATTTCACTTTCAAATAGAGACTTTCTCCTTTGCCTCTTGTTGTTACTCTGAATAGCATGAATTTTGCTGCATTTGGGAACCATGATGCACTTCACAATAATATTCTTGAAAAAACTTCGAGAGACAATGCTATAGCACCCAAAGGACTGTGCATGCAAATTAGATGCTGCAAGTGGGGGCATACAATAGCATATGGTGAGCTTTTTTAGGTACAGGTAGAGAGTACAGTACATATATGTCAGTAATGTAGGTGTTTATTATAACTATAAAGTATATGTAGTATAACCTACATATGTACTGTACATACCAGCAAGAAGCATGAAATACACATCCTATTCACTGGAAGTTACTGTACTCACTATGCTTCATGGGCCAAGATTTCTCAACTCTATTATTACCTCATGGGACCACAGACACGTATGTGGTCAGGCATTGCCCACGTGAATATTATATGGCGCATGGCTGGGTAGCAATAAAAGATCAGATCCATAGAAGGAAAGCAGTTCTAACACAACTAATTTGTGTCAAAAAGTGAAAGTTACTGCACAAGTGGGTGGAGGCCTTTCAGAAGAGTGCGTGAGTAAGAAGGCTAGCTTGATACAGCAAGTAGGGCGTTGAAGTCTTGGTAAGGGTTGGTCTGCCTAGCGGCAGTTCAATGCCCTTGACATAGCTGTCTTATGCTTCTCCACACACCATGGAGTTTCAGTCTTAAGTCTTCAGGTTACAGGTGTGTTTGATGGAGAGTCTAGTTCCCGCAGTGGGGTTACCCCATCAGAGTCCTCTGGCCTTTGGAGCATATTGTGCACCTGGAAGATCCCGAGTTCATTGTCTGTGGTGCATGGTCTGCATCCCCAGGGGGTGTACAGAACGTTGGATCAATGTGACTTATTAGGAGCATATCGTTAGTTATTTTCCCACACTAGGAAGTTGGTCCTCCCAACCCCGCCCCCCTTTCCACCAGCAGACACGCACTTGTCTGCTCCAAGGCATGTATGCCTTCTTTCCCTCCCGACTTGATTTCCCATCAGTGCCCCTCACCACTGTTGTAGCGACGTCTGCCAATCGGAAGGGTCCTTGGCATGGCAGCCCGAAGGGGCCATCCTCCTTTCCCCCTCTCTAGAAACTCTGATCCCAGATGACATGAGGACCCCTCCAGCGAAGTGGTCTTCAAGGTGCCCACATAGAGAGGGTGGTGCCTGGTTCATGCAGCAGACTGGACAGCCCGAAAGCCTGAGCCTGTCCCCGTCCTTGGGCTCATCCCTATAGCAATTGACTCATCACTAACTGGCTTCACTCAGCATAATCATTTCTCAGTCCTTCCAGGTCACAACGAGTTTCAGATTTCATCACTGTTTTTTAGGGATGAATAGTATTCCATTGTGTATACTCAAAGTTTATGTTGGGTTTTTTTTTTCTCCTTTAATCCCTTTAATCTACTGATGGGAATTTGGGCTGTTTACAGTTTACTGCAGCTGTGAACTATGTTGCAATGAACATGGGAGAGCATGTATCTGCATGTGATCTGTCACTTATTCTGGAAGACTTATGTCTGACATTGTCAGTGAATATTATTCTAAGTTTTGCCTAATCACCAACTCCCATTGCTTGTGTAAATACAGCAGCCATGTAGGGATTTATTCTGCACCAATGAAAATCCATGTGTGTTGTGATATGTCATTACCCTACACTTATTCAATTTCCCTTTCTCAATAGTGTTTTAAAATTAGTACCATCGGCTAATCATAATCCTATAAACAGAAGCCCCTGTGAAAATTATCTTCCAAAAATTAACATGGAAATCTCTAAGGTGAATCAGAGAAAGATTAAAAAATAAACAACAACCAAAAAAACAGGATTCAGGAATTGGTTTGGGTTTTGCATGTAACCTTAACTCCAATATAAGAACAATTAGTTCTTATAGCATGAGCTTGCTTGATACGTTCTTCCCTCATGAAGGAAGCCAAGAAGATATGGGTGCTATAGCAAAGTGTGGTGAAGAAATTAGATGGTGCCCGGCTGTCAGAAAGAATAGCATCTAGGGTCTTAAAGGCTTGTTTTCAAAGATGTAGCCATCTAATGGAGACATCACCTAAGCCCACAAAGAAGAAGCACACCAATACCTGTGATTTAAAGATTGTAAATTATAAGATCCAGATCCAAGAATGAAATAGTATCTCTGCTTCAATTGTGAGGCTCTAGTGTGCCAAAGGGCATGAAGGACAGTGGCAGCCCCGAATACGTTTGCAGCACCTGCACAGGTGATCTCACTCTACCTGTAATTGAGGGACGGGAATACCTGGTTACCAGGCAGAGTGCTGGAGCGACGACTATAGTAGATTAAAATGACAAATCTGACTTGAACGGTTAAAACTTGTCACTTGAGCTCCCTTTTGATACACTTGTGCTTGATCTGGTTTTTAATATTTTCTGGTGGGTTTTTCATATTGGGGTTTGTCTTTGTTTTATTTCTCATTGAGATCAGAGCCTTCTTGAGCCTCTGTTACATGTTTTCTGTTGTTCAGCATATGAGACCTAGGATAGGTGAGTCTACAGAGACAATAACCAGAATGAAGGCTCCTAGGGGGCATGGCAGGGAGGTAGGGGTTACGGACGAGCTGATGTTAAGGAGTTCAACATGAAAATGTTTTCAAACTGATCATGGTAGTGATTGTACAACACTGCTTGATATACCTGAACTATGGAATCATCTGATATCTGGATTCACACATAATAAAATAGCTTTGAAGGTAAAAAAAGAATCCAACAAATATATTTACAGTAAATCAATTAATTAAATTAACCATCACACACAAAAAAGAGAAGGCTAACTTGGAGCCATGCTGTCTTAATTTACAATCTGACTCTTCCAATCTTTGTCATGCTGGTAAGCTTAAGGTTGGTGGTTCAAGTCCACCAGCTGCTCCACCACAGAAAGATAAGACTATCCAGTCCCATAAGGACTTAAAGCTTGGAAACCCTAGATGGGGTTGCTGTAAATTGAAATCAAATCAAAAGCAAGTGTGTTTGATTTTGCCTCAAATGTAAATTCCCCCATGGCTGCAAATGGCACACCAGGAGCCTGTATTGTAGTTTTAATAATTAAATTAGTTTATATATAATGCACTGCATTGGGCAAATCTCCTGTACAAGACCGTGTTAGGGTCCCGAAAAGCAAGGATGTTACTTTGAGGAGTAAGGTGCAACTGTGGTAGGTACATAATTTCATAGCAACTTGAAGATGTATAAAAATGTAAAGGGTAGTATTCAAACTGTCAGTCAGGTCACAGGTGGCTCCTTGTGAGTGTGGCCTTTCTCTCTCTCTCTCTCTCTGCCTGCTGGGCTGACCCTGGTTGCTGCCAGAGCCCTGCCTTGTTACCACAGCCATTGGATCCACACGACTTTGCACCCGCCAGCTTGTGATCTTCTGCATTTTGCACCATTGCATGTGGCGGCATGAGTCTGAAGAGGGACTTATGGACTAGTATAGGGCTTATGGACTTGAGTTGGACTGGGCTGGGATGTTTTCTTGATATATAGTTACTTCTTGATACAAAGCTCTTTCTTACACATATGTGAGTGTCACTGGATTTGTTTCTCTCGTGAACCCCGCCCAACACAGCAGCTAACTCAAACCATGCCTCATATCCAAACGCAATTGTCTCTTATGCATGTGAAAGTTGGGCTTTGAGTAAGCAAGACTATAGAAAAATCAATGTATTTGAATTGTGGTGCTGATGCAGAATATTGAAAATATCACCGACTGCTAAACGGATAAGTCCATCTGTCTTGGAAGAAGTATGGCCATAGTGCTCCTTAGAGGCAAAGATGTCAAGATTTTGCCTTACTCTGGATATATTGCAAGGAGAGACCAGTCCCTGGAGAAGGACATGGTCGTTGGTAAAGTAGAGGGGCAGTGAACAAGAGGAAGGCCCCCGAGGAGATGGATTGACACAGTGGCTGTAACAATGAGCTTAGGCATCAGAGCAATTGTGAGGATGGCGCACAAGGCTGTGTAGTGTTTCTGTTGTGGAGAGGATCGCGATGGGTCAGAACCGACTCGATGGTACCTACCAGCACGTTTGTAAAGCACTTGAAACAGTGTTCTATACCATAGATTTGTTTAAAACTCCTATCCATTTTATTTTATTTTATTTTTCAGCCAAAACCATGAGGATGCCACACCTCTATTTGTTTTCAGAGTCATACTGTGAGTTTTGCTTTACAACAGTTGCTTCTAACCACCTCAGGGCTCCATTTAGAATCAATGACCCAAATCAAGCAAATTTATTTTCAGAATGATTCTATCATTTAAAAAGGAAATTAAAAATAAAAAAGGGATTTATATTTACTAATGGAAATAACAGGATTTTTTTTAAATTTTTTAATCATTTTATTGGGGGCGCGTACAATTCTTATCACAATCCATACATACAACCCATTATACTTCTTTCTTTGACTAAAGCTACATTGCCAAACGATTTCCTACCGTTTCTCCATCAACTTTCCACCATCTTCCTCTTGCCTTTCCAGACACCTTGTTTCTATTTTTTTTTAATCATTTTATTAGGGGCTTATACAACTCTTATCACAATCCATACATACATCAATTGTGTAAAGCACATTTGCACATTCATTGCCCTCATCATTCTCAAAACATTTCCTCTCCACTTAAACCCCCAGCATTAGGTCCTCATTTTTCCCCTCCCTCCCCGCTCCCCGCTCCCTCATGAGCCCTTGATAATTTATAAATTGTTATTTTGTCATATCTTGCCCTGTCCAACGTCTCCCTTCACCCACTTTTCTGTTGTCCATCCCCCAGGAAGGAGGTCACATATAGTTCCTTGTAATCGGTTCCCTCTTTCCTACCCACTCTCCCTCTACCCTCTCAGTATCGCCACTCACACCACTGGTCTTGTAGGGCTCATCCACCCTGGATTCCCTGTATTTTCAGTTCCTATATGTACCAGTGTACATCCTCTGGTCTAGCCATACTTGCAAGGTTGAATTCGAGTCATGGTAGTGGGAGCGGGGAGGAAACATTTAGGCACTAGAGGAAAATTGTATTTTTCATCGTTGTTACATCACGCCTTGACTGGCTCATCTCCTCCCCGAGACCCCTCTGCAAGGGGATCTCCAGTGGCCTACTAATGGGCTTTGGGTCTCCACTCCGCACTCCCCGCATCATTCACTGTGGTAAGATTTTTGTTCTGATGATGCCTTATACCTGATCCTTTCGACACCTCATGGTTGCATAGGCTGGTGTGCTTCTTCCAGGAAGTGACAGGATTTTAGTAGTGCACAAAAATATGACAGTGTCTGTTATAAAGATAAACATATCAGTTAGTTTGTTAAAGAACTATATATCCATGTTTGGAGGGGTTCATGGAACTTTTATTGCAATCGAAGTAAAAAATATGTACCTATTTTAAATCACCAAATATCACATTTTCTTAATTCAAGAGATATTTTATATCATTATATTCTATGATCTGTTAGTAGGTAAAGGTTTCCCTCAAAGATGATACTGTACATCTACAAGTAACTTACCAAGTCTGGTTGTGTTTGATTGAGTCTGACCAAAGAGAAAGCATATTTCTATGCACATCATGTTCTCTGCAGTAGAATAGGAAGGATGGATAGAGTCATTCAGAAAAGAGCTACAAATCCCTGGATTTAAGGAGCTGTAGGCTCAAAGGAAATATGAGATAAGAGTGCATATTGAATGACCTTATTGCCTGAAATGTTTTTATGCAAAGTGCCCCATTACCATAATGATGAAAACAAATAGCAGTAAGTTCTATGTTTGTCACCTGGGTCTCTATATGCCTTGGGCTCGGTCTCTTACACCAGCCCTTTCCTCCCTCCAGCCTGCGCAAAAACCTAAAATGAATCACTCTGACTCTTAGCAAGGTACTCATGCAATATATATATTAATAGATAATTAAGAATAGAATAGGAATTTTGAAACCTAATCCAGTCTTCCATTAACAGAGCATGGAATGGACAAGTAGATGGTGATAATAATAATATTGGGTAGCATCTGATCATGATGAAAGTGTGCTAAATACTGTCCAAACACTCTATGTGTTAATCTGGGTAATGCTTTCTACAACCCTCAACCCCCAAACCAAACTCATGCCCACCCAGTCGATGCTGACTTACACGGACCCTATAGGATTTCTAAGACTGCAATTCTTTTTTTTTTTTTAATGCTACAATATCTGGGTATACATAATTTAACAAATTTCATGTTGTTAGATATTTAAATGATTTCCAGGTTTTCATGTTATTTACAGTGCTGTCATAACTATTTTGGTATTTAAATCTTTCTCCATGTCTTTTATCATTTCCTTCAGAAGGAGTCTTTATATCATATTTTCTCTTTTTTTAAACTTGAGCTACCAATGCTTTTTTTATCATTTTATTAGGGGCTCATACAACTCTTATCACAATCCATACACACATCAATTGTGTACAGTGCATTTGTACATTCATTGCCCTCATCATTCTCAAAACATTTCCTCTCCACTTAAACCCCGCCCCCCGGCATTAGGTCCTCATTTT
>NW_022104341.1:58558150-58560184 GCF_000313985.2 Echinops telfairi | reverse complement strand
CATTTGCTTATGCACCCATTTTTCTTCGGTGATCCGTTTGACACCTCGTGATCACACAGGTTGATATGTTGTTCCATGTGGGCTTTGTTGCTTTTGAGCTAGATGGCCGCTTGTTTACCTTCAAGCTTTTATGACCCCAGACGCTGTATCTTTTGATAGCCGGGCACCGTGACTGCAATTCTTTACTGCACCAGAAAGCCCCGTCTTTCTCCTGAGGGGTGGCTGGTGAGTTCAAACTGCTGCCCTTGCAGTTAGCAGCTCAACCCATAGCCAATATACTGCCGGGGTTCCTTTCTGCACCCCTGGATACTATTATTCTTGGCAGCAAAGAGTTAAGCAGGAGTTTGTGGTCTTAGTAATTACATCATGCTACCTCTTGATGGCAGTAATGGACTGGAACGCTGCTGAACATGGTGCGACTGCAATCTACATTCCAGGAAGCAACAGAAATCGATTGCATCTCAGGGAACAAATTTTGAATGGTTGAGATCTCTGAGCCAATTTATTGAACTAATTACCAAATGCCTTTTGTATGGGAAGCATTATTCCAAAGACTAGAGATACTGCAATGATGGTTTCTCCTGGTCTGAAGGAAAGAATTAAATTGAAGTAGCATGAAAATTAGTCTAATGAACTAATGGACCGTGGGAATATAGGCCTTCACAACCCTGAGACCAGAAGAGTTAGAATGTGCCTGGCTACCAACAACTGGTCTAAAATGGGTCACATTAGAAGATCCTGGATAGAGTGAGAAAAAATTGTGGAATAAAATTCAAAGGCATAAAAACAATTGAGCTAACTGGTCATATATAAACCTCAGAACCCCCAAGAATATGGCCCTTAGTCCCCCTTCAGGTCTGGAAGTGAATGTATACCCATGGCTCAATGTTCAGGCAAACAAGAGGTCTATAAGTGGAAAACAACACTAGGAGATACACATCACTTAGAATAGTCAACAATTTGAGATCAAAAGGGCAGCATTTCCCCAAGGACAAAGTTCAAAAGGGCTCAGAAAGAGGGAGAAATGGAAACAAGAAATACAGAGAGGAAGGAAGAGAGGTGAGTGTGTTAAATTGTGAGCATTGCAATCTATGAATGGCATGAAATAAACTGTGTATGATTTGTTGAGATGAAAACGGATTTGTTCTGTAAAACTTCACCCAATTCACAATAAAAAGTCAAAACAAAAATAAATTTTAAAATGATATCCAATAAAATCCTATGGAGTCGTTCTACGAGTCGGAGTTGGCCGGATGGCAGTGAGCACGTGGTCACAGAGGGCCCGATGGAGAAAGCAGGGGGGAGGCACCCGAGGGAGCACAGCATTACTTTAATTGGGGTGACCAGGGAAGTCATTTTAGGAGGAAGTTAAAGAACTTGTTTCACTTTCACATTCGTTTTTGTGTAAACAAGTGGTATCTCGGATTTTTTTTTTAATTTTTTAAATCTAACTATATTAAATCATCTTTCAAAACACCTTGAGGACTGCGTCAACTAGAACAATGGCGGTTTTAATCTAGCTGTTTTAAAGGGCTCACCATGGCCTTGGCTCCTCCTTACTGTCTGGTCAACAAGATGAAAATTGGGATATCTTTCATGGTGTTAAGGAGCCTGGTGGCACAGTGAGTTAAGCGTTTCATTGCCAACCCAAAAGTCCGCATTGAGTCCACCAGCCACCTGTCTCACTTTGTCACGAGACGAAGATGGACGTTCTGCTCCCTAAAGATTTACAGCCTTGGAAACCCAAATAGTTGAGCTGAATTTCACCTTCCTAGTTAAAAGTTTCAAACAGTTCCCTGTCATTGCATTTGGAAACAAAAATCTATAGCTGGTGTGATCCAGCCTCCTCCTCAAATTCAGGTCCTAATCTCTCCACTTGGTGTGTGGCAATCAAACACCCGCGTTTTAAAAATCAAACAAACACTTTTTATATTTTTTTTTATTAGGGGCTCATAAAACTGTTATCCCAATCCATACACACATCAATTGTGTAAAGTGCATTTGTACATTGTTTCTCAAAACATTTTCTCTCCA
>NW_022104341.1:58542432-58556849 GCF_000313985.2 Echinops telfairi | reverse complement strand
TTCCCTTGTCCCTGGGTTTGTTAACACCTCTTCCCTTCCCCCCTCCTCCCCCTCTCCCATGTCCCCCGGAACTGTCAGTCCCGTTGTTTTCTCCTCCAGATCAAACAAACACTTTTTATTGTGAATTCAGCAAAGGTTTTCAGGGCAGATGGTCAGTTTGAAATTCAATAGTTCAGACACATTTTGTTCCCACTCATCCATTGTAATCCCCACAATATACCACTTCCTCAATATTCCACTTGCTCTGTGTTCCCTGTTTCCATCCCTCTGGCAGAGTGGTTTCACATTGGCTGCGAACTGCAAGGTCAGTTGTTTGAAACCACCAGTTACTCCCTGGGAGAAAGATGAGGCTTTCTACTCCCATGAAGAGTCACCGTCTTGGAAACCCACAGAGACGTTCTTTCCTGTCCTCGAGGGTCACAGTGAGTGAGGAATGGGCTCGATGGCAGTGAGGTTCTTTCCTAATCCTCCGTCCAGTGTGCTCAAACGTAACACCAACTGTGAGGACCGTGCTGGCCAGGGCAGTGTTTTGTTCCATTTCCCATCACGGAGTGAAGAGTCCGAACTTACACAGCCACACTCAACCACCACCATCGATCAGACACCAGACTCCAGCGAGCCATTCACAGGTGGTCAAAGCTGGTTTGAACGCTGTCAACTCATTTACCAGGCCAGAGTTCTTTTCTGCTGAAATAATGTCCAAATGATTTCATTTCTGAAATAAAATTAGCGATGGATTAAAAAAAATTCAAAGTGACAGAAAAACCATTATTTTGGTTTAATTAGTAGCACTGGATATGTACATTACAGAACAATATCATTGATATCATTGACTACAGAACAATATCATTGAAGATCATCCAGCAATGGTTGTAGCAGTACATTGACAGGGAGCTGCCAGATTCAGAAGAGGAGGTGGAACAAAGGATGTCATTGCTGGTGTCAAATGGATCCTGGTTGAAAGCAGAGATTATCCGAAAGACATTAACTTGTGCTTTACAGACTATTACAAGTCATTTAACTGTGTGGACCGTAACAAACTATGGATAAGTTTGAGAAGAATGGGAATCCCAGAACATTTCTCATACTCTTGCAGTACCTGTAAGTGGATCAAAAGGCAGCTTAGCAAACAGAACAAGGGAAGACTTCAGGGTTTAAAATCAAGTAAGGTTGATCCTGCATCAAAGGTGCATCCTCCTATTCAATTGTATGTTGAGCAATTCATCAGAGAACTTGGATTATACGACAAAGAATTCAGTATCAGGATTGGAGAAAGGCTTGTAACAGCCCGCGATATACAGTTGACACAATCTTGCTTGCTGAAAGTAAGGACTTGAAGCCCTCACTGATTAAGTCCAAGGATTACAACTCACTGTAAAGAAAACCAAAATCTTCACAACTGGAATAGGTAACATCATAATAAATGGAGAAAATATTGACTATTTCAAGGATTTTGTCCTGCTTGGACCCACAATCAATGCTCATGAAACCAGCGACCAAGAGAGCAAACAATGCATTGTATTGGTTAAACCTGAAGCACGAGACCTAGATGCCATGTTAGAGGAAAGGGGAAAAGCTGGGGGGAAAGGAGTATAGGGTAGAATTTTCCCTAAATTAACTAAGAAAGTCAAGATGGTGATGCTTTCTCAGCATTGCCGGTTTGTGCTGTATTACTGATGCAGTGATCACGTTTCAGAAAGAAAACAACTTAGTTCTAGAAAACCGACCATAACATCCCCAAATAGCTAAGCACCTCTTGCTCCTACATGTCTTACCTGATTGACGGATATCATGAAAGACAATATACTAATTTGAAGTGTGGATAAGAGAGTCGTGTCATCTAAATCTATCATGAAATGAGTACTTTTCAATTAGCAAGGTGTTTTACTCATCTTGTAGTAAACCTAGAAAAAATATTTACCAAATAATCCCAAGCCATTGTTGTGGTTCTGTGCCCTCTGGTCAGTTCACAGCAACACTACACACCACAGAACAAAAGCCATCTAGTCTGCACTGCCCTCACAATGGTTGCTGTGTGTGCCCACTGCTGAGGTCACGGTGCCAGTCCATTTAGTTGCGGGTTTTTCTCTTATTCTCTGACCCTCTACTTTGCCTTCTCCAGAGACTGTTCTCTACGGATAACATGTACAAAGTACTCGGAAAGAAGTTTTCCACCTTCCGGTCTAAGGCTCATTCTGGCTGAACTTCCTCCAAGACAGATATAATTGTTTTTCTGTTCGTATAGGGTATGTTCCATATTCTTTGCCAAGATCACAATTCAAACATATCTCTTCTTCTCTAGTCTTACCTCTCCACTGTCCAGCTTCCACATGCATATGAGGCCCTTGAAAAGGCCTGACCTTGGGGAAGGCGCCCTCTAAGGCACCCTCAAAGAGGCACCTGTGCTCTTGACCACGTTAAAGTGAGCTTAGGCACCAGATTTGTCCGATGCACTAGGTTGTTTGATTTCTTGACTGCTGCTTCCATAAGTTTTGATTGTGGATCCAAGTAAAATGAAATCATCAGTATCATCAAAGAGCAATGGCTTTTTATGAATGCTCCCTATGTTTCTAACAGACGCACTCCAGAGTAAATGCTTTCAGTCCAGCGCTGCACCGATTTTTAAATGGAGTCTTTGGGATAGGTGATGCCACTCCATTCTGTCTGGCATGCATGCACTTGGTACTTATTACAGGAATACTCAGGGAAACCTGCATTCTTAAACACCTGATGAGCTCTTCTCAACTACCCAGAAATCCCAGAAGAGGAAGGTCACATAGATAAGCACACTGGAGAACGTTTTAGGGGATATTCTCCAGAAAAAGAGCAAAGACTCAGATGCTGTCTGTTGTTTAGGAAAAACCAGAGGATTGCAAAAGAAGTGTGGGAGTTAATCCCTGAAACTCATTAGCTACTCTGGGCGGCTGAGGAAGTGATGGGTGGTTATGTCAACAAGGAAAGGTTTCCTTAGGGTGTGAGGGCGATCTGGCTGCGACATCTGTCACCCCATTGATCGCCAGGGTTGATCCGGCTGATCTGGCTGGCTAGACGGGTGTCCCCTGCCTCCCTCACCGCTCCAGGTGTGTCCCTCCCGAAGCTGGGCGCTCGTTGAAGAAGAGGACGACCTTCCCCGATAGAAGGAAGACCGTCCTTCGGTCAAGGGAATGCGAGTAGCTGTGCTCCCCTGCTAGAACCTCCAAAGAAAAGGTTTCCTTCAACAACGAAGAGGTGTTATAAGTAAAGCTTAAAAGCAAACGGGAGGAATTGTGGGATTTATATTAAATTTATTCATTTTCATTTTCCTTGCTCTAACTAGACATAACACTCTGTCTATGAGACAGGGTTAGGTGAGGGGATACGTTCTCACTTTCCATCACTGATTGGAGTGGCTCTGAGCCACATACTCAGGAGTGGCTATCATACATCTCTGATTCAAGAGCCAAGAGCCCCAAGAGATGCTGCACATGGTCCCGAGCACGTCTTTCCTCTCTTGTTTCCTTTACTTCAGTAAACAAGGCAGCTTGAGAGGAGACCAGTGTTGGGTGTTTTCCGGACTTCTTTCAGGACAAACTGCTTAGTAGTTTTAAAACCCTGTTCTCGTTATCTTGCTTTCACGTGGTGGTTTTTACAGTATATTGAAATTTGGAACTGTATTTCCAGATCTCACTATTTTTCAGATCATCAGAACTTGTTAACCGCTAATACTTTTATTTTGAGATAATTTCAAACAGACATAATAGTTGGGCAAAATATGAGAGGAAGTCTTTCGACTACAGTTCCAGTTCATAGACACACATCTATTTCAAATAAAACATGTGTAAGCCTGTCTCTGCTATTAGACAATTTCTCTCAATAGTATACTTGTCTTAATGTCATTAAAATGTCCAGTCAAAGCAGTGGTTCCTGAGGAGATATACTGGGCCGCTGAAGTTCAAGACTTCCATGGGGTGACTTCCATGAGACAAGATGGCCAAGCGAAAACACATACAACCTCGTCTCTGCAGCTGCCAGGGGAAATCAGCAGGAAGGAAGGACAGACAGAAGACCCTGAGATCTCCAGAATAGGTATTAAAGGTAAGGATCAAAATCCCTAATTCCCAACGATGGAAGGACCAGGCAGGAAGACAGGATAAGGGAAGCAACCCCGCGTGAGGCAGGGCTTCCCCCTGACTCCAGGCCAGCCGCTAGTGGACCCCTTATAGCACCAGCAGCCAGGGGAGGGAGCGGATCTCCTCCACCCAGGTGTCCAGCTCCCTGCTCCACCCCTCAGAGTGCCAGCAACCGGGCCAGAGAGAAGACTTTCACAGCACTAGGATCCACGTTTCCATTCAGTTCATGCAGTAACAACCAGGCCGGGGAGCAGTCTCTGACACACTGGCACCCAGGCTTCTGCTCACCCCTCCACAGCACTTGCATGCAGGCACAGAATCACACCTCTGTGATGCCAGCAAGCAGGCTAGGGAATGAACCTCTGGGGTGTCAAGGACGAGGCCCCACTGTGATCTCCCAAAGCCAAAAACCAGGACCTGGGGCAGTCCCTTACAGGGCCAGCACAGGCCGCAGCCCAAGGCTCTGCACACAGGGCCCACGGGACCAACCAGCAACTGTTCCACGGCCCGCTCTGGCCCCTCAGCTACAAAGTTCCTGGAAAGAGGAAAACATCCCCCCAAACAGACTTTGCCCCTCCCCCATTTTATTTCTTTTGTCCTTTACTTAATAGTTCTTTTCTTTTCATTTTCCCCCTCTTTCTCAAACTCCCGGTTTCTCTTTTCTTTCAAACTAACTTTTCTCTTTCTGTCTCCCCTCCCTCTCTTCTTTCTCCCTTCTCACTCCTTTCATGTTGTGATTTTGGGGGGTCTTTGATGCCTGATACTTGATCCCTTAGATGCCTCGTGATCTCACAGGTTGGTGTGCTTCTTCCATGTGGGCTTTGTTGTTTCTCAGTTAGATGGCTGCTTATTTATCTTCAAGCCTATATGACCCCAGAGTATATCTTTTGCTAGCCGGGCACCATCAGCTTTCTTCATCATATTTGCTTGTGGACCCGATGTCTTCAGTAATTGTGCCAGGAAGGTGAGCATCTCAGACTGCCGAATTGTTAGAACAAAGTGTTTTTGTGTTGAGGGAATACTTGAGTAGGGGCCCTCTGTCCATCTGTTTCCTTAATACTAAACCTATAAATATATGTACATGGATCTATTTCCCCCTCATCGTATAGAAATATATTTACATCTGTATATGCCTGTATTTAGATCTCTATAAATGCCTTTTGCCTCCTAGTTCTTTCCTCTATTTCTTTGTACTTTCCTCTTGTCCCATTATCATGTTCAGCCTTGATTGGGGTTTCAGGAATTCCTCTTGGTTACATTGTCCTTGATCCAGCCCTGCCAAACCTCCTACATCCTCCTTGCCACTGATTTTGGATCACTTGTTGTTCCCTTGTCCCTGGGATTGTTAACACCCACTTCCTTTACCCTGCCTTTCCCTCTCCCATGTCCCCCCAGAACTGTCATCCCATTGTTGTCTCTTCCAGCTTGTTTATCCCACCTATCCCTTCCAGGTAGACATGCAGCTACAACAATACACACCATTACAAGACCAAGTACAATGAAGCAACAATAGAAAATAAAATAATAGCTACAACAACAACAAAAACACCCTATAAATAGTTCAAAGTCTATGTGCTGTCCTTTACAAGTGCTTTGAGTCTGATGGGGTGCCATGCCCTAGCCCCACATCTATCCCTGGGGACTTCATTGCTCTGCTCCCTCTGCTGCTCTTCTGTATGCCCCCAGTGGCTGGCTTTGGCATAGTGGGCTCAGGGAGGACACAATTCCCACCACGTATCTCTAGTGTTGTCCCCCCATGGTGCTATGGGGCAGTGAGGAATGCTGTGTCCCGTGGTGGGGGCAGCCATGAGGTCATCTCTGTGTATTGCTGCTCTGAGCAGAAACATGATCCAATTATTATTTAAATTTATAAACCACCCACAAAAGACAATGATGAAGAAAATAAAAAATTCTACAAACTTCAGTCTAAAGTTGATCAAACATGCAACTAAGATACATTTAGAATTACCGATGATTAGAATGAGAAAATTAAAAACAAAAAGGGAGGATCTGTAATTGGAAAATAAGACCTTGGTGATAGAAGCAAGGTTGGAGATTGCATGACAGAATTTACAAGTCCAACTGGTTCCTTGCAAACTTAATTTCTCAGCAGCATAAATGGCTAGTAAACACGTAGACCTCACCAGCTTTACTACCCAGGAATCAAATGGGGCCACTCCTGGAGGCAGACACAGAGTCCTAGTAAAGGCCCAGCAAGGAGGAAAGTGAAACAGCAGAGAGAGAATCAGTTCCCAGAGCCCTTCACTCTCATACAAGAGACCACGGCCCCAAGAGGTGTCATTAAGCAACCACCTGATTGAACGGTTTGGCTCTACTCCTAGCCAGAACTATCCGATTGCCATACAGTCACCTAGCTACCACACTTCTACAACACAAGCAAACCAATCACTTACTATTGAGTCAACTCCAACCCCCGGCCCCACCTTAAATATCAGAGTAGAATTGTTCAGAGGGTTTTCTTGAGAGCACTCTTTAGAAATAGAAAGTCTTCTTCCAACATGCATCTAAGAGGACTGCAGCTATCGATCTTTCAGGTCACAGTGATTCATTTCACCCTTTTCTTGGCCCGGGGAATCTAAAGCACAGATAAGAATCCAGACTTGACAAGGGATTACTTCATGAAGGACTGACTTCAACCCAACGAGTCTTCAGCAGTGACACCATTATGAAATGATCAATGTGCCAGTGTTTTTAGACATTGATTTATAAACTTGGTTCTCAATCTAAAAGTAGAACTCTTTCACTACTAGATCTTTAGAACCTGGAGTGGTTTCTGGCACACAGTAGTCACTTCATAATAATTTGTTCTATAAATAAATGAGTCAGAAAGATCTTGTGCTTCTTGAACAGCAGGTGTTAAAGCTTCAGGAAGACACTGGATTTCCTGCTCTTCATGAGGGTATAGGAGACTTTTTGCTACTAATTGAAAATATAAGCGATGCAACCATTTATATTTCAGATGAAAAAGCCCATTGTCATTTAGTAGATTCCAACTCATAGTGACATTATGATGGGTTTTCAAGCCTGTAAACCTTTATGGAAAGAGGCAGCCTCATCTTTCTCTCACTGACCAGCTACTGGGTTTGAACTGCCAACCACAGTCTGACACTTAGCCAACAGTGCCACCAGGACTACTTATATGTCAGCCTAGTCAACAGATAGTATGAGTTACACCCTTTAAATATGATCCATGCTGTATTCTCACCTGCATCGTTTATCCATTATTAGTTTGGAGTATACCGTAATCAAAAAGAACCAAATAAGGAAAATTAAACTTAGAAGATTGAAGGTGAACTATTAACTAAAATATGGGTGTATGAAGAAAGAGAAATTTCCTCAGAGAAGTTATTGAGAATCTGAATGGTGCAATGTGCTTGACTACAAGCCTACAGCTTTGTGGTTTGAGTCCACACAGAAACATCACTGGAGGAAGGTCTGGCAGTCTCCTCCTGTCACCTGACAACTACTGAAAACCTTATGGAGTGCAACTCTGCTGAGACACACAGGGAGTCCCGTGAGTTAGACGTGAATGGACAGCAATGGTTGGATGAGAGACCTTGCGGAGTGCTGGGTCCTAAAAAGTACGTATTGGAACGAGTCTGATCCACAACATACCTGGCAATAGAGTTGAGCAGAATTTGGTGAGAGAGGAGTCAAGAATAAGTCAGATTCTTGACAAAAAAATAAAATCAGATTTAGAAAAGAAAAATTTCAACAAAGCAACTGAAATTTGTCCTTGAAAATTACCTCGCACAGGATTTATTGATAGTTTTACCAATTTTCGAATATCTGTGCATATGTATATATGTGTGTGTAGACGTATAGAGAGAAACATATAAGCAGATATACAAGTAGTAATTACCTTCTTTTCTGGATCGTCTATCCATATAACTCTAAACTATTCTCTACTAAGTTTGATTTTAATCTAAATGGCATTTTAGAGAGTGAAAACCTTACAGAAGAGCCAGTTTCTTTTCTGCCACGTTACCCTGTCACAATTAGGCAATGTTGCCTTGGCAGCTTCACAAGATCAAGTGCACCACTGTGTTCACCTGCGATGTCCTAAGCAGATGGCCTTCCCTTGGGAGCAGAATGATGCGGTTACTGTCTGGATAGTCCTTTTCTGTGTGGCCTGTTTTTGTACCATCCTGCATAGAAAAGACCACAAAATGTTTTCAGTGAACATGAAACTCTTTCAAACCACCGAGACCCTATGGAACATGGTTCTACTCTGACATTTAAGGATTTCACTGTTTTGCACTCCAGGCGGTGCAGATTGTTAATGGACTTGGCTTCTAATTGCAAGGTTGGATGTTAGAGTTTGTCCAGAGGCACCGTGCAAGAAAGTCCTGGCAAGCTACTCCCTCAAACTCACCCACCGAAAACTCTCCAGAGCTGTTTTACTCTGACACACATGAGGCCACAAGAGTTGGAGTCAACTCAAGGGTAACATTTTTTTTTAACTCTTTCAAATACCAGATTGTCCCAGAGTGTTTCCTCTTTCTCCATACATGTCAGGCAGTCAATTTGAGGCTGAAATATTGGGGTCCATGATCCCTGTAATTCATATGGTTTATATAATATCTATCTTCTTTCTCCTTTACCTGAGATGCATGCACTTTGGTCATGTTTTCAGGTGGGAACTGGAGAAGGTCATCACTGAGATGGATTGGCACAGTGGCTGCAGCAATGAGGTTAAGCGTAGCAGTGATTGTGAGGATAACGTGAGGGTTAGCAGTGCTTGGATCGCTAGTACAGAAGGTTTCAACGAATTAAAACCAATTCAATGTAGTAACAATGATTTTGTTTAGGTATTTACATTAAATAAAATTTATATTTTTGACCGAGGAATAGCAGAAACCATCACTATTCCAGAAATAAGGTTAAATTCTCAATCCTGTCTGCTAACCAGTGATTTCTCCAGGAACCCATTTTTAAGGTCATCAGTGCAGGTCATACCCCTAGTGACTATATTTGTCCAAGATTAAGCACATGACCTATTTGACCCAATGAGATTACAAAGAATTTCCATTCCATGATTAGAGAACAGAGTTTTGTTCAGCAGTCAGACATTATTTGGGAAGACATTATTATGCCTCAGATACAGTGGGTAGCAATTCTGAGAACATGAGGGATGCACACCTGCAGTCACAGCTGACGTCTAATTGGAGGACCGAGCAACATATGTAGCAGAGTAACGGAGTCAGAGCTCTTCAATGTGCCCCGTTAGAGACTGTTGGGTCTCTGGACTTCCTGTTATGCAATACATCCAGCTGTGTTTAACACAGTTTACAGTCAGTGTTTCCTGTTTCTTGCAACTGCTCCTGTAAGCCTCCTAACTGATATAATTCTATTACCTAATCACAAATACACCACCTTGGACAAACTCCGGAACATCTTAAAGCCTGAAGTGGTACAAATGCATTTGCACCAATACATTTATGAATGCACGATATTCATGTCTTTTTTTCGCTTTCCCATGCATAGAAATAACTGACTTGGGCAGCACACCTTAGTCATCCAATGGCATCTTTGCTTTGCTTTCTAACCCCTTAAAGAGGCCTTCCATTGGGGAGGGAACCCTGGGGGTGTAGTGATTACATGTCGGGCTGTGATCCACAAAGTCAGCAGTGCAAGATCACCAGCCTCTTCTTGATAGAAAGGTGGGGCTTTCCACCAAAGGACAAGTACAACATGAGTCCACTGAGGCAAGTTTATTTAAAAAAAGAAAAGAAAAGAAAAATGCAAAAGGGGCACAGGGAAAAAGCTACTGTATACAAACGCTCCAGGGGTGAGGTCCAGGTATGGCAGGGGCAGACCAAATCCAGGGGGACATATGGTAGGCAACAAAAAATGAGGCGGGGGAAGGAAAGGAAAAAAGAGAGAGAGAGAGAAATGTGTGGTGGGGGAATGGGGCACTGACTCACCCAAGGGGAGGGTATTGTTTGTGTCTCCACAGGGAAAGAGGAATCAGACTCAAATCCAGTGTCTGGGATGTGAATGCAGCTGCCTGCACGGAGAGGGGAGTCAGCGGAGGGCCTTAGGGCTCGGCCCCCATACCAGCTACGTAGACAACTTCCCACCCCCTGAGAAGAATTTACTTTAGAGGATGGCACTGAGGCTGCAGCTCGGGAAGAGGGACATGTCTGATCAGAGCACACGGGATCAAATGAAGGAGGAGGAAGAGAATGGAGCACATCCTGGCCCAGCAGGCCTGGAGGATGATATCCCTGCTCGGAACAGCCAATGCACAGAGTGGACTTTATGGCTCATCCCACTATGAGACACGATGTCTCTCCCTGACCCATGGCCCTACGGGGGACAACACTGGCCCTGTCTGACCCCGCAACACCGAGGCAAAACAATAAAGGTGTGCACCAGAGCAACGGGGAAGCAGAGCAGGAAGCTCCCGAGGGAGTGCAAAGGACAGACTTTGGGGCCAAAGCGTGGCACCCCATCGGACTTGACTGGTGGACACGGCTAGAAGTCAAAAATAAGACCTTGATTTATTTACAGGTTTTTCTTTTTAAAATTTTTCTTTCTCTTTTTAAAAAAAATTAATTTATTGTTCTCTGGGTCATTGGTTTTCTTTTTTGTTGTCATCGTTGTGTTCTCTTTTGTCGCTTTGTCTTGTATGCCTTGTTTTTTGGTGCATATTATTATCCATCAGGTCTATCTAGATACGATAGGCTGGATGAACAGACTGGAGGAGAAAACAACAGGACTGATGTTTCCAGTGGGGACATTGGAGGGGGGGGTTGGGGATAGGAGCTGTTGTTGACCAACCCAGGGAGCAACAAGTGATCCAAAATTAGTGGCAAGGAGGGTGTGAGAGGCCTGGTAGGGATTCAGCAAGGGCAATGTAACCGAGAGTAATTACTGAAACCCAAATGAAAGCTGAGCAGGATAGTGGGACAAGAGGAAAGTAAAAGGAAATAGAGGAAAGAACCAGGTCACAAAGGGTATTTATAGAGGTCTAAATACAGGCATGTACATATGTAAATATATTTATATAAGATAGTGGGGAAATATATCTATGTACATATATTTATAGTTTTAGTATTAAGGCAGCAGATGAACATTGGACCTCCACTCAAGTACTTACTCAGTGCATGAACACTTGGTTCTATTAAATTGGCATTCCATGATGCGCACCTTCCCAACACGATCCCTGAAGACAAATGTGTGCACAAGCAAATGTGGTGAAGAAAGCTGATGGTGCCCGGCTATCAAAAGATATAGCGTCTGGGGTCTTAAAGGCTTGCAAGTAAACAAGCAGCCATCTAACTCAGAAGCAACAAAGCCCACATGGAAGAAGCACACCAGCCTGTGTTACCACGAGGTGTGGAAGGGATCAGGTATCAGGCATCAAAGAACAAAAAATCATATCATTGTAAATGAGGGGGAGTGCAGAGTGGAGACCCAAAGCCCATCTGTAGGCAACTGGACACCCCCTTACAGAAGGGTTGTAGGGAGGAGATGAACCAGTCAGGGTGCGTGGTATCAACCATGAAACATATAACTTTCCTCTAGTTCTTAAATGCCTCCTCCCCCCACTATCGTGATCCCAATTCTACCTTACAAACCTGGTTAGACCAGAGGATGTAAAGTAGTGCAGATAGGAACTGGAAAGACAAGGAATCCAAGACAGATGATCCCTTCAGGACCAGTGGTGAGAGTGGCGATACCTGGAGGGTGGAGAGAAGGTGGGGTAGAAAGGGGGAATGGATTACAAGGATCTACATATAACCTCCTCCTGGGGGGATGAACAACAGAAAAGTGGGTGAAGGGAGACATCAGACAGTGTAAGATATGACAAAATAATAATTTATAAATTATCAAGGGCTCATGAGGGAGGGGGTAGCAGGGAGGGAAAAGAAAATGGGGGGCTGATATCAAGGGCTCAAGTAGAAAGAAACGTTTTGAGAATGATGAGGGCAACAAATGTACAAGTGTGCATGACACAATGGATGTATGGAAGGATTGTGATAAGAATTGTACAAGCCCCCAATATAATGATTTTTTTAAAAAGACGAGGCTTTCTACTCCTGAAAGAGTTATAGCTTCAGAAAATCACAGGGACAGTTCTACCCTGTCCTATGGGGTCACTATGAGTCAGTCACTATCGACTCAATGCAGTGCGTTTGGTTTTGTTTCCACTGGGCAAGAGGGAAACGGGATTGATATATTTTAAATCGTCCTTCTATAGGAATGTCCATGTCTTAATGAGGCAAATCCCAGTTCTAAAGACTGTGATGCTTTCTAAACAGAAGACACGTGAATAGTTAATGCTCTAAGCTTAGGGCAAGAGACACTAGGTCACACTTTAAGAATAATGAGCATCTAGAAGGTTGAGTAAACTGTTTCCCAGAAGGATTAATGAGGGGCACCCAACCAGCCCTTCAATTGTGCTCCATAGATATACAAAGAGCCAGAGAGGGAAAGGTAGCCAAACTTTGGGGAAAAGAGGATATTCCTTTTCTTCTATTCCCCAGTGGAAAAAAAGGCAGTAGATGCACCCCTCACTCCCAACGTACTCTCAACTGAAATTTATAGGAGAATCAGTCATAAGGAGTGGGGATTCCAGAGGTAAAGAGAGACTTTAAAGATTTCCCAAACAGTAATCTGCTTCTCTGTCCCTGAATCATCCTGAACAGGAGACACTGGAAAGTAGCAGAGCTGAGAAAATAAAAATCAAAGTCAAGCAGAGGACACCTAGGTACCTATAGGTGATACCAAGAACAGTAGTTGAGCTTAACCTGTGCTACCTCCTGTATTGGGGCACAAGCAAGATGAGATACCATTGGGGGGGGGATGAATAAATTAACTGTGGACTTAATTATTTTTAATTGAGAATTTTGCAGATGGGAATTTTGCAGCCGCACCTAACACAGAGCCTGCCCTACTGTGGATGTATAGTAAGCATTCCATGGAAGGGAGATAGGACTTTGAAGTGGTTCAGTCTGACTCTATAGTAAGAATCATCTAGGGACCTGTGGTAGTTACATAATTTCATGTTTTCTTGATAAATGGGGTGTAGGGTGCCTATCAATCAGGTTGCAGCCTGATTGGAGGGTGACTGAGATAAATGGCTCATTGGAGGCTGCCCCCCACCCTCTGCTTCATCTTCCTGTTGACAAGCCACATGGAGCCATGCTGAGACCTGCGAGAGCCCTGGAGATGCTGCCCCCACTTGATGCACAAGACTTTGCATGCACTGACCTGTGATCTTCCTGTAGTTTGCATCATTGCATGTGCTGCATGAGTCTGGAGAGGGATTCATGGACAAGTACCAGACTTATGGGCTAATATCAGATTTATGGACTTGATCTGGACTGGGATAGGATGTTTTCTTAATATACAATTACTCTTTGATATAAAGCTTTTTTATATACATGTATGAGTGTCCTGGATTGGTTTCTCTAGTCCATCTGTTCTAACATGAGACCTCTAAGGATCACCTGAGAAAATTATTAAAATGTAGATTCTGATTCAGTTTATCTGGGAGAAAATTAAAATTGTCAGGAGGTGTTCACACCTGAATGAACCAGTCTGAAGTCTTGGACAGAACTTAATTAGTTATTTCTGTGAAATATTTAACATGATTCTATATAACTGTTGTGTGTTGTTAATTCATTGAGTTTATCTGACACATAGCAGACAACTTCAGTTTTTAACACTTCAAAGAGGTCTTTTGCAGCAGATTTGCCCAATGCAATACATCATTTCATTTCTTGACTTTTGATTTCATGGCACTGACTGTAGATACAAATAAAATAAAATGATTGACAACTTCAATATTCTTCCATTTATTTTGAATAACTGTATATCTATAAATGTTTTTTGAGGATGACAGAATGATAAAGGCTAAATATCCACACTACTATTTCTCTTCTCCACTACATTGTGACTCAAAAACACATTAATTTTCAGGCAGTCATCTCCTTCCTATTTCTTTCTTTTTTTTTTTCGTTTTTAATATTTATTTGTCTGGTCTTCAAAATTGTCGTGCCAGTTTGAAAATATCTGCTAAATGTATGCATGTCATAATATAGTGCATTCATGGCTTATGGTTGGAAGGTCAAATGCTATGACAACTACTTATTAATAACTTCAGAATCTTATTCATTTTACTCCAAGTGGGTGCTCTCTAACTTTTCTTTTTTTTTAAAAAAGATTTATTTATTTATTTTTAATCATTTTATTGGGGCTCATACAACTCTTATCACAACCATACATATGTAAATTTTGTAAAGCACACTCATACATTCGTTGCCCTCATCATTC
>NW_022104341.1:58533846-58542157 GCF_000313985.2 Echinops telfairi | reverse complement strand
CTCACCACTGGTCCCGAGGGGTTCATCTATCCTGGATTCCCTGTGTTTCCAGTTCCTATCTGCACCACTTTACATCCTCTGGTCTAACCAGGTTTGTAAGGTAAAATTGGGATCGTGATAGTCGGGCGGAGGCGGGGAGCGTGTAAGAACTAGAGGAAAGTTGTGTTTTGTCAATGCTACACTGCACAGAAAAGTGGGTGAATCAGCTCCTCCCCACTACCCCTCTGCAAGGGTTGTCCAGTTGTCTACAGATGGGCATTGGGTCCCCATCCTGCACTCCCCCTCATTCACAGTGATATGATTTTTTTTGTTCTTTGGAGCTTGATACCTGCTCCCTTCAACTCCTCGTGATCACACAGGCGGGTGTGCTTCTTCCATTCTTACAACATCTCTTGATACTCTTTTATAAAAAATTCCTAACATGTTGGACCAACCAGCTACATCTGACATACAGTATGTCCTCATACGTGTATTTGGGCCTGACCTCTAAATATCTCCCTTCTTAGGTATATGGAAAACTCCTCTTGCTCTATCAGTAAGAGATCTTTTCTAAAAACTTTCTTGACCTTGTCTTACAATATTTGGGGCGTCCATGACATCCTTTCTGTCATAACCCAGGTTATCTGATGTCTCTTATTTGGCACTTTTCTTACCTTAAATTTGTGCCATTTACTTTTCTCTGTATTAGTACCCAGTGAATGTCCATTACTCTATTCCTATTTATCTGTCTTAGCAAAGTTATTTATCATTAGAATCATAGTCTCCAAGAGGCTATCAATGTCTCCTTTCTGGAAAAATATTGAGAGAAGTCCATTTATCAACCACCCCACCCCTTGTTTTTCCCAGTTAGGAATATTCTCTAACATTGTCTAATCAACCCCCAATTTGACTTATTAGAATCCTGATGTTTCCAGAAGTGAAAGTACCTCTTCAAGTTGTAGAGCTTTTTTATAGCAAATTCAAAACTCAGACCTTGGTAACCCAATAAATAGTAGAGTTCTGTTTCTCTTTTACATTCCTGAACACAAACCTAGAAGGCAGCCTAGAACACAAACCAAGATAGAGAAACCTAAATTGTGTTCACTGTTCCATGATGAAAATACTACACATCATTCAAGTGACTTTTATATTGATCTCAGACTTCTGACCACAATTTGGAATATAAGAAAAACTCAAGAAACCTTTGTGGCACTGTTGAGTCAGCGCTGGACTGCTAACCACAAAGTCAGCAGTTCAAACCTACCAGCTGTCCCCAAGGAGAAAGAAAGGGTATTTATTTCCTTAAAGATTTATAGCCACTTGAGGTAGGGCATGGACTTTGGGCCTCTGCTCATACCCTCCTTCAATACAAGAACACTTTGTTCTAACCAATCAACCGTCTGATATGTTCACCCTCCTGACACAATTGCTGAAGACAAAGCAGGTACATAAGCAAATGTGGTGAAGAGGGCGGATGGTGTCCAGCTATTAAAAGATATAGTGTCTGGGGTCTTAAAGGCTTCAAGTTACACAAGCCTTCATTCAGCAGTGAAGCCACAAGTCCATGTGGAAAAAGCACACCGCCGGTGCAATCAAACAAACAAAACAAACAAAAATATTGTTGAGAACAATGGGGGCTGGAGTGGAGATCCAAAGCCGATCTGTAGATAGTGGAACAATCTCCTCACAGAGGGCCCACAGGGAGGGGATGAGTCACCAGGGTGCAGTAAAGCATCGATGAAACACACTATATTCCTCTGGTTCCTTGAGGCTTCTTCACCTCCCTCTCTTATGACCCCAGTGCTGCTTCCCAGTTCAGACTAGACCGGAACAGGTCCACAGGTATAGAAAGGGATGGGAGCTCATGACACACAGAATCCAGGAGTGGGAATGTTGATGCTGGAAGGGTAGGGGGAAGAGGAGGAGAGGAAGGGAGAAAGGGGGAACCGATCACAATGATTGACACATAACATACATCCCTCTCCAGGGGGAAGAACAACAGAAAACATGGGGGAAGGGAGAAAGTTGTCGGTGTGAGAGATGAAAATAATAACAATGTGCAATCTATTGGGGGGCTATGAGGGGGGGGAGGGGGAGAGCTGGTACCAAGGGCTCAATAGAAAGTAAATGTCGAAAAGAGAATGAGGGCAACATATGTACAAACATGCCTGATTCAATTGATGTATGGATTGTCATAAGAGTTGTATGAGCCCCTGATAAAATGATTTTTTTAAAAGAGATATATAGCCACAGAAACCCTACATTAGGGTCACTATGAGTCAGAATCAACTTGATAGTAGTGAGTTTGGTTTTTTGGTTTTTATGGTAAACAGGTTTATTCAGGACTATAGTATGCATGAAGGATCCCTGGTGACTAGTGATTCCACAATGCGCTGCTTTTGAAACCACTGTCTGCTCCTCAGAAGAAAGATGGGGCGTTTTATTCATAAAATTCATCTCGGAAACTCACAGGGACAGTTCTACCCTGTACCATAAGGTCACTGTGAGTTGGCATCAACACAATGGTAGTGAGTTCGGTGGGTTTTGTGTATAGCATGTATGAAGGATCCCTGGTGGCTTAGTGTTTAGACACTGGGCTATGGAACTCAAGGTCAACCAACGGAAACCACCAGCCACTCTGGAGAAAGACAGTGGCCTTCTACTCCTGTGAAGAGTTGCCGTCTTGGAAACCCACGGGGACAGTTTAACCCTGTCCTACAGGACTGTGATGAGTTGGCATTGATCCCAAGGCAGTGAGCATAGCATGTACGAAGGAGTTTCCGTGGTTCAGAGCTTAAGGTTTGGGTTGCTAAGCAAGCGGTTTGCAGTGTGAACCCACCATCTTTCCAGTAAGAGAGAAATGTGGCAGTCTGCTTTGGTAACGAAGTGTGGTCTTGAAAACTCAATAGAGAAGTTCATGTCTGTTCTATAGAGTTGCTGGGAGCCAAAATCAACTTGCTGACATTGGCTTTGGTGACTTTTGTTTGGTTGGTTGGTTGGTTTCATCATACAGTATGTAAGAAAAGACAGAATTTGCTCAGAACTGGGTGCCTAGCAAAAAGTACCATACCTTCTTACATCATTCTCAAAATTTTAGGCACTTAAAAATTGAAAGGAACTCTTGAAATACTCATAAAAGGAGCATCCTCTAGGTGCCAAATATGTTTCTACTGGCACCTCGTTGCTGCTAGGTGCCATTGAGTGGGTTTCACCTCACAGCATCCGTATGTACAAGAGAATGAAGCCATGCCTGCCCTTTGCTCACTCTAATGACCATGCCTGAGCGCCTGGCTAGAGCACATGATGTCTTTTCTGAGGGAATTGTCCCTCCTGATAATTTTTCCAAAGAAATTGAGACAAAGTCTATCTAGCCTCACTTTTAAGGAGCATTATAGCTATACTCTAAGACAGGTTTGTTTATACATCTCGAAGTGTATGCTACATATACCTCACTAATACCATAATTCAAAGACATCTGTTTTCTTTTGGTCTTTCTTATTCATTACCCAGCATCCACATGCATATGCAACAAGGAGATACCAGTAGCTTGGGCCAGGTGAACTTTAGTCTTCAAAGTGACATCTTTGTGTTTTAACACTTTAAAGAGGTCTTTGGTAGATATGCCCATTGTGGTGTGCCATTTTATTTTTTGCCTAATTCTTCCATGAGCACTGACTGTAGCCACGGTGTTAATTCAGCTTAGTGAGATCCTCCCTCTTCTGCCCTCCCCCTCGCATGACGTCCTCCTCCCAGGATGGCTTCTTCCGGAGGGCGTGCCCCAAGTCAACGCGATGAAGTCTGACCACTCTCGCTTATAAGGCTGGACCTTTTCCAAGATGTATCTCTTTGTTTAATGGCAGCCCATGTTATACTTAATATTCATTATCAACACCATCGTTCAAAGGCATTGATTCTTCGTCAGGCGTCTTTATTCATTGCCCAGCTTTCTCATACATGTGAGGTTATTGAAAAGATCATGGTTTGGAGCAAGCACATCTTAGTCATCCGAGTGACGTATTTGCTCTCTAACACGTTAAAGGGTTCTTTTATAGCAGGTTTGACCAGTGTAAGATGTTGTTTGATTTCTTGACTATTGCTTCCGCAGAGGTTGATGGTGGAGCAAAGTAAAATGAAAAAGCCCCGACAACTTCAAACTTCTCTCCAATTACAATGATGCTGCTTATGGGTCCAGTGGGCAGGATTTTTGTTTTCTTTATGTTGAGATAGAATTCATATTGAATCCTGTATTCTTAGTAAGTACTTAGTAAGTACTTCTTAACTCTCAGCAAACAAAGTTGTGTTATCTGCATCTCACAGACGGTTAACAAACCTTTCTTCAGTCCTGAAACTGCATTCTTCCTCATTTTGTCCAGCTTCTGGAATTATTTACTCAGCATACAGATTGAATGAGTATGGTGAGAGGATGCAATCTGACATGCATTTTCTTGATTTTAAATGAAGGAGAATCCTCTTCTATTCAAATGGCTGCCTCTTGGTTCATGTAGTTTCTGCATGATTGCAATGAAGTGTTCTGGAATCTCCAATCTTCACACTGTTATCCATAGTTTGTTATGATCCACAAAGTTGAAAATATTTGCGTTGTCAATAAAGCATAAGTGAACATCTTTCTAGTGTCCTCTGCTTTCACCCAGAAATCATCTAACACCAGCAATGATATCCCTCATTCCACATCCTCTTCTAAACCTAGCCTAAATTTCTATGGACTGCTGCACTCAATTTTGACTTATGTTAAGTAAAATTTTACTTGTGAGATGAATGTTATATTTCTATCAGTTCTACATTCTGCTTGATTACTTTTCTTGGAAATGGTCACAAATACAGATTTCGTCCAATCAGTTGGGTAAGTAGCTGTCTTCTGAAATTCTAGACACAGACAAGCGGTGCTTCCAGGATCCCATCCATTTGCTGAGACATTTCTATTGATATCCCATCAGTTCCTAGAGTCTTGTCTTTCACTAGTGTTTTCAGTGCAGCGTGGGCTTCTTTCATTACTGTTGGTTCTTGCTCAGGTGTTATATCTTGAGATGCTTGTCAACCAATTCTTCTCGATACAGTATCTGTGTATTCCTTCTCTCATCTTTTTTTTTGAGGGTCACCACCATTCCGAATTTATTACACCAATGGCACTGACACAGCTGGAGGTGCACCCCATAAGCCCGCACATAACTCCCTCCCTGCCTCTGGTGGCTGGCTGTCCAAGGAGGGCCTGTCGCCCAGATAAACTTCCCAATGTTTTCATTTTATATATATATATTTTTTGGACGTTTGAGTTTCCTTCTTAAGAAATTGAGGGGGCGGGGTGTCAGGGTGTCCCATCCTTCTCTCATCTTTTAATGCTTCTTTGTAACTCAATAGTTTGCTCATGGAAATCAATATGGAAACTCGAGGGTGAACATTTTTTCAGTCCTTTTAACTTGAGAAATTCTGAGCATAATCTTACCTTTTGGTTGTATAACTTTAGGTCTTTGTGCATTTCAGTATAATTCTTTGTCATCTTGAGTTGCCCTTTGAAATATTCTGTTAAGCCCTTTTACTTTATTATTTCTTCCATTCGCTTTAGCTAGTCTATTCTATGTTCAAGAGCAAGTTTCAGATTCTTTCTGAAACCATTTCTTGACTTTCAAATAATCTTTTCTTTTCTGACATTTCATGTACTAGATGGCATCTCACAACTGATCTGATCTATTCTTGATCTAAATTCAGGTGAGATATTCTTAAGGCCACATTTTCATTCTCATGGACATGTTTTAATGTTCATCAATTTCAACTTGATTTACATATGGGCAATTATCAGCTGTTCTGCCACAGTTGATTCTTGGCCTTGTTCTAAGATTAATATCAAGCTCTGCCAGTGTCTCTTCACAGATGTAGTCAATTTGATCCCTGTGTAGTTCATCTGATGCGATCCACAGTACAGTCTCCTTTTAGGTGGTTGAAAGGGTATTTGCAATGAATAAGTTATTGGTCTTGCAAAATTCTATCGTGTAACCTTTGTCATGGTTTCAATCATATGATCTCTCTCATAGTTTCTATCATCAAGGCCATATTCTCCACATACTGATTTTTCTCCTTTGTTTCCAACTTTCATACTGCAATCAAGGCATCTTGATTGCAAGTTTGGTTAGTTACAGACTGCAGAAAGTTGATAAAAATCTTACATTATTGCATCTTTTTCATCAATGGGTCTTCTGCAAATTTTCATCAATGGGTCTTCTGCAAATTTGCATTAATTGGTCTTCCTTATAAGCTTCATTTTAAGTGACCTGGTGGCATAGTAAAGCAATGAGCTGCTAACTGCAAGGTCAGAAGCTCTAAACAACCAGCTGCTGCTTGGGAGAAAGATAGAGCATTCTACTTCCATAAAGAGTTTCCGTTTCAAAGCCTCACAAGGGCAGTTCCCCACTGTTCTATAGGACCACTATGAGTCAGAATTGAATCAATGGCAGTGAGTTTGGTTTTTATTTCAGTTTCCATATAGATCTATGGTAAGGTGACCAGGCGTCCCGCTTTTGGCGGGACAGTCCTGATTTTTAACAATTTTTCCCGTGTCCCGAGGCATTTTTAAAAAGTCCCAATTTTTGGAAAGAATGCACGACAAGCTAGGGTATATGGTTTTCGGCTGCCATGTGGCTATTTCGCCAGGATACGAGTTTTAGCAATGGTGTCCCACTTTACTTTAAACTATGTTAAAATCTGGTCACCTTAAATTCCTATGGACATTATCTTATAACTAACATCATATTTCAGGATAGATCTTGAAATATTCTTTTTGAAGATGAAGGCGATGCTAGTCCATTTTAATATGTTCATTCCTGGCATGTAGACCATATGTTTAGCTATTCAAAATGATCAGGACCATTCCATGCAGCTCACTAATGCCTAGGATATCAAACTTTATGCATTCCATTTCATTTGGATAACTTCCGATTTTTCTAGATTCATACATTATACATTCCACATGCTGATTATTAATGTATGTTTGAAGCTAGATATTTCTTCTCACTTTGAATCATATCATAACAGCATGACATTTACATATATGAGGAGGTATCCAAATAAAACAAAAATGGAATTTTATTTTCAAAGCCATGTATTTAAATTTTTTCACAAAACAACCTTAGCACCTTCAAAGTACTCTCCATTACACTTAATACATTTGTCAAATCTGTGATTCCATTCTTGGAAGCATGTTTCAAACTCATCTGTTTGGACGGCTGACAGCACCTCCCTCGTTGTTTGTTTGTTTTCTCCTTTCCTTCTTCTAATCTTCAAATCACTGTCTTTTCATGTCCCCCTTCATCCACCAAAAGAAGTCACACGGAGGTCAGGTGATTAAGGTGTTTTGGGCGAGAGATGTTTTTGGCCACACACTGGCACACTGAGATGGCTATGTGAGCAGGTGCTTTATTGTGGAGCTAAAACCAGTCCCCTATCTTTCACAAGTCAGGCCTTTTTGATCACACGTTGTAAAGTAATCTTTTCAAAACCTCTGAATAGAAAGCTTGATTAACAATCTGACCTGGTGTACCTAACTCTAAATGCACTACGAGTTGACATTTTCATCTGTTCTAGAAGCTGACAGACCTCCAGAATGAGGTTTGTTATCAATCGACATTTCACCTTTTGTGAAGCAAGAAAATTACTCATACCCTTGAGTTTTTCCCATAGCACTGCCCTTGTGAGCTATGTTCAACAGCACAACAGTTTCTGTGGCATTTTTCCTGAGCAAGAATCAAAATTTCACAGCTGCACACTGTTCTCTTAAACTGACTATCACAAAAAATGAGGTTCAAGTGAAAATGCTTTTACGAAAAACTTCACTGTGGCCAGAGAGAAACTTCTCAGGGAACACCACTGGGTGCACTAACTCAGAGCAAGTCGCTGGGTGCTTGCCTAACAGGAAAAACGCATACTACAAAAGCTCAAGCTAGCAGAGCTTTTTCTGTTTGTTTGTTTTTTGGGGGTGGGGAACACCCATGTATGGTCCCATCTTTTCATCCCCAATCATTTTGATTACAGCATTGTCTCTACCTTTAAAATGACAGAAGACAGGTTTGGAGAAGGTAAATTCCTCACTCAAACTTATAGCCCGAAGTCGCTTGTCTATTAATGTGACTACCTTCAATTCCAGGCTCTTAACTCTTTGCACCTCTATCAGGTTAGGTTCCTTCAATCACATGATTCTCTTCCACAGATTATATCCCAGTCTAGGTACATTCTTTTTGGGGTTTTTTTGTTTTAATTGTTTTATTAGGGGCTCATGCAACTCTTATCACAATCCATACATACATCAATTGTGTAAAGCACATTT
>NW_022104341.1:58518227-58532288 GCF_000313985.2 Echinops telfairi | reverse complement strand
GGTGTGGCGGGATCAGATCGGGCACAATTCCCACACTGTGTCTCCGGTGTTGGCCCCTGTAGGGCTATGGGTCAGTGAGGGACGTCATGTCTCATAGTGGGGCCAGCCATGTGGTCTTCTTTGTGGATTGGCTGCTCTAATCGGGACCATTGTCCTCATGGCGTGGTGGGCCAGGATGTGCTCCACTCTCTCCTCCTCCCCCTTCATCCACTCCCATGTGCTCCGATCAGATATGTCCCTCTCCTGGAGCTGCAGATTCAATGCTGTCCTTTGAAATAAATTCTTCTGGGGGAGGGGCAGGTGTCCACGTAGTAGTTGGGACTGGGGCTGGCCGCACAGACCTCTCCACATGCACCGGCATGTTGCATTCACATCTTGGAGCACTGGGTTGAAATCTGGTAGATTCTTTTTGGATAAGCCATTTTTACTATATTTGAGTGGTTCTAGTTTTTTTCTCCTAGTTTTTGGACCCCAAATTTGCTTACCAGAAACTAATGTGAATCTCTGTGTAGTCATTTGGAGCAAATCCTAACTAGTCAATTGCTTATCATTCTAGTTCTTGCCAGTTCCTTCCTTTCCCCAGCCCTAGAATGTTCACTTCTTCATGGAGAGCATCCAGCATTCTCTCAACTCTTATTTATAGAAACTTTCTTCTTTGCTCCTTCGTGGAGAACATTTCTTCTACTTTGGATTTATAATTGCCAATGTCCCTGTTAAAGGACAGCTTTAAACTGGATGCAATACTCTAATTATAGGATATTTTCAACTTCATGTTGAATTTCAGTGAATGTAGCCTAAGTTCATTAGCTTTTTTCCATTATTATCCCAACACACTAGACACAGTTTTTGAGCACCACTCTGCCAGGCTTAAGAGCACTCAAGAATACACTCAACAGCACAGCAACAACACTTAAAAATTCATCCCATAAAAGGAGAACACTATTAACTTGCAGTCAAACACAGCTTACTTGGCTCTCAAGCCCCCAAATGAAAAACTTGGCCTGGAAATTACAGGATGCTCATCTCTGTGTTGCATTTGTTGATTTAGTTTTAGATCCAAGTCATACTTGATGGAATTTTTGCCAACATCTGTCCTGAGATATACATGTTCTCTATCCGATGCCATTTTTCTGAGTATTCTTGTTGGTACGACAAAGCTGTGAAACTAATGGAACCACAAGGGCTCAAGTAGAAAGCAAATGTTTTCAGAATAATGATGGCAACAAATGTACAAATGTGCTTGACACAATGAATGTATGTATGGCTTGTGATAAGAGTAATAAGAGCCCCCAATAAAATGATTTTAAAAAATGAGTTTTGTTTTCTATTCTTCTGACTGTATTTTTAAAGCGTGTTCATTAGCTTCCATAGGTTCCCAGGGCAGCAGTTGAGTCCTCCCTTATATACTAGAAGGAGTCCATACAATCTAAGAAATCGTAGTTCTATGCCCTCAATATTGCAGCTAAGACAAGATAGCATGGACCCACCATAGTGTTATTGCAGAATTAATGTGTACTAAGTTCAAGGTTTCCAAGCTTATTTAGTCTCCTGCCCCCCTTTAAGAAAAAAATTACTCAGTGCCCCCTGGAAATTAAAAAATGTGGCACATAGTCCATAATCCAAGACAAAGTATAAGAATCTGCTTTTGCATTCACACACACACACACACACACACACACACACACACACACACACACACACACACCATTCTATTCTTCTGTTCTGGGTGAATAATATGATCCAAAAATTTTTAGATTGGTTTGTCTGGGTCAGACACCAGCTTTTCAAACTAATATAATGGGTCTTATTGTGTAAACAGGTTTATGAACAAATCAAATGATACTTATCAAAATACTACCAGGATTATTGTATTACAAGGAGTAAGTTTTAATATTGTGTTAATTGGTAAAATGTGGACTCCTCTTAACTTTTAAGAGGAGTAAATTACTTTGGAGGAAAATGATATTTACACTGGTGAAGAGAATCCGTGATGCTGCCATCCACAACTAGTGTGGGTACAGAGAGGGATTGGAAAGCAGAAAAGCTGTAATCTTCCTCACTCATAGAATGAGAATTTACACATTTCCATTTGTTGGTTTTCAAAACCTAGGAGAAGGAAATAAGTACCTAGCTAAAGAGCTAAGGAAATCATATCTAGCTAAAATTTTTAGATAAGATATAGGATGGGGACCTCATTCTCATGTGGAAAGGGCTGCAGTTTTCCAAAGAAGGTGCCTGGGGACACTAACTTGTAGGACTTAGACAGCCAAGGACAGGGAAAGATAAATTGGAGCATTAACTTTCCTAAAATCTCCCCACTTTAGTATAGAGGAGTTTGGAGCATCATAGGTGAGTCGAGGAGATGGGGAGGGGAAACCTGTCAGTCACACCATCCTACAATAGCAATAACCCTATTTTGAAATATGCATTTATTCGTTGATCATTTGGTTAATGCCTTTCTCTACAGACAAGGGACTCCTGCTTTTTTCCTGCATGTCTCCAGTTTAAAGCCTGATGCTAGTCACATACTAATTACTAAAATTAACTTAATAAAGTGTAAAGAATTAATTTAAAAGATTTTTTTAATCCATAAAACCAAATCCCAAGCTCTCTAAATTGGAACAGATTTCCAGTGGAGAGAAGTGGCTGGCAATTCAGACCGGGTCTGCCCTGAACATTGCCTTTCTCTTTGGAGTCTTACCCTTTTGCTGGTTAAGACCCTGTTATGGATTGAATCCCACCCCATCCCCCGAAAAAGAAACAGGTGTTGTAAATCCTATCCTCTACACCTGTAATTGTAATTCCATTTGGGAGTGGGTTGCCTTGTTGCATCAATAAGACAGGATTGGTGTAAGGTGAATCTTGAGTCAGCCTCCTTTGAGAAAAATGAGATGAAACAAGCAAACAAGAGAACAGAGAATGGAGGAAGAACGATATCATAAGAAGATTGCCCAGGAGCAAAAGCTCAAAGAGATAAAGGCCTTCCTCTAGAACAGACACACACAAAAAAATGCCTTCCGCTAAGGCTGGCAGCCTGAATTCAGATGTCTAGCCCGCTCAATGGAAAAACTCATCTTGCTCCCTCCCGGAGTTCCAACTGCTGACCGTGTGGTTAACAGCCGAATTACAATTGTGCCACCAGCGCGCCTCAGGAAAAATGTAGGTAATATATATAACAGGGCATTAATGTCTGTAACAAAAATATGCCTTTCAGTTCAATAAAAAGGAAGAAAGGTATCAAGAAAAAATTCCTATCTATCCAACAGGCACAGAAAACTCAACATCAGTAACTGACAATATAAATAAACAGGAGATTCCTTTTTATGACAAGAGCTTGTTAAATTTTTACCTTTGATAAAGGTGTGATGATATGGGCACCTTTAATCTCATAACAGATGCATGTTCCAACCTTTCTTAATTAAAATTTGCAGTCAATATAAAAATGTTTAAGTGTTCATGCCCTTTGACACAATTATCCTGCTATTAAGCTTTTGTTTTTAAGAAAGTAATCAAAATTTTCTATATTGATATACATGTCATATTTGTTTCTGTATTATGGTTTTGTAAACTGCCATGGTTTTGTAAACTGCCATGGAATCAACTTTAACTCATGAGTTACAAAGTAAAACTAGTCCACCGGGTTTTTTGTGCATCTAATCACAAACCACTCACAAACTGAGTCAACCAGTTTCCTTTCTGATTTACACAGGTTGTTGTTGTGGCTTTAAGTGCTTCCAAGTAGGTTATGACTCACAGTGACACTACGTACAACAGAATGAAACACTGCCCGGGCCTGCAGCCCCCTCACAATTATTGCTATGCGTGAGCCCATTGTGGCAAGCACTGGGTCAGTTCATCTCAGTGAGGGCCTGCCTCTCCCCTGCCCCTTCACTTTACCAGGCAGGATGTCTCGGTCTCTCCTAGTGTGCAAAGTACAGGACATGAATCCTCCCCAGCCTTGCTTCCAAGGAGCACTCTGGCTGTACTTCTTTTAAGACAGATAGCTTTTTAGTTCAGGCAACCCATTGTAGTCTCAACATTCTTGGCAAGCATCATAATTCAAATACATCAATTCCCTTCAGTCTTTCTTTTTTAACATCCAGCTTTCACATGCATGTGAAGCAATGGAAAAATACCATGCCTTGGGTCAGGTGCAACTTGGTCCTCAAAGTAATATCCTTGGGTTTCAATTGTTCTAAATCTCTTGTGCAGATTTGCCCAATGCAATATGATGTATTACATACACACACGTGTATATGTACTCATATATGTATGTATATTGGCACATGTCATATACAACACATATGTGTACATCTTATGTGTGTGTATGTAGCTTTGCCCACTAAGACAGTTTATAGATTAACTTGGCTAGGATTCTCAATGGTTTGTCACTTAAGGCTTAGTAATCCCTCATGATCTACCTAACACAATACAATCAACTTCATAAAAGGATCTGCTAAAGCAGTCAATCGGTTATAAGATGACTAAGGTAGAATGAAACTACCTTATTGATGTCTCAGCCCTGATGCAATTGAAAGAAAATATCTTTGAGGGTGTGGCTTATATGGAGGTGCTGTGTGCTTGATTTTTGCTGTCAGAATCCTGCATTTATTTTATTGATCTCTCTATGTTAGACTTGAAACAACCACCTGCTAGTTCCGGGATCCAGCAGTGGCCTGTCACCTGACATATTAACTGAGGGTTTATTTGCCTCTCCAGCCGGAGGTCTTCCTGCTAATCGTGGGTCCATCAGTCCCCAAAGCTGTACAAATCAGAAGTCTCCAGATTAATATCTGCTTAGAATCTGCTTGAAATCAGACCTGCTTCCCCGAAAATAAGACAGTGTCTTCTATTAATTTTTGCTCCCAAAGATGTGCTAGGTCTTATTTTCAGGGGATGTCTTATTTTTCCATGAAGAAGAATATGGTACACAGTTATTGTTTATTGTTTTATTAAAAGAGCCCTCACATTTCCTGTCTGCTCTGGCTGCGCTGCGACCAACAGTAAGCTGCACAGCGGCACCCACTGCTACAGTCCAGAGTCCAGAGTTACGGTAGCTTCGGGGGGGCTTATTTTCGGGGAGGTCTTATTTTAGGAGGGATGCCTTATATTTCAGCGAGAGGCAAAACTGTAATTAGGTCTTATTTTCGGGGGATGTCTTACTTTCGGGGAAACAGGGTAGCTCACCTCTACAACTGTGTGACCCATTTTCTTGATACAAATTTCTCTTTAAGCCAAATTCACTGCCATAAATTTGATTCTGAGTCATAGCAACCCTATAAGACAGGGTAGTACTGCCCCTATAAGTTTCCAAGGCTGTGGGTTGGTGGGTTTGAATTGCTGACCTTGCTTGTGCTTAGCAGCTCAATGTGTAACCATTATGCCACAGACCTCAATATCTATATCTATCTCTCTATCTACACACACACACACACACACACGCACACACACACATTTGTAACTTCTCTGGAAGACTCAGCCTAACATACCCCCTTATATTCAAAAACCTGTTGCAGCAGTTCATTGACGGGGAACTACCAGGAATTCAAGCCAAATTCAACAGAGGACATGAGCCAAGGGACATCACTGCCTGGATATGATGCATCTTGGCTAAAAATAGAGAAACAAAAAAAATTAGAAACGCATACTGTATTTTATTGACTATGCAATGCCATTCAATTTTGTGGATCGTAAAAAGTTATGAGTAACATTTTTTAATGCGTAACATTTTTCAAAATGATAATTCCAAGAACACTTCATTGTGCTCATGTGAAAACTATACATAGACCATGAGGCAGTCATTCAAACAGAACATGGGGTTCGTGGGTGATTAAAACAAGGAAAGCCATAGGTCAGGGTTTATCCTTTCACCATATTTATTGAATCTGTATGCTGAACAAATAATCTGAGGAGCTGACCTATATGAAGAAGAATATGGCATCATGATTGGAGAAAGACTCACTAACAGTAGACAATATGCAGATAAGATAAACTGCCTTCCTGCACGCACAGAGGCTTTGAAGCCGTTACTCATGAAGATGAAAAACTACAGAGGTCAACATCAATCACACTTCCACATAAAGAAAACCAGCATCACCACCACAAGGCCAAAATACAAGACTGTGATAAAACAGAAAAAGGATCGAGTTTTTCAAGGATCGCATTTTATTTGGATCCACAACACCCTATGAAGCAGCAGTTAGGAAACCTAATGATATACTTGCACTGGGCAAAGCTGTTGCCCAAGACCTATTTAAAGTGTTAAAAAGGAAACATGTCATTTTAAAGACTAGGGTGTGCCTGACCTGAGCTATGGTACACTCAATTTCTTTTAATGCATGTGAAAGTAAGGAAAACTGAAGAAGAATGTATACCTTTGAATTGGGGTATTGGCAAAGAATATGAAATACAGTGAAACTCGGTTAGTGGATGGTTCTGTGTTCAAACTGCCCATTACTCAATCAACGAAGTCAAGAAACCTGTGCTCAGAGTTTGTAACTTTGCTCGATAGTTGAGCTGAAAATCCGACTTGAAATAATGTGTGTGGGCCCAGGGAGAGTCACTCCTCACTTCTGACCTGGGTCCCAACGGGGTGACACTTCAGTCTTAGCATGACTCTCACTCAGACAGCATACAGTGCTTGTGTCAGTGCCTTAAAATACTTATCCTTGTGCGTTTTTGTGTTTTTTGTCATAAAATATCGAAACACTGGCTCCAAAGAACATCAGTGAGACTACCAGTAACGCTAAGAGAGAAACGGTGAGAAGCACAGTAGAGTTAGAGAAAGAAGTCTCTGGGAAAGTTGGGTCAGGTCGCTGCCTCGGCTCCTTTGGCAGCTGAATGCGGCAGCCAAATACAACAGGGCTAGGGAACGTTATCAACATTTGGGGGGGAGGAGGGGAAGTGTCATTAAAGTGACTAATGTAGTGAAAGGTATGAAAGCATTAACCATGAAACAAAGAACTCAGAGCATTGAAGAGGTTGTAAAGTTCCTATTAATTCAGATAAATCAGAAACAATTGCAGGGCAAGAGCTGATCTAAGACAATGATATGTGAGAAGGCTAACCACCTTCATGGTGGCTTAAAGTCCTGGAAAAAATGAGTTTGTAAGTGTAATGTTTGGGCCTCAGTACCAATTATTTGGTTTTCCATTATTTCTTGTGGGGAAAACCTCAACTTATCAGTATTTGAACACGAATTTTGAACAACTTGAGTTCCACAACCGAGGTATCACTGGATACCACAGAGTACCAAAAGAATGAACAAATCTATGCTTAGAAAAGTACGATCAGACTGCTCCCTAGAAACTACGATGGAGAGAGTTCATCTCAAGTAGTTTGGACCCTATTATCGAGAGAGACTCGTCCGTGAAGAAGGACATTATACATGGTAAAATAGAGAGTCATGGGAAAAGAGGAGCCCTTCTCCAACAAGATGGACTGACACTATCACTGAAACATTGAGCTCACACATGGGAACGATTGTGAGGACTGCACTGAGCTGGGTAGTGTTTCATTCTGTTGGACACAGCATCTCTAAGAGTCAGAACCATGTCACAACAACATTAATATATATGCATATGTGGATACATTTAAACATTCTTACCAGGATTCCAGTTCATACACGCACAAGTTTTATTCCAAACAAAATGTGTTTAAACCTGTCTCTAGGTTCTGTGGATAGTTTCTCAGAAATTCATTTGCCTTAGTCTCATTAGGGCGCCTGTAAAAAACATGTCCAATTACAACAGCTGGACTAGTTATATTCAAAGCAGAGTTCAGATGAGAAGATTGTGGTGGCTGGGAGTTTCCAAAGGGACACTCTTGAAGAATTTCTCAAAGAACACAAGATGATCTCGGCAGCCTACTCTCAAGAAACTAAAAAATCTCACTGCCATCGAGTTGAAGCCCACTCATAGGGACCCTCTAGGACAAGGTAGAAATGCTCGTGTGAGTTTCTGAGAGTGTGATTCTGTAGAGGAGTAGAAAGCCCAGTCTTTGTTTGAACTGCTGACCTTTTGGATGGCAGCCCAATGTGTTTGAAGAAAATTGAAAGCTGTCTTGGTGATGGAAAGGCCCAGGGAATTTTGGTTTTTTCCTTGCTTTTCCTTTCTTTCATCATAACAGCACACCTACTCATTCTTCAAGGGTAGCCAGAGCGGTCCTAGGAGGATTTCACTGGGAAATAGTATTTCATCCACCCTACAGCCCTGATCTAACACCCTCAGCCTGCTTTTTGTTCCCCCAACTCAAAGGACATTGAAAAGGCACATGCACTGAGTCTCTTGAGGTTGCCAAAATAGCTGTTTTGACACAGTGTCCATCAAAGAACATAGACTTCTTTGGGGAGTGGTTCAGCACACACACACACACACACACACACACACACACACACACATGCACACACACACGTGTGCGAGCACGCGCGTGCAAGAAATTCATTATTTAAAAGTTATGACTTCAATTGGAAAAAATTTATATGTGAAGATTAAAAGCAGAGAAAGTGACAAAACTTGCATTCTACATTTTTACCCAAAGAATCAAACACAAAGCTCATGTGTATATGAAAAGTGTCTGAAATTTTGGTGAATAATTGATTGGGGAGGAACCAAAATATAAAGCACAGGATGGGAAACAATTTCTAGCTCAATGGCAGGTATTATAACCCCTGGAAATCTAGCAAACATCAAGCTTCTGGGCTCAGTTCCTCACTGACTGTGTTGCTCTGCAGACACCCAGCCTCCCATGGTTTTGTGAGGCCTCTCGGAAACACACTGCCTGTGACTTTATTCAGCAAAAAAATAGAGCTTATGCCTTGTGCTCTTTCTCATACAAATCAGCTTTGCATAAATGTGTGGGTGATGTATGGTAACGACATTACCTATCACCATCCTGCAAAGACCTACCAAATATTTGCCTTTCTTATTCCCCAAATAACCAGAAGAATCATCTACCAGTGATGAAATTTCTGGCATTACTATAGAAGGTAGGAGTAAATGCAAACGTTTTTAATTTCATTAGTATTTCTTCTACCTGATAAACACACCTAGACATGTATTCATATCACAGCACATTAAGCAACACAATTTAAGTATCTCTGGGCAGGATTACTGACAAGTTTTATTTTCTTTTTATGTGACTTTCCCCCTCCCCTATTTATAAAAATATTTGCAACCAGAATGCAATCAGATAACAAACTAAAATGTTGTACTGTTTTAAAACCCTTTTTTACTGCAAATATATGCATAGCATGCTTACTTACTCTCCTGCCTTTGTAAGGCTGAATCACAAATGTAACAGAATGGTTTGGGTTAGAACCAAACATTAAATCTTGTAGGTGCTGAGGTCATCAGAAGAAAGAAAGGAATGCTTATTGCATTCCTTATAGATATAGAAGATTGCGAAGACTATACTATCTAATCATTACAGTGGCCTTTAGTTTAAAAGGTGCATCATTCTCTACTTTAATGAACTCATAAATAAGTCTGAATCAGAGTCTGAAATAAGCACAGGTGGTGCTTTGAATTAATGGTTGCTATCCATTTATTTAGTTATCACCCTTTTTTTCCCCCACAAAAGAGATTACACCTGCATAAGGATACTCATTCTTGAGGACTCTATTTCATTAGATAAGAATGTGTACCTGGGTGTGCATGTGTTTGCATATGTGTGCACACTTAAGTGTGAATGTGAGACAGCACATGTACACACAGTCAGAGTGAGTTAATCAGTGAAGATATGGCTTTAATTATTGGAGTAAACCATATGCATTATGGAATTTATTATATACATATATTGCAAAATGTTCTTAGGGTTGAATTTCTTAGTAAACTGTTTCATAAAATCTTCCAGGTGTCTAGCCTTCCAAACCCTTTCCTCTTCATCTCTGATATCTTTATGTTTCCTCAGTGCTATTCAGCACCCTGACTGGCTCATCTCTTCCTTGTGGCCCTTCTGTAAAGAGATGTCCAATGTCCACTGTATTAGTCTAGGCACTTTAGGGAAACAAATCCACAGCAACTCATGTATAAGAGAGTTTTATGTAAAGAAAGTGTGCATCACAAAAACATCCCAACCCAATACTGCCCAAGCCCACAAGTCCAACATTAACCCATTACTCCAACACCAGTCCACAAAGTCCTCCACCTCACAAAACAGAGGCAATGATGCCGACTGCAGGAGGAAAGCTGAGTCAGTGAACACATAAGAATCTCAGCACTAGCAGGGGTCTCCACACGGCTGCTCCAGCACCCAGGGCTGCATCGGGATAGGTCCATGTGGCTTCTCCTTGGGGATGTCTTGTAGGAAGTCAATCTTGCAAGCTGAAGCAGGGAACTGCTAAGGCAGCTGCACCCTGGTGTGACCATCACAAAGCAAGAGACCCAAGAACTAGAAAGGCGAGGCTCACCACCCACTTATCCCTCCACCTTTCAATTAGCCCCACATGTGATTATCGGCCAGGCTGGCACAATTAACTAACTCGTCCACAGATGGACTTTGGGTCTCTACTCACCATCCCCCTCATTCACATTGATATGATTTTTTTGTTCTGGGTCTTTGATGCCTGATACCTGATCCCATCAATACCTCACGATCACACAGGCTGGTGTACTTCTTCCATGTGGACTTTGTTGCTTCTCAGCTAGATGGCTGCTTGTTTATCTTTAAGCCTTTAAGACCTTAAGATCTTTTGATAGCCGGGCACCATCAGCTCTCTTTACCACATTTGCTGATGCACCATTTTGTCTTCAGCGATCATGTTGGGAAGGTGAGCATCACGGAATGTCAGGTTATTAGAACAAAGAGTTGTTGCATTGAGGGAGTACTTGAGTAGAGGCCCAAGGTCCATCTGCTACCTTAATACTAGACCTATAAATATATGTACATAGATCTATTTCCCTATCATTATATATAAATATATTTACATATGTACATTGCCTGTATTTAAACCTCTAGAAATGCCCTTTGCCTCCCAGTTCTGTCCTCTATTTCCTTTTACTTTTCTCTTGTCCCACTATCATGTTCGGCCTTCGTTCAGGTTTCAGTAATTCCTCTTGGTTACATTGCCCTTAATCAAGTCCTACCAGGCATCCTACACCCTCCTCACCACCGATTTGGATCACTTGTTGTTCTCTTGTCCCTGGATTTGTTAACACCCACTTCCATTCCCCTGCTTCCCCTCCTCCTGTGTTCCCCCCAGAACCATTGGTCCTGTTTTTTTCTCCTCTGGATTTTTTATCCTGCGTATCTTATCTAGATAGACATACAAAGACAATAATAAGCACAAAAACAAGACAGCAAAACAAAACAACAACAACAAAACCCATGACGAAAAAAGAAAATCTTATAAATATTTCCAGGTCTGTTTGTTGACCTTTGGAGTGTTTTCTGGTCGAGTCTGATGGGGTGCCATGCCCTGCCCCAAAAACCCAATTTTGGTATTCTCTTGGGACTTCTTTGCTTTGCTCCCCTTGCTGTTCTGTCCCACACCCTTGGCATTTCACCCTGGTGTGGTGGGGTCAGATCAGGCACAGTTTCTGCACTGTCTCCAGTGTTGTTCCTTGTAGCACTATGGGTCACTGAGGGACATCTTGTCTTGTGGTGGGCCCAGAGCTATGGTCCTCTCTGTGCGTTGGCTGCTCTGAGCATGAATATCATCCTTGGGGCTTGGTGTGCCAGGATGTGTTCCACTCTCTCTCCTTCTCTCTTCGTTTGCTCCTGTGTGCTCTGATCAGATGTGTCCCTCTCCCTGAGATGTAGCTTCAGGGCTGTCCTCTGGAGTGAATTCTTCTGGGAGGAGAAGGGGTATCCACATAGTTGGGTTTGGGGCCGGGCCTGTAGACCTCTCTATTGGTTCCCTGCTTCATGCCGGTATGTTGCATTCACATCTTGGACACCAGGTTGAAGTTTGGTCCCTCTCTCCCTCTCCTGTGGAGATATAAACACCCTCCCCTTGGGTGGGTTAATGCCCTGTTACCCCACTACCCATGTCTTTTTTTTTTAATGTGTCTCCTATAGGCAGCAGATCAATGGGTTATGTTTTCTAAGCCAGTCTAGCCTCTGCCTTTTCATTCCTGAGTTCAGTCCATTGATATTAAGGGATATTACATCCATCTATGAACTCTGTGATGTCATCTTGTACCTTTTGTGTTGGGTGTTCTCTTACCTCCCTTTCCTATCAGTGTGTTGTGCACGTGTGTGTGTGTATGTGTGTGTGTGTGTGTGTGTGCTTCATTCTTGCCTTCTTTCCACCCTTGAGTCAATGTTATCTTGGGGTCTTTTTTCTCCTTGTTGCCCTCTGAGTGGGGTTGATCTATGTGGCAATCTCTTATTAGTGCTTGCTGAGTGTTGTTCTTCTGCCCATACTGGGTTGGCAAGGATCTTTTGAAGGGCTGGGTTTCTTTTAATGTATTCTTTGAGATTTTCTTTGTCTGGGAAGACTCTTATTCTCCATCTATCTTGAGAGATAATTTGGCTGGATAGAGTATTCTGGTTGCGTTATTTTCCTTCAATTTTTGCAATATGTTACTCCACTCTCTCCTCTTTTTCATGGTGCACACTGATAGGTCTTAGCCTATTCTTATTGGGCACCTTTATAGGTGACTGCTTGTTTTTCCCTAGTTGCTGTTTTGATTTTCTCCTTTTCTTAAAAGTTGGATAGTTTAACTCTTACATGCCTTGGTGATTTTTTTCTTGGGATTTAGTCTAGCTGGAGTTCTTTCGGCCTCCTGAATGGTTGCCTGCGTTTTATTCATTAAGGTGGGGAAGTTTTCCTCTAAGAATTTCCTCGCTATTTTTTGTTGTTGACTTCTTTGTTGTATATTGTTCAGGTAGTCCAATTATTCTAATGTTGTTCCTCATCATAGCATCAGACATGGCTCTCAGGTTTTCTTCAGCTTCTCTATTTTATTTGACTGCCTTTCCCATTTGTTGAAGTCTGCCTGGTTATACTTTGGGTTACTCTTGCGATTCTCTGTCTCCTCAAGTCTGTTGGTGATGTCTGTGAATTTGTAACTGGCCTTTGTTATCTCGTCCCTTGAGTCTTGTATTTCCCTTTGGTGTGTGGCCTTTATCTCCTCTATCATTTCATCCTTTTTCTGTATTGCTTCCCTCATATCCTGTATGACTCCGAGCAACATTCTGAAGATTTCTTTCTGTGGCACTACAATGTCTGCTTCTTGTATGCATGCAACTAGGTTCAGGACTTCTTCCAACATTGCCTTTTCTTTCTCCTTTTTTTTAGTTGAGGTTGTTGGAGCTGATTACTATTTGTGTTGTGTTGTTTGAGAGGAGCCTGGCACAATTTTCTAGAGAGTCAAAGACCACTGGGCTCTCTCTTCTTGGGAGACTTATAAGGGTGCTTCTTTGAACTGCTTGAAGCTAATTGCACTGTGGGGTTGGGCTACCGCTTTATCCTCCTGTGGTTTCACCTTTTCCCTAGCCAACCAGTATTCTGTTATTTGGAGGGAATGTTGGGTGGTCCTCTCAGGGAATGCTGCTGAGTAGTTGTAACCTGCAAGGATGGCGCTGCACTGATGATCTCACAGGGATCTGTGGTGGTGTGGCCCACAGCAGCTTGAGGTGCCTCAGAGGGCTTGCCTGCTGAAACAGAAGTGCCAAGGAGGGAAGGTGGGTGTGCCCATTTTGGTGTAGAGCACTGAGGATGGTGGGCTCTAGTGGGCCCACTAGAATTGCTCTTATGGGTTAGATCACTGTGTAGGTCAGGCGGAGTTTCCTGCAGCAGCATGGAGTGCTGGAGAGGATTGGTGGAGCTGCCTTAGGCCATGTGAAGCATAATGGCAGGTGGGAGGAAGTTCCATCAACCATGTGGGACCACAGAGGGTGGCAATGGTTCTCCCAGCCAAGTGGAGCAACCCAAAGGACGGGCGGAAGTTCCCCCAACCACTTAAAGGGCCTTGAAGAGTAGGTGGGAGTTCCCCTGCAGTGGAAGATGGGCGGGATTTCCCCAGTCACATGTTACGCCCCAGAGGGCGGGAACTTACCCAGCTGGATGGAGGGCAGGCATAATTGCCGTAGGTGAAGAGGAGTGGCCTGGAGGCC
>NW_022104341.1:58485927-58518123 GCF_000313985.2 Echinops telfairi | reverse complement strand
GTGGGGGGTGGGGGAGAAAGAGAGAAGAGAGAAACAACAACAACAACAAAAAGAATTAGCTGATACTCGATCACCTGACTGTGTAACTGAAGGGGTTTAAACCCTGCCAAGAGGTGGCAGCAAGTTGTGGCTATGTTGAAGTAAAGACCTTGGGCAGGCCAAAGGAGCCCAGCTCTGCCTGAGACTGTGGCGGGTCTAAGGTTAAACCTTAGTCAGCCTCCACAGGGGTAAGCCAAGAGCACTCTACTCCTCAAAACCTAGTGAATCTGTGTCTACTAATGTTTATGATGCTCCTCCTGTGACCCAGCAGAGTGAAATTCCCTCTCAGAGGCTCTCCTGTGATTTCCACAGTCCCTCTGTTATGTGTTACTTGGTTGCCATCTTGCTTGACGTCCTCTTACAGCTCTTATTACAATCCGTGCATACAAACATCGTGTCAAGCACATGTGTGCATATGTTGCCATCGTCATTTTCAAAACATTTTCTTTCTACTTGAGTCCTTGGTATCAGCTCATTTCCCCCTCCCTTGCCCACCCTCTCTCATGAACCCTTGATAATTTATAAAGTATTATTTTTTTCATGTCTTACTCTAACCACTGCCTCCTTCACCTACTTTTCTGTTGTCTGTACCCCTGGGAGGGGATTATATGTAGATCATTGTGATTGGTTCCCCCTTTCTCCCCCCACCTTGCCCTTACCCTCCTGGTATCGCTACTCTCATTATTGGTCCTGAGGAGTTTATCTGTCCTGGATTCCCTGTGTTTCCAGCTCTTATGTGTACCAGTGAACATACTCTGGCCTAGCCAGATTTGTAAGGTAGAATTGGGGTCATGATAGTGGGTGGGGGTGGGGAGGACGCAGCATTAAAGAACTAGAGGAAAGTTGTATGTTTCATTGGTGCTGTACTGCACCCTGACTAGCTCATCTTCCTTGTGACCCTTCTATGAGGGGATGTGATCATGAGGTGTCGATGAGATCAGGTATCAGGCATCAGATACTCAGAACAAAAAATTATATCGATGTGAATGAGTGGGAGGGTGAAATAGAGACCCAAAGCCCATCTGTAGCTTTGGTTTTTTTGTTTTTGCTTTTTCATCAAACAACCTTGTGTGTTTCTTGTACCTCCAGCAATTTCTGACTATAAGACCATAAATATTTCTCTAGCGTTGACCCTCAGTTTTCTTGGTGTTAAATGAGGACAGTGAATCTATCTACCAAAATTATTATGAAAATTAAAGATAACCTATGTAAATAATAAGTATGTTTATTATGCCCACTTTATGTCTTCATATCAAATGTGTTCCCTAATTTTAACAAGAATATTAAATACTCATTATAACTTTGGGTATTTCTATCTGCTTCAGTTATCTCACCTGCATTATAGCAGCACTGATAGTGCTCCCTTGCCTCCAATTCTCATAGCTTTATAAAAAGGAATGCAAAAAGTAACTTGTGCTTATTCCTGATCCCAGAAATATTCATTAACTGATTATTGACACATTTACTGTCCAGCTTGCTGTTGAGGATTGAAGAAGCAATATATACGCAGCAGAATGCCCTCACCTTATTAACTAGGTTAAGTATCATCATCAACCTCCTCTACAGTAAAATCTTTACTGTAATGGGTGGGAATGGGGAGAGGGGAGGGATGGGGAGGACATAAAAAAGGAGGATTTAACACACAAATATATATATAAATAAATAAATTAAAAAACCCCAGATCCCTTCCACCCCGGATCTCAGTATTGGTCTGAGGGGCTGAAAAAAGAGGAAAAGTAAAACTGAAGGGGACTTGGAGTCTTTAGTGACACACAAGTTCATCTCAAACATAAATAAAAAAGGATTTTTATTATTCTCATGGTGTCAGATATACGTCTTCATTTTTTGTTTGAAAAAAAATCCGTTCTTAGATGGTATTATTTAGCTGTTTAGTCTCAGTCCACAAGATCTCGGAAGGCACCTCTGACCTGTCAGGAGGTTCTTCCAACAATGTTTAAACAGTGGGCACACTGAGCACAGCGCTCCTATGTCTTCTGTTCTCTGTGTTCAGAGTGAACTGGTGACGGCTAAAACCATCTTCGGTGCTGAACATGCACTCACTCTTCCTGTTCACCAAGGACTCGTCCTCACGCCTGCAGGGCCCTTGAGCACCCATGACTCAAACCATTGGACTATGGAAACATGCGACAACAGAAAGGGCAATGTCTCTCACCAGGAGTAGTGATACAGCATGGTCTGAGGACAATTTGGACAAGGCTGGCTCTCCTTATAACACATAGCCCTCACATAGGCCTGTAGAAACAGAAAACTCAAACTTCAAACTCACAGCCATTGAGTTGATGCTAACTCATAGCGACCCTATGGGACGGGGTTGCCAGAACTGCCCCTGTAAGTTTCCAAGGCTGTAACTCTTTAGAGGAGTAGAAAATTCCATCTCTCTCCCACCCAGCATCTGTCTGGTGGTTTCAAACTGCGGACCATAGGGACCAACTTGTAACCATTATATCACCAGGGCTCTACTTAGAGACAGAAGGTACTCACTGATCTGATTTCAGTCAGCTAATTATATTTTGAAAATTGACTTTTCTTCTATGGCTAGATTTGTTGGTCACTTTAAGGAAGGAAATAAAATAGATCAGCGAAACAACCTTCTTTCAAAATTATAAAAAATGATAACTGCATACTGCAAGAGGAAAACAAACTGAAAAGTAATTCAAAGGTAAATTGGGGATGGGGTATAATAAAACAAAAGCTATAATGAGAGTTATTCAATTATAATTTTGTGGGCAATAAAGAATAATACCTCATCACACACACACACCACAAAACATTTTTAAGGTCTACAACTGTGAGTAATTGTTTTAATCAAAGATTTCAGTGAGGTTATAATAGGTAGCATGTAAACAATCAGCTAATGAAATGAGCCATGAAAAATAAGATAAATAGTTTTAACATCAGCCTTCTCCTTGCTTTCCATTTTTAATAAAGCAATGAGAAATGTATGCCTACAAAAGGGCATGAATAAAGTTGAAGTGGATGTATAATAAAACAACATCACTAGCTGGAGGCAATGTGATTAGTCACCTGAACTGTGGACAATAGAGTCTGAATGTCTACAGGTAATAGATATGACAAAATCTGCAGATCAAATCCAACATACTTATGTCATACATGAACCTTACCCACTAAACTTTAAAGCATATTTACATTTTTTATATTTGTAGAATAGCTTAGTCGCTACTGTTGATTCAGCCTCGTAATGACAATATGCACAACTGAGCAAATCACTCCCTGGTCCAGATCCATCTGCCCCGTTGTCATGCTCGAGCCCCTGGTTGCAGTCTCTGTCCATCCACCTTGTTGAGGGTCTCCCCCCTTTGCCTCAATAGTCTTTTCTTTTCTTTTTTTATATTCTTAATGGAAAAATTGGTAAAAAAAAGAATAATATTCAGAAAAGCTTAAATAAAAACCAGGCATTGATAGAACCCCCAGCTAATAACATAGTTATTATTTTGTGTTCTTCATTCTAATCTCTTTTGTGTGCATACATGTGTATAGAGATATTGCAAAATGAGATTCTTTCTGCATAAGTTATATTCTCTTTTATAGTGTTTATTATTTTACACTCAAAGATAACAAGTTTAGCTGTCTAAAATATTTATAGCATTATAGAAATCACAAAGTAGAAGAGAAATTAAAGGAAATATGCTCTAAACTACATAATTGATGTCAGAGTGCAGTAAATTAGAAATGTATTTGAGTGACGGGAGGAAAATTGTAAACACATAATTCAACCATTATGCAAGTGTTTGACTTTCCCTGAGACATCTTTGCTTACACCTTATTGACAAAGAGTCCAGTACTTCCCAATGGCGCCCTTCCCATTTTGACAATTCTTGTATTCTGTGAGAAATCCTGGTGGTATCGTGGGTGATGTGTTAGCCTGCTAACCACAAGTTAGCAGTTCAAAACCAGCAGCTGCATATAATGATGAGTACAAGAATGAAGAAAATGTTCTAAAGCTGATTGTGCTGATGATAGTACAACTCTTCTTGATGTGACCGAACTATTGTTAAAATTATATACACCAGCAGCTCCATGGGAGAAAAATGAGGATTTCTACTCCCGTAAAGAGTTACAGTCTCAGCAACCCACAGGGAACTTTCTTTCTATCCTGTCCTTACAGGGTCACTGTGAATCAGAATCAACTCAATGGATGTGAGTTGGGTTTTTCAGTTTTCATTCACTAGAGCAGAGCTGATAACTGTAGCATATAACCCACAAAGCAAATCACATAAAGTCTAAAAATTCTCACCTGATTGGTAGCTAGTTGTCAAGAACTGATTCCGGGCTCCTTCCATCTTTGGAATAAAATTCTTAACACATCCCTGCCATTAGCATCAAGTCAATGGGAAATGAAGAAGAAGGAGAATGTTGTAAGGAAGGTGTTGACGGACCGGGCCTGAAAGCAGCCAACATCAGATGTCATATCACTGGTCAAAACATGATCACATGGAAATACCTAATTGCACAGGGGGTTGGAAAATGCTATTTAACTGTATGCTTAAGTGGAGGAGAAAAGAGTATAGTAAATCTTGAGAGTCTTTGCCACAGTCTGTTCTTTAAAAAGTTAATTCTCAAGTCACGGGCTCAGAACTAAGGGGCATAGTCTCAGGAGACACATAGGTCAATTGGCATAATTCACAATAGCAAATGCAGTCTGACAAACTGACAGGTAGATGCTAAAGATGGATGTGGGAGCATGGGGGTAACAGTCTATCTGCTGCTCATTGAAAAACCCGATATCAATAGAATGGGTGCCCTATTTCATAAGATAGGACAAGTGAGCCCCATTCTAACATTTTGTTACATATAGATAATCCCAAATCCCAGATTAATTTTTATTTTAATAATTTTACAATGTTATATCTTTTAAACATGTATCATACATATTGCCGGCAAACTTAAATAATTTATAAATGACTAAAGATGCATGCATATTAACTATGCTGTTATGTCTAGAAATATTTATGTCTCTTGGGATATAAGTATGCAAATTTGAATTATACAAATTTGCAGGTTTCTAAATCAAAATGGCCCCAAATGAAGACAATGAAGAAAATTTGGAGAACTTATTCATAATGAACATAAAATGTGTGAAACCATTGTTTAAGCATTTGAAAAATTATTTTGTGGAAGAAATATTAGAACTATTTATGTTATCTTGGGGGCGAAAGCAGCCAATCAACAGGAAACTCTGGCTCATCATGAGAGTTAACATTTTTGTGCATGAATTGGGTGAAAGTTTACAGAGCAGGCCAGTTTTAATGGAGCAATTCATCCACATTTTGTTTCAGCTCATTGATTGAAATACCCACAACGAAACCTCACTGACACCATTTCTTCCCTATGTTCCTGCTTCCCTCTGTGTCTTTCTCAACCCTCCGGACCTTTGTCCTTGGATAAATGCTGCTCTTCTTACCTTAAATGTCTGGTTGCTCTAAGGTGTGCCGTGTTAGTGTTTCCTTTTAGACCTGTCCATTGTTTGGCCAAAGATTGAGCCCTGGGGTGAGGTCATACCCAAACCTGAATAGTAGCTAAAGGCCATAGTTTCAGGCGGGTTCCACCAGTCTCTAACTGACCAGTAAACCTGATCATCTTTAAGATTTTGAGTTTAATTCCATATTCTTGCCCATCCTTTCCCTGATTCTATCAGGGACATTTAGAACAGTTGTCAGTGGCAGCTAGGCATATTCAGTTCTGGTTTTCGGGTTGTGGAGACTGATTCCCATAGTCCATTAGTCCATTGAACCAATGGTCTCCATGAACCTTATACTTGCATCACTGTTCTTTTCTTCTGACAGGGACAAATCAATAGTTTCCCTTTATAGGGCTCTTCACAAGTTTTAGGGACCCTGCTTGCTACTCCTGAAAGTAGAAAAAAACTATGTCATTGGCATTTCAAATACCAGTATGGTCACCCAAAGAGAATAGGTTTCAGCAGGGCTTCCAGACCAAGAACCGACTGTGAGGCAGGAATAGACTGCCCACTTTGGAGGAATTAGACACTGAAAACCGGATGACATCAGTGGAACATTGTTCCATACTGAAAACTTCCTGAATAGCAGACGAGCATTTTCAGAGAGAGTGTCTCAGGATGAGCCCGTTAGGTCAGAAGACACTCATACCCTGCTGGAGGAAGAGAAGCCGCCGCAAAGTGCAGTGGACTACAGACTGGCAGGAATAGAATAGAGCCCTCAGAGTCGTCAGCTGCTGATGCGGTACAGCTCACATGAAAAGTAACAGCTGCACACATTTATTAATTCTTGGAACTTAGGATGTAAGGATCATGAAGTTAGGAAAATTGCAAATTGTCACAAATTAAAAGGATGAAGATCCATATCCTGCACATTCGTAAGCTAAACTGTACATTTATTGGCCATGTGGAATCACACATTCATAGAAGTTACTATGCTGGGAATGACAAATTAAAGAGGAATGGTTTCATATTTGTCACCAAAGAGGACATTTCAAGATCTGTCTTGATGTACAATACTGTCTATGATAGGGTAATATCTACCCGCATACAAGGAAATCCAGCCAATACAACTATTATTCCTATCTATGCACCACTCACTAAAGCTAATAATAAAGAGACTGAAGAATTTTTTAGTGTCTCCAATGTGAAACTGATCAAACACACAATCAAATGCACTGACAATGATGGCGATTCAAGCACAATGTCTGGAAACAAAGAGGAAGGAACGGTGGTAGGAAAATCTGGCCTTGGTGACAGAAGCAATCCTGGAGATTGCATTGAAAACACCATTTTCAAAAACAAAAGGAAACTATACACATTGACTTCTCCACATGAAATACACAGAAAGCAAATTGAGTACATCTGTGGGAAGAAGTGGTGGAGAAACTCAAAAGTACCAGGAACAATGAGGCCAAACACCGACTAGGAAGCAGGGCCTCAATTGTTCGTTTGTTAAGTGTGGGCTGAAACTGAAGGAAGCTTTAAAAGTCCATGAGAGCCAAAATATCACCTTGAGTTTAGAGAACATTAAGAACACATCTGTCATATTGAACATGAATGACCAAAGACCTGGTGAACTGTGGGATGACATAAATTATGAATACCCAGATTGCAGAAAGTCAGGGAATCCCAGAACCCATGTGCAGGATCCCCACATTAGTTAAACCTTGGGTGAATCCCCTCTGACCATCGTTGAGGGACATAAATAGCCCTTCCATCAGCAGAGAGCTTTGTAAAGTTGATTATGGTAGATGTAGTTATGTGAAAATGTAATACCTAATTATTTGATTTATTTCTTGACCTATTTTAAAATTGTTTCACCTTATAATATCGTGTGCTTTCTTTTGGAGTGAGTTTTTTCTATGTTATGTCTAGTCATTTGCGTTGAGTTTTTGTGTGTGTGATTGTTTGCTTCATGTTTTATTAATATGATTTTCTATACGTGAAGCCAGGTATAGGTAGATCTATATAGACAGTAAATTAACTGATAAGCTCCTAGAAGCCTGGTGAGGGGATGGAGGGAAACTGTGAATGAATACAACAACAATGAATATAAGAAGAAAATGTCCTGAAATTGAGTGTGGTGCTGATTGCCCAAATCTTCTTAATCTAATTGAATGATTAAGTTGTATGATATATAAAGTTTATCCCAATTAAAAGCTAATAAAATAACAATATACATAAAGAAAGCAAAAGGTAAAGAAAGTATCAAAGTGATGTCAGAAGAGAATCAGAAACTTGCTCTTAACTGTAGAGTACTCAGGCAAATAGGAAGACGATGAAGTCGAAGAGCTGAACAGACAATCCCCAAGGTCAGCTTGAGAAGACAAAACGGTCTTATGACCAGTGCAGAGTCTTAGAGCTAGGAAACCAAAACTGAGAAAATGTTCAGGGTGTCTTAAACTGAAATAATGGGGAAAATGCATACCCTGAGTTGCAATATTGAAAAATTATTGGGGCAGAACTTTAATGATGCAGGAAGCATTAAGGAGAATGCGAAGAATAGAAAGTCATGCATTAAAAAGAGCTGGTCAACATTCAACCATTTCAATAGGTAGCATATGATCAAGAACCAATGGTACTAAAAAGAGAAGTCCAAGCTGCAGTGAAGCCATTGACCAAAAACAACTCTCCAGGAGTTCATAGAATATCGATTAAAATGTTTCAACAAGCTGATGAAGCAATGAAGGCACTAGCTCATCTAGGGCAAGAAATTAGGAAGACATAAAGGTTAGTCTCCAAACAAGCATCTATCTAAGTGAGTTGTCAATTGAGTCCACAGGGAAGAAGCACACCATCATTAGTGACTGAATGTTTATGTAAATCATATAATCCAAAGTCGAATGAGGAATTAGTATCGGTGCCTAAATTGTGAGAATCCATTTTGCAGAAGACTACGGATGGCAGTGGGAACCCAAGATACATTTGTGGGAACTACATAGGAAACAAGCTTCCGGTGATTTCCCGCTATCTATACTTGAGGGATGGGAGGAAAGTGGTTCCTAAACAGAGTGCACTGAGAGATGAGTGTAGAAGATCAAAGGGATAAGCCTGACTTGAACAGAACAACTTGGTCAGTTGATCCCCGCTCTGATGCACGCTGGACATAATCTGGTTTCCAGCATTTTCTGTATTTTTGTTTGTTCCTATTAGGGTTTATCTCGGAGGTGTTATGTCACAGGGGGCCACCCTCTTGAAGTTGTGTTATGCTTTTCTGGGTTTTGGCATATGAAACACAGCATTGATGAACCGATAGGTAAAGCAAGTAGCATCAGGTCTTGATTTTTTTTGGGTGGTGGGGGGCGGTTGACAGTAGGGATAGCTATAAAAAGGAGCTGATGTCAAGGGGTCCAGGAAGAAAAAGAATATTTGGAAACTGGTAGCAATGTACCATTCTGCTTGATGTGACGGAACTACAGAATGATATGATATACGTATTAACTCTCAATTAATAATAAAATTTAAATGTATATATATAAATTAGGAAGACAGCTACCTCGCCAATTGAATGGGAGACATCCATATTTGTACCCATTCAAAAGAAAGATGATCCAACAAAATGCTCAAACTATAGAACAATATCCTTAATATCACGTGCAAGTACAATTTGCCAAAGATCATTCGAGAATGTTTGCACCAGTACAATGATAGGGAGCTTCCAGAAACTCAGGCCAGATTCAGAAGAGGATGTGGAAAAAGGGATATCATCATTGACTTCAGATAGACCTTGGTTAAAAGCAGAATGTACCAGAAAGATGTTTCCTTGTGTTTTATGAACTAGGAAACAGTTTTCAACTGTGTGTATCATAATACATTATTATAGTTTGAGAGGAATTTCAGAACACTGTCTTGTGTTCATGTGGAACCTGTACATAGATCAAGAGACAGTTGTGCAAACAGAACAAGGGAGCACTGCTTGTTTTAAAATCAAGGTATGTGTGTGTGTCAGAGTTGTATCATCTCACCATACTTGCTCAATCTGTATGCTGAGCAATAACCTGAGAGGTTAAACTATATGAAAAAGAACTCGGCATCTGGTTTGGAGAAAGACTTATTAACAACCCTCAATAAGCAGATGGTACCACTGCTGCAGGAAATGAAGAGGACTTGCAGAACTTGCTGATGGAGATAAAGGATGGCGGTCTTCAGTATAGGTTACAATTTATTGCATAGAATTTTTAAAATCCTCAATAATGGGCCATTTGAGTTGTGATAAAGGAGATCAATGGAGAAAATATGAAGTTGCCAAACATTTCATGTTGCTTCGATCTGCAATCAATGCTCATGGTAGTAGCAGCCGAGAAGTGAAACCACACGTTGCGTTGAGGAAGTCAGCTGCACAAGACTACTTTAAAGTGTTAAGAACCTAAAATGTTACTTTATTTTTAATCGCCTCATATTCATGTGGAAGATTTCTACTGAATAAGGAAGATGGAAGACGATGTGATTCATTTGAATTATGGTACTGGTGAAGAATATCGACAGTATCATGGACTGGCAAAAAAATAAAAGGGCCTGTCTTGGAAGAAGTACAGCCAGAATTCTCCTTAGAAGTAAGGATGGCAAGACTTCATCTCACCTACTTTGGATATGCGATCATGAGAGAGTAATCCCTGGAAAAGAACATCATCCTGGCTAACCCAGAGCACCAAACCAAGCTCATTGCCAATGAGTCAATTATGATTCATAGTGACCCTAGGGGACAGGGTAGAAGTGGCCCTGTGAGGCTCTGAGACTGTGATTCTTTTTAAAATTGTTTTATTGGCATATACATCACATATCACACAATTCAATCCATCAATAATAATAATAATAATATTTGTATAATCATTGCCACAATCAATTTCAGAATATTATCTGATCCTACTCACTGTTGTTAACTCTCTATTCCCCCATTCTCTCCTGTCATGCCAGTCATACTGTCTATAGATCTCCCTATCCTGGATTTCATATACAGAAAATCATACAAAAAACAAATAGCAAGCAAACAAACAACCAAACAAACAACCAACAACAATGACTAGACAGAACATAGAAACCCTCAATCAAGGAGAAAGCAGAAAATAACAAAAATTAAAACAGCATTTAAATGGATCTAAGGGAGATCAGATGATAAGGGATTACATTTTAACCTAACTCCATCTGCCGTAATTTATTTACTTTACCATCCTCTCTGTCTGATAGTAAAGCTATTCACATCCCTTGACTGTGGTCACAGAAGCGTCACCAGATACTTACACCATGTGGGGACCTGCAAATGGATTTCGAGCTTCCACTGTCAGGTATGGCCTTCTGCAAACCAGGTATTCATAATTTTAGCTCTGGTACCATTCCCTCCTTCATATTTGGATTTTATTATTTATAACCCTTGGGTCACAAAGGCCAGTGTGCGTCCATCATGTGGACTTAGTGAACACCTCATTAGATAACTTTACTTGGCATGATCCTGTCTTTGTAAATTAGTGTTGCCCTATTAACGACCCCCATTTTTTGTGTAACGTGTCTAGTCACTTAAGAGTTTTATCTAAGTCAACAATTCATGTATTGCAGTCCGAAGCTGGCCTTCACCTGCATAATTCCCTATTCTCAACAGTATTTCAAATGCTATTGCTGTTGCTGTGATTAGGTGCCATGGCATCAGTTCACATCCAGGGACCCTGTGCACTCCCTCCCCACGCCCTGCACCGTTCCCCTGCGTGAGCTCCTTGTTGCGGTCACTGTGTCAAGCCATCTGTCAAGGACAGTCCTTCTTCAGGCTGGCCCTCGACTTTACCAAGCATAAGGTCTTTCTCCAGGGACTGGTCGCTCCTGATAATATATACAAAATACATGAGATAAAGTCCCCCTTCTCCTTGCCTCTAAGGAGCATTCTGGCTGGACTGCATCCAAGACAAACGTGTTGGTTCTTTTGGCAGTCTGTGGGATTTAAATTTTTCTTCACAGGCATCAAAGTTCAAATGCACAGATTCGTCTTCGGTCTATCTTAGTTAATGTCACACTGTCACATAGATATGAGGCCAATGCCTTGGGTCAGACACACCTTAGTAACCAAAGAGTCCACCCTGCTTTTCGAAACTCTTAAGAAGTCTTGCACTGCCGATTTGCCCTATGAAATGCCTCATTTGATCTCTTTACCATTGTTTGTGGATCAAAGGAAGACAAAACCCTTGACAGCTTCAAACTTTTCTTATCCAGTTGGGGGGACTTTTTGTTTGTGTGTTCACATTGAGTTGTAAACCATGCTGAAGGCTGCCATCTCTGATCTTCATGAGCAAGTGTTCAATTCCTCCTCAGTGGCAGCAAGGAGGTTTGTCATCTGCATATTGAAGGTGGTTAATAAGCCTTCCTCCAATCCTGATGCCAAATTCTTCTTCATATAATCCAGTTTCTCGGATAATTTATTTAGTATACAGATTGAATTAGTGCGGTGAGAGGATACAACCCTGACACACAACTTTCCTGATTTTAAACCATGCAGTATTCCCTTGTTTTGTTAGCATAACCACCTCTTGATCTATGTACAAGTTCCACATGAGCACAATTAGGTACATCCTATAGATAATTGTAATTTCTACACCATTGGCTAAATCAATGGCAGTATTTTCATCTCTTGCCACACTGTCTTAATTATTGTAGCTTAGTAGTAAGTATCGAAATCATGGAGTGTTGTTCTTTCTGCGCTCACAGAAACCCTGCACAGGGTTTCTGATATTGTAAGTCTGGAATGGCTGATGGATTTGAACTGCTGACCTTGAGGTTAGCTGTCCCCATTGTGTAACCCATTATGTTTTTAGAGCCCCTTTTGAAAGCGAAAAGCATGGTGCATACATATTCATGAGCAAGTTTTAAATTCAAGTACAAAATATCGCCTTTCCTTAGATCATCTCCTTATACTTGACCACATGAAATCCACATGTAACATGTGGGAACAGGATGAAGCAATGTGATCCTGTGCTATTCTTGCTGTGGTCTCCATCATGATGCAGGCCTAACAGAGGTGGGAGGGGAGGTTGTAAAATCAAACATATTTTTGTTGTTATATATGTTTCAATTGGGGAGAGATTTGCATAACCTAAAACTAACCATTTTATAATGCATAATTCATTGGTGTTTGGTGACCATCCCTTCTATTTCCAAAACATGTTCTTCTCTCCAAAAGGCAATCTACTATCCATTAAAGAGTCTCTCCTTTCTCCCTCCTCCCAGTCCTAGGCAACCACTAGTCTACTTTCTGCCTCTATGGAGCCATTCATCCTCTACATTGCATACAAATGGTATATGTAACTTGACTGTATGTTTTCTTTCACTTAGCATAATGTTTTTAAGTTTAATCCATATTGTAGCATGCATCAGTACTGCATTACTTTATGAGGCTGAGTAACATTTCATGGCACATATATTTCATATTTTACTTACATACATTGAAGGACATTCTATTGCTTCTTCCTTTCAGTTCTTGTGAGTAGCCTTGTGAATATATATGAATACTCATGTATAAGTTTTAAATTCCTTAGAGTTTATACCCAGGAGTGGAATTGCTGGGTCACCTGTAACTCTATGCATGATTTATTGAGGAACAACAAAGCTGTTATCAGCAATAGCAACACCAATTTATATTTCGATCAGCAATGGAAGAAGGTGGCAATTTCTCCATGTCCTCTCTAACAGTTGTTATTTTTTTTTTTAATTTAAATTATAGTAATCCTAATGGTCATGAGGAGAAAAGATTGAAGTTGTCAAGGATTTCAATCAATGATCATGGGAACAGCCATCAAGAGATAAAATGGGTCATTACATTGTGTAAATTGGTTCCACAAGACCTCTTTCTGGTGTTGAAAAGAAAAGATGGGGGGGGGGGGCTAGAAAGAAAGAAAGGAAAAGATGTTACTTTGAGGACTGAGGTGCACCTGCCCAAAGTCGTGTATTTTAAATTGCCTTATAACACGTGAAAACTCTACATTTAATTAGGGAGACCGAAGAAAAAGGGTGCATTGGAACAACGGCGTTGGCGAAGAACGCTGAAGGGCACGGGCTGCCCGAAGACCAGCAGGGCTGTCTTAGAAGAAACACAACCAGAACGGTCTTCCCAGGCAGGGTGGCAGGCTTCCCTCATGAGCTTCGGACATGTCATCGGAGAGAGTCGTCCCTCGGAGCCACATCATGTTTTGTCAAGTGGAGGGACAGCATGAAAAAGGACGCAAACCTAAGAACAGTTGGGAGGATGGCGCGGGACTGCGTGGCAGGAGTGGGCGGTGTTTGGCTGTTGGACATAAGGTGGGCAGGAGTCAGGACTGGCGTGGCAGCACGGACCGACAACAGTGGCTATGCAATGGTTGTTCTCCGGGTGGGTTTTATTTTTCATTTTTCTTTTGGCATATCCTAGCTTTATTCAGTGGCCCACGCCGCAGAGTCAATATGAAACCACGGAAAGTCCTGTCCGTTTAATAACAATATAAAAAACCCAAAATGGAAAATGCGGGGGCCAGGGAAGAGGCCTCGGGGCACCAGGCCCAGCCCCAGGGCACCCCTCTCCCCCCTATTGCTGTTGCTACAAGGTCAGGTCGGGGGCCAGTGATTGTCCTGTGGGAGCCACCGTTCACCTCCTGTGGTTTTGATTTGCATTTTCCTATTGGTTAATGAGGCTCATCATCTTTTCATGTGCTTATGGACTATTTCCATACCTTCTTTCAATAAACATCTATTTCAATCTTTTACCGAGTTTTTATTTGAGTCATATCTTTTTGTCATTGAGTTATGTGTTCTCTATATATTCTGGATAGTAGAACCTTGTCAAAGATGATCTGCAAATATTTTCTTCTGTTATATAGGCTGTATTTTGACTTTCTTGATAGTATTCGTTGATCCACAGATATTTGAAATTTTCGTGTTCAATTTATCTATGTTTTTTCTTTCATATCTTGCACTTTTGGTACCATACCTAGTAAACCATTATCAAATCCGAGGTCATGAGGATTTGTTCTAAGAGTTTTATTCTTCTACATCATTCCGCCCAGGAGGTACAATATGGCAGCTCCACAGAGTCTCAATTGGCCTCAGATAGCCTGCGCCCCACCATCCCCGCCAGCCGGTCGGCCACACGCGTCCATCTCGGTGGGCTGCTCATCCCTGCCGCGTGCCAGGACCGGGGTCTGGTGCGGACTGCCCTCCGTCCAGGGAAACGGGCGCGGTGGGAAAGGCGGCCTCCCCCTCACCGTGGGTCACTCACCGCATGTTGCTGGGGAGCCTGGTGCTAAAGCATTCCTTTACGACCTGCTTCTGGGCCTGGGTTCCTCTGTAGCAGAGCAGCTCCCTAGCTGCGATCTATTGAAATTCAGCCCTTGACACAAGGGTTTGGTAAATAAAAAAAAATTTTTTTTAAGTATGTAAGTCATTGATATATCCTGAGTTAATTTTCACATATGGTGTGAATCTGTTACACTGGGTTCTCTAGAGCAGCAAAACCAGTAACACAGCGCTATGTGAACCGTTTTTCCTTGATAGAAGCATCTCTCTGAACATGCACAGCTGTAGGAGAGTCCAGTGTGTTTGTCACATATAACACTAGAGGCTTTTCCTCACACATGTGGCTGCTTGGCGCTGGGAAGCTGAGAACCCAGCAGATCAGAAGCAAATGCAGAGACAGATGGAGAGATCAGATGTTATAGCAGACATGGATCCAGGAGAGCTCCCAAGTTAGCAGACAATATCCCAGGCCAGCGGCACACATTCACATTCCAAGTGACCAGACTTCAAAAGCAGGAGAGCAAAAAAGGGAACGAGAGAAGGCCGGTTCTCTGCAGTGTCTCTTTCATAGCTTTCAAAGAGTCCGCACCGCACGGAGACATCATGCGGCTGTAACCTGCACCGAAGGGAGGAGGGCATACCGCCAAACCTGCAGAAGCTGGCCAGGCCAACTGGACACAAAAGCCAACTAACACAGGTTTCAAATTAACTTTTTTTTTTGTTTGCATATGGAGAATTAGTTATCTTGGCATCATTTTTTGAAGAGACTATTCTTCCCCAAAACTGAACTTAAACCCCTTATTAAGTATCAACTGACCAATGATATATTAATCTATTTCTGAAATCACAATTAGGTTTCACTTACTTACATCATCGTGTCGCTGTGACACATTTGGTAATTCTCACACTATTTCAAACTTTATAGTAACTCTGTTGCACACTTAATAGACTACAATATAATGTAAACCTAATGTGTGTGTACACTAGGAAACCAGAAATAAATCACATAATTCGCTTTTTTGGTGGCATTTAATTACTTTATTGCAGTGATCTGGAACTAAACCCACAATATCAATACCAAGATATGTTTGTATCTGTTGATTTTTATTCCAATTACACACTGTTTTGGTTACTGTCAATTTTCCAATTGAGAAGTATTGAGTCTTCTTATTTTGTTTTTCTTCTTCGAGATTGTTTTGACTATTTAAGGTCCCTTGAAATACCATATAAATTTAAAGAATGATTTCTCCACTTATGGGGAAAAAAAGGAAGGAAGGAAGGAAAGAGAGAGGAGGAGAGGAAGATGAAAAAAGAAGGAAGGAAGGAAGGAAGGAAAGGTGTTGGGATTTTTATAGAGATTGCACTTCATCTGTAGAACAATTTGGGAAGTGTTGGCATTTTAGCAATATTGTCTTCCAATGCATGAACATTGAATGTCTTTTTATTTCTTTAAGCCTTGTTTAACTTCTCTATCAAAAGTTTTGAGCTCTTCATAGTACAAGTCTTGTACCTCTTTGGATTACTTTATTTCTATGTACTTTATTTTTTTATGCTATTGTAAACTGACGTGGTTTCTTAATTTGGGGGAGATTCTTTATTTCTAGCACATGGAAATATAACTGATTTTTGTGTGCTGATCTCTTATCCTGTAAATTTGCTGGATTTGCTGAATATGTCTAGGAAGTATTTTTGTTGTTGTTTGAGACCGTGTGATCTGAAACTGGAGATCATTGTACTTATATTCTAAGATAGATGCTTTTACTTCTTTCCTTTTCCTAATTCTCCGAGCTGAAAATTCTGGTACAATATTTAAGACAAGTGACAAAATGCAAATCCTTATCTTCTTCCGGCACTTAGGTGGGGGAGAGTTTCAAAATTTCACCATGGAGGATAATTTAGCTGAGTGGTTTCCACAAATGCTTTGTATCAGTATGCTGTGTATTTTTATCATGAGAGGGTGCAGGATTTTGTCAAGTGAATTTTCTGCACCGATTGAGATGATTGTGTGTAAGCTCCCTTTCTCTATGAATGTGTAGCAGCATATTGATTGCTTTCATACACTGGATCATACTCCTGGGATAAGTCCCTCGTGGTCATGCTCTGCAGCCTCCTTTTAATGTGCTGATGTACTGGGTTGCTAGAATTTTGTTGAGTATTTTTGCATCTATATTCAGAAGGGATATAAATCTAGAGTTTTCATTCTTGTGGTGTCTTTACTTGGCTTTAGAATCATGGTAATGCTGGTTAAGTTCAAGGTTCTGATTACATCTTAGATCAATCAATCCAAATACTGAATTTAGGCTGTTCTTGCAACATATAGTAATGGTCGGACTGAGTATTTTCTAAGAAAAAGGAGAACAGTCATAAGGCCTGCTTAGTTTTCAACCTGGTTCCTTTTGGTTATTTGGAAATTCAGTCAGATGTGATACCTCCCACATAAGTGATTGCAAATAAAAGGAGTTTAGTGCAACCATGGGATATATAGCATGCAAGCGGCAAGCAGGAACAATCCTATACAGATCTGGCACTGAATATGACTATTATACTCCTACTAATACTTCAGTATTTGTAACTTCAGTAGTCTAACATATATACATTCCTTGCTCATAAAGTCTCCTTGAAGTCAGACAGCTTTCCAAGACTGCCCCTTTCCAAATAAGGATGTAGGTACCATCCATCTTGTATCAAGGCCATCTCAGATAAACAGCTTGCATGTTCACAAAAGAGATCACCTGGAAGCTGCTACCCACTTCTAACTGCTCCAGTCATGAATGCCTTTGTCATTTCTGCTGACAGACTACTGTCCTGACTGGAAGGATCTGGAAAGTTTTCCTGTGGGCCGGGAAGGGAAGGAAAGATGGCTATTGAGAGCCCAAGTTATTCGTACCCCAACCTACTGAAAAGCTGCTGCAGCCTGGATAAATAAGTAGGATAATTAGTGCTTTGGCTATAAAAATATTGTAATTTCTATGTTACTTTTTAATTGAAAATGCAACTATGAAGTGACTCTTCCCACCAAAGAATGAGAAATTCAAGACATCCTTTCAAATTGTGTAGCTATACAACATGGGTATTGAGTATATACATATATGTTCTTAGATGCTGTTGAATGGGTTCCAACTCATAACAACCCAGTGTATAACAGAGCAAAACACTGCCCAGCCCTGACTCATCCTCACAACTGTTCTCCTGGTGGAGCCCATTGTTTCAGCCACTGGGTCGATACATCTTATAAAAAGGCCTTCCTTTATAAAATTGTCCCTCCACTTTACTTGACATAATATCCTTCTCCAGAAGGAGGCCCAGTGCCATAGTGGTTCCACGTTGGGCTGCTAAGCACACGGTCAGCAGTTTGAAGCCATCAGCCTCTCCTTGGGTGAAAGATGAGGCTTCCTACTCCTGTAAAGAGTTACAATCTGGTTGGAAACCCACAGCTCTATGTGTCTTATACTGAATATACATGTAGAAAGGTAATAATGATCAAGTTATTAAAAATGCTGCAAGTTGTAGTAATAAAGAATCATTTATTATTTGCTTAGCAAATGGTAGTTACAAGGAAGATGTAGAGCATCTTTGGAGAAATTTTCCAAGGAAATCAACTAATAATTAGTATTTGAAACACACACTAAGTAGTAAAATAATAGGAAAATAAAATGACTTGAAAATGGCAGAGTGTCTTGAAAGAGTAGCAATAAAATGCAGTTATTGTAATAAAAACATTCCTTGATTAAACACACGCAGTATGCCAAACAGTGAACAAAGTATTTGACAAACATTTTATCCTCCCAGTAATACAAAGGATGCGTTTTACCCGTTGCTGGTGAGTAAGCTCTGACTCATGATGGCCCCATGTGTGTCCGGTGGAACTATGCTCCATAGAGCTTTTCAATGACTCACTTATGGAAGTAGATAACCCAGTCTTTCTGTCATGGTACATCTTGGCGGACTTGAACCTACAATCTTTCAGATAGCAGTCAAGTTAATTAAGCATGTGCGCCAATCAGATACCTGAGGAATATATTGCTGTTCCCATTTAGGACAAAGGAAGACTTGGAGAGGTCATAGTAGTTAGGATTCTTGTTACTCCAAAGGGAATGCTATTGCAGAAACAACATGGAAATTCACTATCTCTCTTATGAGGAAACTGAGGGTAGGGCATGTTCCATGGGATAATATGTTCCTGATCATATTACCATCACCTCGGGTTATTTCCATTTTGCCACCTGCTGGACCAGTTGGTTCCTTTTTTTTAGTCATAAAATGGCTGCAATCAGGAAATGCTTCCTAATTTACGTCCAGCAAGAGAAAGAAAGAGAAAACTTACCTATCTTTTCAGAAATCACATGTCTTTCACTAAATTAATGGATCTCAATTAGGGCCCATTTTGTTCCAGAAAGTAAACAAGGTGCTACTGACCTCTAGGTAAGGATGCTTGTACACATTCTACAAGACCCACTCCCCACTACAAACAGTTATCCAATCCAAAATATCAATAAGGTTGAGGCTGAGAAATATTGATTTAGAGTACAGTTTCGTAAGGAGAAGAAACACATCAGTGCTTACCACTATAGCCCCAGCCTGCAGCTGTGCCTGGCACATAGAGCATGCGTGCTTAATACTTGTTTGAAGAATAAATAACAGGATTGGACCAACAAGTGATTCTATAGACACAGTAGGTATCATTATTCCCAATTTTTCAGAAGAGGATATTTTAGTTCAGAGAATTTAAGTGCCTCACCCAAAATCAGTCAGTCAGTTACATGATCATGACTAGAATTCAGTTTGCTATTAATGTCTAGTAGTATTCTTTCCTCACATGCCATTGAGTCACTTCCATTCTTTGTTTCTATTTTAATGTTTTAAATGAACTCGTATGTCATTAAAGACGCCAAAGCCACTTCAGTTTTCGTTTTCTTCCCTTTTCAGCCACTCAGAACAAGATTTAGATCTGAAGGCTAAGGAATCGGAAGGGTTTGCTTTTTTCCCATGAAGCAATTTTAATTTTATTTATTTTGGAGGCATTTTCCTCCAAGTTAAGCCCCCTATTTTTTTTTTGGTTCTCCCTTCATCCCTTCCCTATATCTGTTCCCTCCCCTGTCCCTGGCCTTTTTGTAGTCCTCAAAGTCTTGTCTATTGGTGTATAAATCGTATTTCTTGGTTTTTCCCTACAGCAATGGTGACATTGTTTATGTTTGTAAGATTGACTGAGTTTACTAAGCATAATCTTCTCTAGTTTTGTCCATATCTTGCAGTGTTTGGGAGCATTATCATTGTTTTTTATTGATATGCTGAGCCATTTTTCAATTAATAGTCTTTCCGCGTGACAGATTAGAACTGTCTCATACAGTTCTCTAGACTGGAATCTATATGTCTTTCTCCCATGTGGTTGTTGGGTGGATTTGAACTGCTAAACTGTAGGTTAGTTGCCAAACACTTTCATTCTCACACCTGCAGAATTCCTTACTGGTCATTTTAAAAATGTATCCATTGCATAGTAAGTGTAAGATAGCTGGTATATTGTTATCTTTCTTTTCCACGTTGGGTTTTAAGGCCTCATTAAATTTTACAGTCAAATGACCAAGTTTGGTATGGTTCAAAAACTCAATTTTTAATGGTATCAAGGAATCTGGAAAAAAAACACCTCATAATTATTAAGAGCCCCTATGTACTATGTTATTTATAATCTATTTATTTGTTCATTCAACTGAATTCATTGAAATATGGAAACTGATATTTAGCTGAGAATTCAGAAAAAGGATAGCATCTTTAAAACAGCCATTGACAAAAAATCCAAAATGTACATTTTAATTGATTGATGAACATCTAGTGAATTCTTTGATTTGGTTCTCATTGCTATTAGTTTCTGATTCCCCCCAACCTCTTCTGCCATAACCCTAAGAAACTATTAATCCAATTACTGTCTATATAGATCTACCTATCTTGAATTTCACATAAAGAAAAACACACTAACAACTAACAAAAACAATAAAAAGAAAACACAGGAAAAGATCAATCAAAAAGAAAGCAGAAAACAATAAAAACTAGAACAAATTAATAATGTGTCAAAAGAGGAGAACAAATCATAAAGTGTTACAGCTACGGCTGCATTGATCCATTTTCCGATGTGCTCTGTCTGACAGCAAGGCTATTCACATCCCTGGTCAGTAGTCAGAAGGGATTCTCTGGAGACTTAATTCACATGCAGACCCTGCAAATTCATGCTGGGCTTTGTGGTAGTGCATAATTTCATATCAACTTGAAGTTATATAAAAGTGTAGGGTGGTATTCAACCTGCCAATCAGGTCACAGCCTGATGGTGCCTCCTTATCAGTGTGGCTTTCTCATAAGGAGGGCCCTGGGAACCTCCCTTCTCTCTCTGCCTTCCCCTTCATGCTGGGTGACCCTGATTGCTGCCAGAGCCTCCACTATTGGAGCCGCGCCACTTTGCACCCACTGGCCTGTGGTCTTCCTGCATTATGTATAATTGTATGTGGCTTTGTGAGTCTGAAATTGAACTTACGGATTAGTACCAGACTTATGGACTTGAGTTGGACTGGGCTGGGATGTTTTCTTGATTATATAATTACTTCTTGATATAAAGCTCTTTCTTACACATATGTGAATGTCATTGGATTTGTATCTCTAGTCAACCTGGCCTAACACAGGCTTTCACTATGATTCGTAGCCTTCTGTAAACTGGAACAATGGCTCCCTTTTAATCAAATTTAGACTTCATGTTTCCAAGAATGTGCCCAAATCAATGTGGTAGATGTGGCCAGTTTTCTTAACCATGACATTACTACTATGTCAGTCACCAATGCCAAGGACATAAGAAGCTACATAGTAGATAGTAAAAGATAAGGTAAAGTCTATAATAGCTTGGTCCAGGTTTTCCCAGAATTGTACTCTTTTTTTTCACAATTCAGTGGTTCAATCATATTAAGAAGTGTTGTACAACCATCACCACAAACAAGTTTAGAATATGTTCTTGTACTTATTATTAATAACTGGACATTTCCCCCTAACCTCCACTGCCATAACCCCAAGAAACAATAAATTCAGTTACTATTTCTATGGATTTATCTATCCTGGATTTCATATACAGAAAACCATACAAAAACAAAAGCCTAACAACAATAACAAGGTAAAAGAGAAAAACTTCAATAGAAAAGAAACCAGAAAATATGAAAAACTAGAAGAAATTGATAATGAGTCAAAAGGTAAATCAAGACTTTAAATCTTGACAAGAGCAGAAAAACCTCATTTTTCTTCCAAAAAGCATGAAACATGTTAAAAATGCTGACCTTGTGGCTAGCGGCCCAGCTCAGAGCCCACTACACCAGCAGGGCTCCGAAGTATAGGGTAATGGAAACAAATTATTTTAAAAATGTATTATAAACTGGAAATTATTATGGAATGGTTTTATTTGAGGAGATTTAGAAACTCAGATCAAATACAAGAGAATCTTTAAAGTACTCACAATGTTTAGATAGAATGAGTTCACAGCATATCGCTTAGGTCATTTTACTCAAAATAGAAAATTTGTTTATGGGAGTAGAAGTTCATTTATTTTACTTATTCCCAAGACATGCACAGCTTCAGGAAATGATTCATCATCTCTTATTATCTTGTTTTTGAAATGACTACTGAAAATTCTACTTAGATGAAGGGAACATTCAAGGTAATTTCAAATGTTGAAAGACTATCTTGGCTTAAAATTTTTTTAAATAGGGAGAACATCAAAGAGTTTGTGAAAAAAATGCAACTAAAAGCTAATGGGATTTTCCATGAACTTTTTGAGTTCTGTGTGTGTGTGTGTGTGTGTGTGTGTGTGTGTGTGTGTGTGTGTACACACACACATTTATATCCATCCCATTCTGCTGGGTTCCCTAGGTTTCCTACACAACTCACATAGTCCTTAAGTGGGTCTGGGAGAAAGTGAGACCTCAAGAAAAATATGGATTCAGTACTAATCTGTAGCTCTGAGCCACTATTAGCAAAATTTCAGAACAGGTTTTCTAACTCTGATTTCTAGGTTCATAACTCATGCTGTGTTGTTAGGTACCAGTGAGTCAACTCTAGCTCATATAAACCTCATGAATAATAAAACAGAACTTTGCCAGGTCCTGAGCCATCCTCAAAAATGTTGCTATGTTTGATCCCATTGTTGTAGCGATGGTGCAAATCCATCTTAGTAGTGGTTTCCTCTTCTTGTTCCCAAGCATAATGCCTATCTCCAGCATTTGATCCATCCCAGTGACTTGTCCAGAGTCAGCAAGGAGAAGTCTGCATAGCTTTGCTTCAAAGGAACATTCTATGTATACTTCCTCCAACACAGCTTTCATACAATACCCTGCCATCTATTTGATTCCAACTCATAACAACCCTATAGGACAAAGTAGACCTGTTCCTGTCAGTTTGTATGGCTGTAGATATTCATGAGAGCAAAAAGTGTCATCTTTCTACCAAGGAGTGGCTTCGAACTACTGACCTTGTGCTTAGCAGCCCAATGTGGAACCCTCTACACCAGGACTCCTCACAGTTGCATCAAAGTTCAAATAACTGAGTGCCCTAACAAATAACTGAGCTGAACATGGTGACGTGGATCAAGTAAACCTGCGGGACTGGTGCCTTCAGGATCTTCATTTACTGACGGGCACAACTCTAGGTGAGAAGAAACAGCTGCAAAAATCCAATAATTGGAACTGGAATGTACGAAGTATGAATCTGGGAAAATTGGAAGTCATCAAAAATGAAACGGAACGTCTGAAGATTGATATCCTAGGCGTTAGTGAGCTCAAATGGACTGGAATTAGTAATTTTGAGTCAGATAGCCATACTCCCAGCCATACTATGCTGGGAATGACACAATCAAGAGGGACAGATTTGCATTCATAGTCAGAAAGGACATTGCAAGGTTTATTCTGAAGTCCAGTGAAGTCTGTGATAGGATCATATCTATCAATTTTCAAGGAAATTCAATCATACAAATATTATTCAAATTTATGCACCAACTGCAATAGCTAGTGATGAAGAAATGGAAGAATTCTACCAATGTGTTCAGTCTGAAAGTGAGTGAACATGCGATCGAGATGCATTGATAATTACTGGAGATTAGAATGTAAAAAAAAGGAAACAGAGGAAGGAACAGTAGCTGGAAAATATGGCCTTGGTGAGAGAAATGAAGCTAGAGATCACATGATAGAATTTTGGAAGACTAACAACTCGTAGCAAATACTTTGTTTCAATAACACAAATGGCAACCATATGCATGGATTTCTCCAAAGAGGATACATAGAAATCAATTGGCAACCATATGCATGGATTTCTCCAAAGAGGATACATAGAAATCAATTGACTTCATCTGCGGGAAGAGATCCTGGAGAAGCTCACTATCAACAGCCAAAACCAGGCGAGGGGCTGACTGTGGGACAGATCAACTGCTCATATGTAAGTTCAGGTAGAAGCTGAAGAAAATTAAAACAAGTCCTTAAGAGCCAAAAGATGACCTTGAGTCTATCTTACCTAAAGTTTTAGAATAGCTCAACATCAGATCTGCTGTAATGAACACTAATGACAGAAGACTTAATGAGCTGTCAGAGGACATCAAGAACATCATTACAAAGAAAACGAAAGGTCATTAAAAAGACAGGAACGAAGGAAGAGCAAACTGAATGTCAGAAGAGACTCGTAAACTTGTTCTTCATTGTGGAGTAGCTAAGGCAAATGGAAAAAATGATGAAGGCAAATAGTTGAACAGAAAATTTCAAAGGGTAACTTGAGAGGAAGAAGTCAAATATTAGAATGAAATGTGAAAAGACCTAGAGTTAGAAAGCCAAAAAGAAAGAATATGCTCAGCATGTCTTAAACTGAAAGCGCGGAAGACAAAATGCAAGCTTCAGTGGGAAAACTATTGAATAATGCGAGAAGCATCAAAAGAAGACTCAAAGAATACAGAGTTACTGTACCCAAAAGAACTGTGGTCAATATTCCAATATTTCATGAGGTTGACTATGAGCGAAAACCAATGATGCTGAAGGGAAAAGTTCAACTTGCACTGAAACCATGAGCCCAAAACAAGGCTCCAGGAATTGCTGCGATGCCAAATGAAGTGCTCCAACAAGCTGATGAAGCACAGCAAGCACGTACTCTCCTGTGCCTGGACATTCAGCTGACTGAAAGCGATCCATCTTTGCAGCCATTCTAAAGAAAGGTGACCCCACGGACTGTTCAAATTCTAGAACAATATCATCGATATTGCACACAAATAAAGTTTTGCTGAAGGCAGGGGAAGGGGGGGACACGTGCGCGCGCGCACATGCGGAAAAAAATTGTTTTTTCTGAAGATCAGTCAACGAAGGTTTCAGCAGTCCATGACAGAAGTTCAGGCCAGAATCAGAAGAGGATGTGTAATAAGGAATATCACTGCTGATGGATCTTGACTCAAAGCAGAGAATAGCAGAAAGATGTTTACTCATCTTTTATTGACTATACTAAGGCATTCAACTGTGTGGATTATAACTACAGATAATCTCAGAAGAATTGTGCTCATGTGGAATTTTTACATGGATCAAGAGACAGTAGTGCAAAAAGAACAAGAGAATACTGCATATTTAAAATAAAAAAGGTGTTCACCAAGGTTGCAGCCTCTTACCATACTTATTCAATCTGTATGCTGAGCAAATCATCAGAGAAGCTGGATTATATGAAGAACGGGGCGTGCGGATTGGAGGAAGGCTTATTAACAACCTGCAATAGGCAGATGATTCAACCTTGCTTGCTGAAAGTGAGAAGGAATTGAATTCACTTGCTGATGGAGATCAAGTATTGCAGCCTTCGTTATGGATTACAATTCAATGCCAAGAAGATCAAAATCCTTATAACTGGACCAGTAGGTAGCATGATAAACAGAGAAAAGTTTGAAGTTGTCAAGGATTTTGTCTTGCTTGACTCCTCAATCAATGTTCGCGGCAGCAGTGGTCAAGAGATCAAAAGACATACTGCACTAGGTAATTCTGCTGCACAAGACCTCTTTAGAGTATTGAAAAGCAAGGTTATTACTTTGAAGATTGAAGTGTCTTTGACCCAGGCCATAAACATGTGCCTCATACGTAAGTAAAAGCTGGACTTGAGGGAAACCATATAAAACTATGATCAATCTCCCCTCTGGTTTTCATTTTAGGAAAAGGACAATTAAAATGATCCCTCGTCTAAGAAAACTTCAAAAGTCTCATAATATCAAAATTGATAAGGATGTGGATACGGAAGAGCTTTATATACATTTTTTGTAAAAGAGTAAACTGGCAAAATTTAGAAAGCAATTTAGCAGAATTTAATAAAATTGAAAGTGAGCCTACCCTTCAATCCAATAATTCAACTCAATATAAAAACCTTAAATACATTTTAATGGCACATGGGGATATGTACAAGAATGTTAATAGAAGCAAATTTTTAAATACTCACCCACAAGAAACAATTTGACTACAATGGATTCTACTTAATAGACTTGGTGGTGCAGTGAGTTAAGCCTTTGGCTTAATTCCAGGCCAGCCATTCGAACCCACCAGCCCTGTGCTGAGAGGAAGGTCACGCTCACAGAGCCCATACGGATTTACAGTCTTGGGAACTCTAAGAAGAGTTCTACCCTGTTCTATAGAGTGGCAATGATTCTCGATTTACTTGGGTTTTTTGGTTTGAGGTATATTATTTTAGTGAATGACTAAAGTACTACAAATAAACATGTTGATTATCATAAGCATCATTTTAAATCAAATAAATACATTAAAATAAGTTTCAAATGTGAATATAGAAAAAGAGAAAGAGAATGCCATTTCTATCAAGCTGAAAACCATGAAAAATATTGTTAATAGCAAGATGCTTGTAAAATTGAAGACATTTGAAAAGGAATGGGAATTACCAAGATCAATTTTAGAACAGGATTCTGAGTGTGCTGGGGCATGACTGGAAGTTCAGAAATATTCCTTTTGGTAACATTTTATTTCTTAAGCTCATTATACAAGACTTGAACAGTTTATATGAGCAAGCGGTTCACTCCTAACCAAAAGGCTAAGACAGAAAACTCTTAGCCGCTCCACAGAAGAAACACCTGGTGATCTGTTCCTGACACAATTAAAACTCCAACATTGCCCTCGAGACAAATCCAACTAGTGTGGGTGCAATTCAAGTTACTGAACAACCTGTTCACTGCCCCAATGACCATTAATCAAAAAATGATACACAGGAAGGTAGTTTATTATTTCACACAGTTAATACTTACATAAGAACGATGAGAGGTCCACAAACTAAATTTATTATAAGAAAGCATTTTAAAATATTAATGAAAAAGATTAATACCTGACCAAAAAAAATTGTTATTTATTTAAGTTATTTTTATATTGTGTCATGATTGGTGCCCAAACTTGCAATATCTTTCGCATTTATGTGAACATCATCGGCTGTGTGATTTTCCCTGAACCATTTTTTCACTGTAGGAGTAGGATCCCTCCCATTCCTTTAGAGGGAAGCCAATTAGACAGTAGTCATTATGCTTGATGTATTAGAAAGAGCTAAGCCACTTACCTGCTCTTAATATCTTTGAGAAACCCCTTTCTGCTTCTACTGAGTCTACAGCAATTTTTCTGACAATAAATTTAGCTCTGAACACATTCAGGAATTGTACAACTCATGGGATAATATCTCATGGGAACTCGGGCCGTACATACTGCTGACACTAAGGACACCTTGTCACCTTCTGGTTGTTTGGCACTCTGTCTCTTTACATTCTGCGTTTGTTTGCTGAACTAACAAATACCAGGGAATGAAAATGTAGTGTTTCATCAAAGCGCAAGTTTTATGAAATGAGTAAACTATTACAAGCATAGCTCTGTCTAATTTTTTAGACCTGTGAACTGAATGAACATTACTACAGGTACTTAGAAGATGCTGTTGCACAGATAAACTTTAAAAAAGAGTCATGGATGTAAATTTGTGATTTCCACATTGGGTAACTGTCCAACCACCCACCTTACAGAGAACACAGATTACGTCATTTTGACAACCAGTTCACTGAACACACCTGTACTGCTGAACCAATGTGAACCGCCTGAATCCCCACCATTGATGCCAACCCATCTCGAACCTGTACGAAAGGGTAGAAGTGCCCCTGTGGGTGTCTGAGACCGTAAGTCTTTCGCGAGTAGAAAACCTCCTCTTTCCCTACAAAGCATCTCCTTGTTTCAAGTTTCTGATCTTGTCGCTATCGGTCCAGTGTGTGTCCAAATCTGACTTGGCAGCCCCTCACAGCCATCCACCAGTGACAACAACATAGACCGTCTTTTAAGTACTTTCTAACGTGAGAATAAAGAAGAAAGTACTGCTACAAAATCATAGAAACATTTGCTAAACAAAAATCTCAAAGTATGGAGCTGCTCTTTCTCGAGAGATCTTCCTTCTGGGGCTGTGCACGTTGACGGCAGTTTCCATCTTGCTAACCCTCCCTTAACGGAGACTGCGCTGTGTGCACCATGTCAAACAGCAGCTGTGGCATCCTCCAGGGATTTAGATGATGTGTTTTCTAAAAATATTCTTTGAGTTTGTGGAACAAAATGCGAAGGTCAAGACTAGGGTTGTCTGGTGGAGGGGGTAAAGTTTTCCAGTGGGATTGTTCTAGGACCACCCTTACCACTCTCAAAGAATGAGCAGATGCATTGTTACATTAAAAAACAATTTCTGGGCATTTCCTCGCCAATGCAGGTTTCAATTGGCTGAAAACGTTTTAATAAGGTCCCATGACTATGCTGACGTGGCCCGGGTGGTGTAATGCTTAAGTGCTGGACTGTGATCCTCGTGGTTGACAGTTTGAAACCACCAGCAGTTCTGGGGAGAAAGACCGCGTTTTCCACTCCTGTCAACACTTAGAAACCCACAGGGGTCGCTCTGAGTCAGGACTGACCTGATGGCAGTGAGTTGAGTTGATGTCTCTGCTTGTCCTGAGAGAAAATCTATTATGATTACCCTTTGGGAGCCCCATCAAAAACCTTCCTATTGATCTTTTTGCCTTGAGTTTAACTGGCCCAGCAGGATCACCTCAGAAGTTCCTGTTGGAGATAATTTTGTTTGGTTTGAAGGCACCTTAACGACACTAAGACAAATGGATAACTGAGAATATGTGTCTGTGGATGGTAGACAGGTTTGCCTATATTTTACTTTGAAGATGCCCGTGCATATATGAACTTGAACTACAGTAGCAATATTTTTGAATTGCCCGCACAATAGTAGAAATCAACAATATTAAGTTTTGTCACATCCAAATGATTTAAAATAAGTGCAACTTATTAACAATTATTATCTCCTACCCTACTCTTAAATTATTATTTCCCAGAATTATTTATATCATTAATCAGTAGTTTAATTTACATAGCATACAGTATTTTTTAACATGATAAATGAATAAAGGCAAATTATGCTGAAGATCAACTTGACCAAAAGAGTTACCTTATCTCTTTACAATAAAAAAGAGGAAAATGCAACGGATAAGTCTTTCTTATGAGAGATCAAGAAAGTGTGACACATAATTCAGCATCCAAATTAGAACACCTTTGAGAGCGAAATATAGAAGTTTTCAATTAAATTAAGTGGAAAACAGGAGATCTGGGACAAGCAGAAAGAGGGATTTCCTAGGGAAAATGTACCCTTAGTTGATCATTAAACTAACCAGTGCTTTGTGTTTATTTCACTGGTGGGTAAACAGCTTTCTTATTAGAAAATGAAGATGATACCTGAGTAAACAAAATATGTTTTGTTCATATCAAAGCTTTCTTTTTATTAGAGTTGATATATTCATTTCATTTTTTGAGAATTTGGTGAGAAAGTTTTCTAAAGAATATTTCCTGATATGTAACACCAAAGGTGCTTGACAAAATTGTACTGAAAGTATAAATGAGCTAGAGCGAAGACATGTCACAAAAAGTTGAAATCAGAAAAGACAAGAAAGGCAGAAACCAGCGAGTAAGGGACTTTGGAGCAGTATTTGCCCTGGAAATATCTTTGATGACTTTCCCTAATTATTTGTAGAGCATAGTTCCAAAAAACGTTTTGAAGTTGGGTCCCCCAAATGATATCCTTGGAGTGTGTGTGTGTGTGTGTGTGTATACGCTCGCGCTTGCGCACACGCGCATGGGTGGCAGGGAGGTGGGGGGGATACTCTTTCAACATTGACCATGAGTGGAAAGGTTAAAATGAAAGATGTATTTCCTAAAAATTCACACAAGCAAGCCTATTGCCTGAGACTGAGAGATAATTCAGACATCTGTGTGGTCTGTGAAAGGAGACTTAAGAAAGGGAGTTGAAGGGAGTGCCAGGTTGGTCGTATCCGACAACAACAAACAGATCCAATGAGAGGAAATCAAAAGAAAGGTCGTAAAGAGTTCCAGACTTGGAAACCTGCATGGGCAGTTCCACCCTGTCCTCTATGGTCACAATCAACTCGATGACAGTGAGTTTGTTTGCTTTGTTTTTTTTTTGGTTTGGTTTACCTGTACTTTCCACAGGAAAGCGCTTAGAAAAATGATGAATTCTCCATTTTAATTCCATGTTCATATTCCTACTACAGTAGCTCGGTCTGTAAAGCCCTACATACGTATTCCTGGTTTACTATTTAGGCATGCATTAGTAAATAAGGGGAAGAAACCTCCAAGACTGGACTGAGTATTAAAGGCAGTGGCTCCCTCAGAGGACAAAGTGGAACTGATAGTCTGTTTTATCAGTGATCAAGGGCCCTTGCAAAGCAGTTGAAGTTTAGAGCTGGGAACCAAAGGGGCAGTGTGGTTTCCACTTGCCTCAGGAACAGAGCCAACTTTGTAATAGTGAACCCTGTAGGTCAGACAGAACTACCCCTGTGGGTTTCTGAGGCTGTACATTTTTAGGAGAGTAGAAAGTCTCATCTTTCTCCAACAGTGTGACTGATGATTTCGAACTACTGACCCTGCAGTTAGCAGCACAACACATAACCACTGCACCACTAGGGCTCCTTATAATTTTTGAGACACAGTACGAAATTAAAACATGGAGCGTCCTCATCCATAAGGCCCTCTCTAGGGCCAACAATCTTTACTTCTATGACATAAAGAATATACTTAGAATATAATTTGAGACAGGTGGCAATTTTGAAATGTTCACTAATATATATAGTTGAACTGGGGAGTGCAGTGAGATATGGTAAAACTTCAATAAACCCAAACCAATTTCAACTAAAGACAACTTTCTGATATTCAGATTTTTTTCTCTTTTGATCTTCTCTGTTTCATAGAAACAGGACAACTATTAGACAGTCAACTTTTTCAAACGTTCAAAAACTTCTCTAACTGTAAAATTTTGACTTAAGACATTATGTGAACTTCTATTTCCTGACATTCAGCCCAGAAATTTGGAAGATATAAACAAAGCTAGGATTCCCGAGGAAAAGTGCATCGACCCCACAGTAAGCCAAAACAAAGCCACTGCCACCAAGTCCATTCCGATTCACAGGACAGAGCAGAACTGTCCCTGGGGTGTCCGAGGCTATAACTCTTACAGGAGCAGAAAGCCTCAACTCTCTTCGGTTGGTACATTTGATTTGCTTACCTGGTGGTTAGCACCCAAGGCATAACCCAAAGCCATATATAAATGTAACACAATTCCTATCCAGATCCCAGCATTATTCTTTAGAGATAGAAAAATTAATCCACAACTTTATAGAAATAGGAAAGAGGTCGATGTTTAGCAAAGCACTACTAAAGAAGACAGAAAGGGGTAGGAGGCCTTTCACTACACAACCTCACAACCTACTACACAGAGACCATAGTCAAGACAGCCCAGTGTTGGTCCAATGAGAGACACGTAGACCAAGAGAACAGACAATAAAACCCAGGAATAAATCCACTCACCCACAGACAACTGATTTTTGACAAAGAACTGAAACACATTAAATGAAGGCAGGATTGCCTCTTAAACAAACAGTGCTGGCAAAAATGGTTTTCCATTTGCAGAAGAATGAAATAGAACTGATAACTTACTCCATATATGTAAAAGGAACTTCAGATGGATTAAAGACCCAAACATAAATCATCTTAGAACCATAAAAGATTTTTGATGAAAAAAAATAGGAACAAATGTAGAGAAGCCCTAATACATAGCAGAAATGCACGATCAAATATAATGAGACACACGCTCAGAATAGAAGACAAAATGGATGACTGGAACCTCCTCAAAATAAGACAATGTGCAGTAAGAGACTTCACCAAGGGAAGAAGTGTTAACAAACCCAGGGACAAGGGAACAACAAGCGATCCAAATTGGTGGGGAGGTGGGTGTGGGAGACCTGGTAAGGCAGGATCAAGGGGAACGTAACAAAGAGGAAGTGCTGAAATCCTGGTGGG
>NW_022104341.1:58477203-58484649 GCF_000313985.2 Echinops telfairi | reverse complement strand
TAAAAAAAAAAAAAAAGACTTCACCAAAAGAGTGAAAGAAAGAAAACCCACAAATGGGGGGAAATTTTTTGGCAACGATATATTGAACAAGGGAAATCTCTAAAATGCATAGAACACTTCAACACCGCAACAAAAAAATTATGAATAATTCAATTAAAGTTGGTCCATGAAGAGACAGTTCAACAAAGAGATAGCCAGGTGGCCAATGAACATGTGGAGAGATATTTACTATCACAAGTCATCTGAAAGATGCAAATCAGAACAGTGATGAATTCTACCTCATCCAGCATTAATAGCAAATTTAAAATAATAAATCTTTTAAAGACTAAACTTTTTTATCTTGTTGAATCTTCTTTTCTGTTTTCTAATTTTTTTTATTTCTGTCTAATCGTTATTATTTCTTTTCTCCTAATGGCTTAAGGCTTATTATGCTGCTCTTGTTATAGTTAATGAAGATGTTGGGTAAAGGTATTTATTGATTTGGGTTTCTTTATGTGTGTAATTATTGCTATAAATTGCCTTCTGAGTATGATTTTGACTGTGTGCCAAAGATTATATTTTATCTTCATTCTCATTTATTTCAATGAATTTTAAATTACTTTACTCATTTCTTCAATTATCCATTAATTTTTAAACCCAGTGTTTGTATAGGATTGGGTTCTCTAGAGAAGCCAAACCAGTCACATTCATTCTATAGCTCACACAATTATGTAGAAGTGGACAAGTTCAACATAGTTCAAGTCCATGGGTCTGGTTACCAGCTGGAGGCATCTCCTGACCTGTGCAGCTGCAGGGGCCAATAAGCCAGGCAGCAGAAAGACTACAGGCTTGTGGATGAAGAGCTGAATGAATCGAAGGTGAATGATGGTTCTGGGGATCGGCAGGCAATAAGACAGGAGGTCAAAGAACCAAGTGCAGCATGGAGATCCAACAGCACAGGTGAGCTAGTTTCCCTACAGTGTGAAACTGTACTAAGTGTAGGCCATGGCTTGGATAGAACCTTCCCTCAATTGTATCAAGCTGTGACCAGGTGAAGGAAGTGGGACTCCACCATCATGGAGGGTCTCAATGGATCGACACAGTGGCTGCAGTGGTGGGCTTAAGCATAGCAATCATGCGAGGATGACACAGGACTGGGCAGTGCTTCGTTCTGCTGTGCACAGGGTTGCTATGGGTCAGAACCAACTCAAAGGTACCAAACAACACTGCACCCTGTCCTCCCTGCTTGGTTTCTTCACTAAAGATTCTATCATGAAATTGGCCACACTGTGATAGATCACATCATTAGATAATCCTGGCCCAACCACCTTAACATAAAACCTAATTATCACAGTGTTGTTCAATTTCCATGGAGTTTTCTTTTCTTGATCTTTCTATTTCTGGTTTCTAGTTTTATAGAGTTGTGATCTGAGAAAATGTTTGTAATATCTCATGTTCTAAAACTTACTAAGGCTTGCTTTGTGACCTAGCCTGTGGTCTACTCTGGGTAATGTTCCATGTACTCTAGAAAAGAGCATATATTGTACTGTTGGTGGTGGAGTGTTTTGTGTCTTCCTCTTTCTTACTCTGGACTTTTTATCTGGTATATGTTGCTTCTCTTGATAATGTACCATATAATTCTTCAATTTTCTTCAGATTTTTTCCCCCTTTTTATGAGCTGTTTTTCTCATGGACTGATATCAAGAGATATCAAGTCTCTAAACTCACTAATTTGTCCTTCCATAGCTTCAATTTTACTCTTTTTAGTTTCCTGTGTCATATCATTCTAATATTATCGTGTTAATCTTCAAATTTCTATTTATTCTTTCTAATTTTTCATTTTGTCATATTACACATGTAGTGTTTTCCTGAATTCTTCTAAGTTTTTCTGTTATTTTTACCCATAACTCTCTCAATCTTTTTATCCATCTGTTAAAAGTCCTTGACTGTCATTCTTCTGATTTCTCTACAGGTAGCTACAATGCCTTTTCTTCCTTAGAAGGGTCTTTTGACTCTGTGTATTGGTCACTTGTTCGCCTCATTCTACCTTTGATTCTTCATGTGAATTGAAGTTATCTGTTGCCTCTGAGACATTGTGGGGCTTTCGTTTGTTTGTTTATATTTGTTGATCAGTTGGTAATTGATGGGTAGTGACCCTTGCCCACCAGTTGTAGTTGTTGGAGGTGAGAAACTGTCTGGGTTATTTAGGGACTGTTGACTTCATAAGCCAGAATCAGAAATGAACAATAAAATAAAATGAACAAAAGTGCCCAGATCCACAAAACAAGCAAGCAAACAAAACAAAACACAACACACGTACACGCACACACACACACACACACACACAACCTGGAACAGTGACTGCTTTCTCTTTTTCCCCCCTCTAATGTCTTCAGGGAATCTTGAACTTCTTTCTTCAATTTCATAAGTTCTTTATCATATACTCCTTTTAATAGGGTTGGACATTAACCATTTCTTTTCTGATACAGTTACTGTATTTATTTCTTTCATCTTCTGAGAATTCTTGCCTAGTTTAATATTTTCCCCAGAGACTCCTTCAATATTTCAACTTAAGATTTGAATTTTCTTCAGTTTTTTCAGCTTGAAAAAATTCCAAGTGAGTTTTATCTTTTTGTCTTCTTGTTTGGTAAACTCTATTCTAGAGCAAGGCTTTTCAGTCTTGGCAATTATTGACTTTTAGAGCAAGATTCTTAGGGGTAGGGAGGGGCTGGTGAGAATGTCCTGTCATTGTGGGATGTTTAGTGGTATTCCCAGCCTATACCTCCATGAACTGGATGCCAGTCATAAATCTCCCAAATTATGCCAATCAGAAATGTCTCCAGTTGTGGTCATTATCCATGGGAGCACAAAATTGCTCCCACTTAAGAGTTACTGCTAGAGAGAAAAATATCCAAAGCGTCTTAAGGATATATTTACAAGAGTGGAATTACTATAAATACCCAGCTTACCCATGTCATTTGGGGGTATCCAAAGTACACATCCTGATAAGTAAATTGGTGATGGCAGCATAAACATCCTTGAGAGGTTCTCCAGTTGACATTCTCTACAAAGAATGTAAGAAATGCTGCCATCAAAATGGGCTTTCTGAATTCAGTAGATACTGAGATTCCTGAGGGACAGAGATAAAAAGTAATCACAACGAATTGGCCTGTAGAAATCTTTGGCCATGGCTAATTGAGCACAGGGTCCCTTTGACCATGGCAGTCTACCTACTGAAATCTTTCTTGATTTGTATAAAATATGCAAGAAACAAACAGCAGAACCATTGTATCTGTTGAAAGAAGTGCTACATGCACAGTCATGTTTCCTCAGCAAATTCCTGGACTGGGGCCAAATCACAGCCTTGTAATCATGAGGAGGTTAGGGGTAGTAGGCAGATGCATGCATCCTGATCCCTTGTCCTATGGCAAAGGGGAATGAAGATTGCAGACAGACCTAAGACTGCTACTCAGTTGACACCAAACTAAGGAGATCATTCAGTATTATCTGGGTGGGGTAAATGTAATCACAAAAGTCCTGAAAATACAGAAGAGGGAAGCAGTCAGTACCTAGGAGATGGCATCAGGAGGGACTCCAGTAGCACTTCTGGATTTGAAGATAAAAGCATTGCATCTAAGGAATACAAGCAAATGTTCAAGGTGGAATATGTATATTTTTAATGAAGTGAATTCACTACCTAGACCCATCAGAATAATATATAGCTAACAACTTGATTTTATTCTACTGAGACTTTATTTCAAACTTCTGACTTACAACTGTAAGAAAATACATTTGTGGTAATTTTTCAGTGCAACCACAGAAAACTAATAAACTGGTTCACTCTGGGTTTAGTTCCTTCTCCAAACTCATTGGTATCAAGTTGATTCTGAATTATAGTGGCTCTAGGGCAGGGCTGTACTGTCCCTGTGGTTTTCCAAGATAATAACTCTTTATGAGAGTAGTAAGCTTCATCTTTCTCCCATGGAGTGGCTGGTGGTTCTGAACTGAGAACCTTGAGATTAGCAGCCCAAAACATAACCACTATGCCACCAGGGGTCCAAAATTCCTTCTACATTTCCCAAAATTTATACTTTGAAACCTTCCTCCTATTCTTTCCTAAAGAGATTTTTTTTGTTTATCAGCATGACTATGCCTTAGTGAAAGAGAATGAGACAAAAAAAAAAAAACAAAACCCTGGGTTAGTATAAACTGACCTAAACTGGGGCCAGTAATGAAGATTCAATAATCAAAAGTGGGGACTTTGATAATCAGATGATTATTGGGATTTGGCTCTTGTCTATCGTTCTATAGACCACTTCTCAAGCTCTGGAGTACAGTTAGGGTGGACATACTCAGACTATCTCTATTAGTTTTTTAACTGAGAATGAAGGGATATTATGGTAGAAATGGCCTCTCTGTGATAAAGCAGCAAACCAAAGTAAGATTTCATCAAAGACATCTCCAAAGTGGTAGAGAACCTGAGGATATTGGCCTCAGTGAAAGAAATAAAGCTGCAGATCATATGACAGAATTTTGTAAGGCTAACAACTTTAACACAAATACCTTTTTCAACACACAAAAGGTGGCTATATACATGTGGACTGCTCCAGATGGAATACACAGAAATCAATTTGATCACATGTGTGGGAAGATAAGATAGAGAAACTCAATATCAGTAGCTAAACTTAGGCCAGGGGCCAGCTATGGAGCATACCATTAATTGATCATGGGTAAGCTCGGGTTACACCTGAAGAAGATTGAAACAAGTTCACCATAGCCAAAATAATAATTTCAAGAACATTTGAAGAGCACATTTGGAACATAGAACACTAATGACAGAAGACTTAATGAGCTGTGGGATGACATCAAGATCATGATATATGAAGATAGCAAAGGGTCATTAAAAAGACAGGAAAGGACAAAAAGTACAGGGTAGATGTCAAAAGAGACTGTGAAATTTGTTCTTAATCATACAGTGGCTAAGGCAAAAGGAGGAGATGATGAAGTCAAAAAGCTGTACAGAAAATTTCAAAGGGCAGTTGAGGAATACAAACTAAAATATGAAAATGAAATGTAAGGCCTGAAGTTGGAAGAACACAGTCAGCATAGATTTAACTGAAAGACATGACCAAAAAAATCAAGCAATATTGAAAAATTCTATCATAAAAATATTGAATGAATCAGGAAGATTCAAAAGAAGGTGGAAATAATACACAGAGTCACTACCAAAAACAACTATGAGCATTTGAGCAAGAACGAATGGTATTGAGAATGGAAGTTTCAGCTGCACTGAAGGCATTAGCCAAAAATAAGGTTCCAGGAATTGATGGAATACCAATGGAAGAGTTTCAGAGATGATGAAGCACTAGAAGCACTCACTTATCTCTGCCAAGAAATTTGGAAGAGAGCTACTGGGTCAACTGACTAGAAGAGATTCATATTTGTACTCATTTCAAAGAAGATGACCCTGCACAATGCTCTACTTGTAGAACAGGATCATTAATATCACATGAAGTAAAATGTTGCTCAAGATTACTGACAACAGATGCAGCAGTGCATTGACAAGGAGCTGCCAGAATCAAAAGAGAACGTGGGACAAGGAATATCGTTGCTGATGTGAGATGGATCTTGACTGAAAACAGAGAATATCAGAAAGATGTTTGCTTATGTTCTATTGATTATGTGAAAGCATTCAACTATGTGGATCATAATAAATTATGGATTACCTTGAGAATAACTGGAATTACAGAACACACCATTATGCTAATTGGGGAATTTTACATGGAACAAGAGTAGTGTTAAGGGAACAAGGGAATACTGCATGATTTAAAATCCAGAAAGGTGTGTGTCGGGGTTGTATCCTCTCATCACACTTCTTCAATCTGCATGCTAACAAATCATCAGAGAAGCTGGATTATATGAAGAAGAATGCAACATCAGAATTGGAGGAAGGTTCATGAGCATCCTGCCAAATGCAGATGACACAACCTTGCTTGCTGAAAGTGAGAACTTGAAACAGATATGCTAATGAAGATCAAAGATTGCAGCCATCAGTATGGATTACAACTCAATGTAAGGAAGACCAGAATCCTCACAACTGGATTAATGGGTAACATCATGATAAATGGAGACAGGATTGAAGTTGTCAAGGATTTTGTCTTGCTTGGACCCACAATCAATGTTCACTGAAGAGATTAAAGTGCAGAGAGCAAAGGATACCTTGCATTGGTATGTCTTCTGTTAACTGTTTATTACAGCCGGGGTGCTCACACTTTTTCAGCATGTGAGCTACTTATAAAATGATCAAGTCAAAATGATCTACCAACTACAAAAATGCAAAACATATTTATTTATTACATTTATTCATAAATGCATTGAGAATTCTTTATATGTACAATGTATATTTATGTACCTTGCATAACTGCATGAGTCCATGTTGCACAACACAACACAATGAACGATGTACATTTTTTGTCTTTACCTGAGTTTACTCCAATGACTTGCACTGAATGGAATGAGCCAGGGATGCATAGTCTGGGCAGTAGCTGCTGACAGCCAGCCTCAAGCACACTTCCAAATGATCATCAGTTATGGTGGAACGGTACTTGGACTTAATGATCTTTATGTGGGAAAAGGCTGACTCACATAAATAAGTAGAGGCGAATAATGCAGTCAAGGAGGTAGCACATTTTCTCATGTTTGGGTACTTTCCCTCTGTGAGTAAGTTCCAGAACTGTTCATGCGCTCTGATCTGGACTTCAGCTGAAGGTGGGCTTATAGTGTCAAAATCTCCCATTCCTTATGAAAGTGATACATTTATGTCTTCTTACTTGGTCCAGCTCCCCCACTCATTTTAATACCCTTTCTTATGTTTAAGAGAAAAAAACCAAGGTCGAAAAATTGACGATAACTTAGCTCGTCAGTTTTACTGCACTTAGTGCAGTTGTTTGCACATGCGTGTGACAACTAAGATGGCATCTGATTGGCTGCACTGTATATCAATTAAGTGACGGGATTGATGATAGGCTTACCTCTACTTTTTTAATGCCATGCGATCTACCCAAACTACATTTGCGATCAACTAGTAGATCGCGATCGACGTAGTGAACACCCCTGTTCTATCGGGTATCCGTGAGTCAGAATTGACCCAATGGAAGTAAGTTAGGTTTGCTTTTTTTAATATGGTGCTATGCCATCTAGAGTGACTATGCATTAGGAACCAAGTGTTATCTCTCACTATTAGTCCTAATAATGCATCCAGAGTGAATATGCATTAGGAATGGAAATTATCTCTCATTATCAGTCCTAAGAATCCACAAGCAAAAACTTCAGCTCTCATGCTTGCAAGTGGGGCTTAGAGCTGTTAAAATCTTAATTCCTGGGTGTGGGAGACCTGGTAGGGCATGATCAAGGGGAACGTAACAAAGAGGAAGTGCTGAAATCCTGGTGGGGACTGAGCACGATAGT
>NW_022104341.1:58473415-58476155 GCF_000313985.2 Echinops telfairi | reverse complement strand
AAAAGTGGGTGAAGGGAGACGTCGGACAGGGCAAGATATGACAAAATACCCATTTATAAACTATCAAGGCCTATGAGGGAGGGGGGATCCGGGAGGGAGGGGAAAAATGAGGACCTAATGCCGGAGGTTTAAGTGAAGAGAAGATGTTTTGAGAATGATGTACAAATGCGCTTTACACAATTGACGTGTGTATGGATTGCGATAACAGTTGTATGAGCCCCTAATAAAATGTTTAAAAAAAATCTTAATTCCTAAAATCAGGGTACAAACGATACTTATAATGAACTAGAAATTGAAACTAACGTCTGAATGCCATAAGTATCTCATGCCACTAAGTCCACAGGCTAACGAGGGTGTTGCGATAATGCCGAGGAGGAATCTGATACCACTGTGGGACATAGCATAGTTATGAGTCCACTGTGACAGTGAGTTGATTTTTCATTTTTTACAATTCTTGGAGTAATTCCTCCTGATTATAAAGTAGAACTGAGCATGCTACTATAAAATAGGTGTAGGAGGGGTATGGCTAGGAATAAGAAGATCCTATGGAGTACCTTTTAATATCTGTTTCCTTTGAAAAAAAATAATAAACTATAGAGATTCAAGGCAAGCAGTACTGCTAAAGCAGAAATCTTTTAGAAAGATTTGGATTAACTCCACTGAACATAACCACACCCCACTGAACAACTTGTTGGGGGCAAAGGGATTAAGAGAAGTTTTGTGTAATAAGAAATACATAAACATCAATTACGGCCACGGCACCAGATGCAGACACAATCATGGTAATTATGCTAATTTATTACTTTGATTCAAATGCATTCACATATATTAATAAATTAATTTCCTCCTCTTCAGTCTTATCTAATGTATACTAATGATCAGCCCTATATTTCAGTATTTATGTTCAAGATTTTCAAGAGATAGGTGTAGCTCAACTAAGAGGTGTAGACAGTCTCCAGAGTCAGTTAGAATTACATACAAAACCTGCTTTTCCTCTTTAGGAGAGCTGTCAGTTGATCTCTCGGGATGGTAGCGTTTTGATTACAGAAAGCACCAAAACCAAACCTAAACTCACTGCCCTCGAGTTGATGCCAACTCATAGCGACCCTACAGGGCAGGGTAGAACTGCCCCTGTGAATTTCGGAGATTGTAACAGTTTAGGAAAATAAAAATCCCCTTCTTTCTCCTGAGGCTGGTAGTATAGAACGCTGAGTTTGAAGTTACCAGCCCAACACATACCCACGACCCCACGAGGCCTCCCTATTGAAAGCACAGTGCTGTTATTTTCCTTATTTGGGAATTAAACAAGGTTATAATTCATGGGTGCAGATGTCAAATTTCCAAAGGAGTAGACTCTGGTAGATTGTTGTCCATTTGGTAACATCCTGGCAAGTTCCTCTGGAGTGTGGAAACTACATTTCTAAAAATGTCTGTGCTATAGGATTCTGGATTAGAGTTTCTCAATAAGGAGAATCTTTGTGAGATATGGAAGGGAAAAAATAAATCAATTTTGGGTAACCATTGCAATCCAATGTGGCAGGTGTCCATCCATGCCCCATGCAAGAAGTTCTTACCTTGCAGTGAGAGGTTTGCTAGCTTTTCCATACATGCTGTGCTTCCTGTTACATTGCTACAGTGGCATTGCAGTGACAGATTTTTGATTCTCCAATCTCAGTCACTGTTGTAATCACATAATCTATTGTCAATTTGAGACTTAGGAGTGAAGGGGTGGAGGTTAGCCTGCCAATCAGGTTGCAGCTTGTTGACCTCATTTGGAGGCGATAAGGAGATAAATACCTTGCAGGAGGCGGGACACACAGACCCCTGTGAGACATTATGGACGATGAGCCACGTGGAGTTTTGTTGAAGGCAGCCAGAGCCCTGGGAGCTGGAGGAGCCACGTGGAGACCCCTGCAAGCATTGCGATGCTTCTACCACCACTGGATCCACAAGACTTCCCACTCACTGGCCTGTGATCTTGCTGCATTCGGCATTATTGCATGCCTGCATGAGTCTAAAGAGGAATTTATGGACTAGTATTGGACATATGGGCTAATGTTGGACTTATGGACTTCATCTGGACTGGACTGGGATAGTATAGAACGCTGTTTTCTCAAAATACAATTGCTCTTGTGTATAAAGCTCTTCCTAATATACATATGAATGTACATGAATTTGTTTCTCTAGTCAACCCAGACTAACACAGCCACCTAGATCAGTAAGCCTCCTACTCTTTCCACATTTTAATAATATCTTTTCTTTTTTCTAAATTGTTGTAAAGCAATATATTTGCCAGTTCAATATTTTTTTAAAAAATCCAATTCAGTGACACCAATTACATTACTCATGTTGTCGAGCCATTACCAGTATTTGTTTTCCAGTTTTTTGTCTCCATATACAATTGCTTCCCATCCATCTCTCTTCCCTGCTTTACTAGCCCAAATATAACCATTCATATTTTCAGTGCGCCTGTTTTCTGGAACAAATTCAGACACAGTAAGTGACCTATTATCCCTGGTTCATGTTCTGTAACCATGTGACAGTGATGCCCAATGTTATAAAGGTATACGTGACGCATGGATAACAAGGACCTTGTGCCAGATCCCTGACAAACAGGAGATAGCATGAAGACTAAGCGAAGCTCAGGCATACAAACCAGGAGGTCATTCAGGCAGCCACATTCACCATAGGTCCGTTGGCTACTCCACTGAAAACAGAAAATAAGTCTAGGCTTCAGCTC
>NW_022104341.1:58441655-58473315 GCF_000313985.2 Echinops telfairi | reverse complement strand
CATACAAACCAGGAGGTCATTCAGGCAGCCACATTCACCATAGGTCCGTTGGCTACTCCACTGAAAACAGAAAATAAGTCTAGGCTTCAGCTCCTGAATCAATGCAATTCCAAACATCCTTGTCAATTTTTGTCAGAATAACTGAGGCTGACGCTACAGGCAAAATGTATCAATGATGTTGCATCGAAGGGTTGAGTGAAGAATAGTTTAGCAATAGGAAATACACAAATCGTCTGAATTAAAATAGATCAGAACTGAAACTAGGCCAGAGCATATCACCCAAAATAATAAATGAACATAGCGAATCTAATCAGCCAATGCCTTAATGGAGTTGGTAATTGCTGCATTACTTTGGTTCACAAAGAGAACATACTTCTCATTTCAAATCCATTTTTCAAGTCTATCATGTGTATCCAATTTAGACTATAGTTTTCCACTTAATAGAATTCATATGCCTATCAATATTTATCAAGAAACTCTGAAATAAAAATAATGTGCTTAGTAAGACCCTGCTTTTATTACATCGTATGGATACAATTTTTTGGGTAGTCAACTATAAAAATGATAAGATTTAGAAAATTTATGAAATTGCCCTTTTTATGGTAGAAATATTTTTGCCATGGCCTATCTCCAGGGAAGTGACTAAATAAGGATACAACCTTTTGTAAAAGGAGATAAAAGAGAAATTTCATCAGTTTCTTTGATTTGGGGGGGCTATAAATAAATCCTAGGTCATGTCTAGGGAAAGGACAGATGAGTGATGTTATATCTCAGGCACTCTTTGATCCATTTTGAGTAGCTGCTCTGAGAAATTCTGGCAAACACTATTTGTCTATACTTGTGGTAGATTCTTCAGCGAGAGGCGAGATATTGTTCTTGTTTGGAACATAATCACAAAACCTATAGCCATTATTTTTACAGGACTATGCACCATATGGAAACTTCCCAATTTCAGCTGATATGTGTGCATGTGTACTCACCATACACACGTACCCATATCATAAAACAAAACATGAGTCATACAAATGTGATTTACTTCAAGATGAAAACCAGTCTTCAATTACCTAACTTGTTTTCGCAGACTCCCCCAAGGCTCCTCCCACTTCTGTCTGCTCCTGACTGTGCTCCCCTTCAGTGGGATCTGTTGACAAAGCACCTTCTGGACACTTGCTGACAGTGACAAGGAGCTTATGGGTTTTGAAGGGGATTTGCTAAATAAAGCTCCAATCCAAGGCTTCACACACATACACACACACACACACACACACCCTTAGAGGTCAGGGCACTTAGCCTTCGGGAGCAACGAAAATGACAAGGTGAACCAATGAATAATTTACATCCTAGAGCTTGCTGCTGGGCTCTGATACTCCACACCCCTCCCCATAAAAGCCCAGTTGCAAAATTAAGCTCATATAATTATATTTTCAAAATGCAAACGCACTACAAAAAAGGTTTTATTTTGTGACATGTAAATAATTCATGGTAGTGTGTGCCTCTCTGGTCCATTGTCAAAAATTGATTGATTTGCCAATACAAACCTCAATGTATCATTTTGGCAAACTTAATTCTGCTATAAGCTGAGACTTATTTAGGATTTTTTTTCCTTGTGAGTCTAGTTTCTTAGCTAATATGAAATGGCATATACTTAAATGTCTTTGATTTTCTTTTTATATCTTCATTGCCATTAGCACATGACTAATAGTTATTCCAAGGAAGATACTGGATCCAGTGAAAAACCCAATGTTAACACGAGAATGGCTTTCCCTGGGCTTGATTGTTCAAAGGAATGACCTATCTTATAAAATCCTGATTATTGCTCTTTACTATATCCATGTCTTGGAACTAATCTGTGGCCCTCTGATTCTTTTGATGGTTCTTACTGCCATTGAGTCAATTTTGACTTGTAGAGACTCTACAAGACCTGGTAGAACTGCCCATGTGGATTTCCAAGACTGTAACTTTTTTTTTTTAATTAAATACTTTGGAGGTGGGGAGCTCTTACAGCTCTTCTCATAATCCACACATTCATCCATTGTGTCAAGCACCTTTATACATATGTTGCCATCATCATTTTCAAAGCATTTTCTTTCTACGTGAGCCCTTGATATCACCTCCTCATATTCCTTCCCTCCACCACCTACCATCATGAACCCTTGATAAATTATAGATTATTAATTTCATATTTAACATCATCCTCTGTCACCCTTCACCCACTTTTCTGTTGTTCATTCCCCTGTGTGGGCTCTATGTCAATCCTTGTGATCGAGTCCCACCTTCCCCTTATCTTCCTGGTATCCCTATTCTCATTATTGCTCCTGAGGCATTTATCTGTCCTGGATTCCCTGAGTTGTGGGCTCTTATCTGTAGCAGGGTACATATTCTGGTCTGAGTTAGTTTAAGTTTATTGTGCCAACCTGGCCGATAAACACATGTGGGGTTAATTGAAGGGCAGAGAGACAAATGGCTCAGTGAGCCTCCCCTTTCTAGTTCTCAGGTCTCTTGCTTTCTGATGGTCGGACCAGGGTGCAGCTATCTTAGTCAGTTCCCTGCTTCAGCTTGCAAGGCTCACTTCCTGTAAGACATCCCCAAGGAGAAGCCGCATGGACCTACCCCAATGGAGCCCTGGGTGCTGGAACAGCCATGTGGAGACCCCTGCCAGTGCTGAGATGCTTACACGCTCACTGATTCAACTCTCCTCCTGTAGTCAGCATCATTGCGTGTGTTTTGTGAGATGGAGGAGGACTTTGTGGATTGGGGTCAGACTTGTAAGTTTAGGCAGCACTGGGTTGGGATGTTTTCTTGATGGCACTCAGCCTTTACATAAAACTCTCTCTTATACATATGAGTTTGTGGGGATTTGTTTCTCTAATGTACCCAGACTAACACATGGTCTAATCCAATCTTTAAGGTAGAATTGAGGTCATGATAGTAGGTGGGGGGAGGGGCATTAAAGAACTAGAGGAAAGTTGTATATTTCATTGATGCTATACTGCACCTTGACTGGCTTGTCTCTTCCTTGTGACCCTTCTGCAAGGGGATGTCCAATTGTCTACAGATGGGTTTTGGGTCTCCACTCCGTGTCCCAACCCCCCATTCACATTAATATGATTTTGTCCTGGGTTTTAGATGTCTGATACCTGATCCCATCAACACTTCATGATCACACAGGCTGGTGTGCTTCTTCTATGTGGGCTTTGTTGCTTCTCAGCTAGATGGCTGCTTGTTTATCTTCAAGCCTTTAAGACTCCAGATGCTATATCTTTTGAAAGCCAGGTACTATCAGCTTTCTACATTACATTTGCTGATGCACCCATTTTGTCTTTGGTGACCATGTCGGGAAGGTGAGCATCACAGAATGCCAGATTATTGGAACAAAATGTTCTTGTGTTGATGGAGTACTTGAGTCAAGGCCCAATGTCCATCTGCTACCTTAATACTTAACATCAAAATATAAGTACATAGATCTATTTCCCTATCCTTATATATAAATATATTTACATATATACATGCCTGTATTTAGACCTCTATGAATGTCCTTTGCTTCCTGGTTATTTCCTCTATTTTCTTTTACTTTTCTCTTGTCCCACTATCATGCTCAGCCTTCATTCAGGTTCAGTAGTTCTACGCTGTTACATTCAGGTTCAGTAGTTCTACGCTGTTACATTGCCCTTGATTAAGCTCCACTAGGCATCCTACACCCTTCTCTCCATTGATGTTAGTTCACTTGTTGTTCCCTTGTTCCTGGGTTGGTTGACCACCCCTCTTCCTTTCTCCTACCTCCCTTCTCCTATGTCCCCATGGAACCATCGGTCCCTTTGTTTTCTTCTCGGAATTGTTCTGCCTATCTTATCTAGATAGATATGCAGATACATTAATAAGCACAAAAACCAAGCAAAGCAAGCAAAACAACAAAGGAAGACAAAGCCAACAAAACAACAAAGTTTTTTAAAACCCACCCCAAAACAAAATGACAACAACAAAAAGAAAACCAATGACAAAAAAGAAAAGCCTATAAATAGTTCCAGGTCTGTTTTTTGACGTCTAGGAGTGTTGTCCAGTTGAAGCTGATGGGGTGCCACACCCTGTCCCCAAAGTCTATTTTGGATATTCCCCAGGCACGTCATCACTTTGCTCCCCTTGCTGCTCTGTTGCAAACCCTTAGTGTTTTTCCTCCCAGTGTGATGGGGTCAGATTGGGCAAAACTTCCACACTGTGTCTCCAGTGTTGTCCCCCATATGGTTCAGTGAGGGATGTCGTGTCTCCTGGTGGGGCCAGCCCTATGGTCCTCTCTGTGCATTGTCTGCTCTGAGCAGGAACATCGTCCTCAGGGTTTGAGGGCCAAGATGTGTTCCACTCCCTCTCCTTCCCTCTTCATGTCTCCTATGTGTTCTAATCAGACGTGCCTCCCCCCTCAAGTTGTAGCTTTAGTACTGTCCTCTGAAGTACATTCCTCTTGGGCTGGGGGGTGGGGGCACATAGTTGCTCCCTCTCTTGTGGAGATACAAGACTGTAACTCTTTACAGGAATAGAAAGCCTCATCTTTCCCCCATGGAGTGGCTGGTAATTTCGAACTGCATACCTTTCAGTTAGCAGCTCAACTAGTAGACCTCTACGCTACCCGGGCACCTTTCAGGTAACAGGTAGCTAACCTAAATTTTCTTGAGTAAAATGGAGATGTTATTGGTTTCTCTAGTTCAAGCGCACCATTAGCGAAAAGCAAGGCTCCTGGAATACCATGGACTTCTAGAATAACAATTCAGATGTTTCAATAAGTTGACGAAGCACTGGAGATATTCTCTTACCTAGGCTATGAACTTTAGAAGGCAGCTACCTGGTCAACCTACTAAAAGAGATGCATATTTGTATCCATTTCAAAGAAAGGCTACCCAACAGAATGTAGAAATTATTGAACAATAATATATAACAATAAAATTTTGCTGAAGCTAATTTACTAACAGTTGTACCAGCACATTAACAGAATGCTGCCAGAAATTCAGGCTGGATTCAGCAAGGATATAATATGAGTTTTGTCATTGCTTATGTAAAATAGGTCTTGGCTGAAAGCAGAGAATACCAGAAAGATGTTTAGTTATTGTGTTAGACAAGGTTCTCTAGAGCAGTGTATCTCAACTAATGCAGTGACCCTTTAATACAGTTCCTCATGTTGTGGTCACTCCCAACCATAAAATTACTTTCATTGCTACTTCATAACTGTAATTTTGCTACTGTTATGAATCATAATGTAAATATCTGATATGCAGGATGTATTTTCCTTGTTATGAATTAAACATAACTAAAGCATAGTGATTAATCACAAAAACAATATGTAATTATATACTGTGAAATACTTATTTCTAATTACAAATAAATGAAATTTTGTCTTGAAGCATAGTATGACATGGGTAACAGTTTTAATATAACAACAGTAAACTACATTGCTACATTTTGCAACAGTATGCATAAAAAGCAGTGGGAAGGCTGAGATAGCTTCTTTTTCACCAAATCAGAAATTCTCAGGTCAGTCTTTGCAAGAGCACAATGAAGATCATCTTCTACAACAAGTCTACTTCTGTACTGAGACTTGATAACCAACGAGCTGGAAAACCCTGTTTCACAAAGACATGCTGTTGGAAATGGAAGAAGAAGATGCAACATGGTCTCACACAGAACAGGATATGACTGCAAACACTTGATCGAGAATTTTGTAACTGGCATTGTAGAGAAATCTGTTCTCGCTGCATCACTGTTAATAAGTTCGATGAACTCCTCTTGTGCTGTCTCAGGAACATCTTCAACTGTGACTGTGAATGGGCTTCTGGCAAGTGCAAATAGGTGTCCGGTAGATTTGGAAAGGACGATGAAATTTTGTCTGCAAGTATGTGCAAGTGTTCTTTCACAAAATTATCATCATAATCCTTTTGTCTGGTTCAATGTCATGTTCCTCAAAGAAAGCAGATAATATAGGCAACAAGTAAATTTTATTTTCAACCATTTTTTTTGCCAAAACTGAAGTTTCATTTGGAATAATCAGATCTTTTCAGACAAATTGAGGCCTGTTGCATTTGATCCTTGCAGTGATAAATTTAACTCATTCAAGATAGCAAAGATGGCAACCAAGTAAGCTATTTTCTGAAGTTCACTTTTATCGCTGAAAAGTGCTTTGAACTACAGTCTTGCTTTCTGATTAAAAAACATTTGCGTTCATCACAAAGCTCAAAAACATGTTTTAAAACTTTTCCTCTTGACAACCATCTCACTTTAGTGTGAAATAACAGAACATTATTTGGCGCATCCAACTCGTTGCACAGTTGTGAAAACAGTCGACTGTTTAAAGCGCTCACCTTTCCAAAATTGACAGAACTTATGACGCTTTTCATTACTTCTTCTAACTCTTGTGGCAGTGTCTTCATTGCTAATATTTGCCAATGAATCATACAGTGAATTCCAATGACTTCTGGTGACTCATTCAGTACCAAACGTTGAAATCCAGATCGACGTCCTAGCATAGCTGGAGCACCATCTGTGCAAACACCACAAACTTTTTCTTAAGAAACGTTATGCTCTTTCAGAAATGAACCGACTCTGTCAAATACATCACGTGTAATAGTTGTTGTTTCAAGAGGTTTGCAAAGAAGAAACTCATCTTCAAAATCACAATCATTAATATACCTCACGTAAACCAGTAACTGTGAACAGTTTGCAACATCTGTAGATTCATCAAGCTGGATGCTAAATATTGGAAGTGGACCAGATTTAATTTCCTGGATTATCTGATCAAGAATATCAGCAGTGATGTCATCTATTCTTCTGTGGACAGTGTCATTAGATAAAGCAATTGCATGCAATTTCATAACAAAGTCATCTCTGATCATAACTCGAACAATGTCTTTGGCCACTGGCAACAGTAAATCCTCAGCAATGGTGGAAGGTTTCATAGTTCTGGCAATTCTGAGTGCCACCAACTATGAAGCTTTCAACGGCTGCTACATTTTATTTGTGGTCCTTGCCACCAGTGTTAAGTCTGGCTTTCTTGAGTCCATCAGCTTTGCTTCTAAAATAGTTTGTTCCTTGCCAGCAAAGCTCACATGCTTGCTACCAAAATTGCATTTTAGTTTGTTCAACTTCACAGATTCAGCTGATTGAACTTCACAACAGATAAAATATTGTGGTTTCTCAATTCCTGCTGTAATTATTGATGTAAAACCATACTGTAAAAAATCCTCACTACATTTTCTTTTCTTACATGATCTCCACGATCCATTGTCTGCATGATCCATTGTCATGCGATGGTTTGCTAATGAAAATAATATAATACAAAAGATGATGCATGAGATGGTTCAGTCAATACAGTTCATTAACGTTTCCTATGATTTACTATTCTCTTTTGGGTTTTTTTACATACCTGTTACTATCACAAGGGGGCAATATTCACATCAACCACAGCTGAATATAAAAAGACCTATCAGCATCCAGATTAAGTTCCCATGGTGGTGTGTGTGTGTGTTTTGCAGTAGTTTTGATATAGCAGTAGTTGATGATTTTACATTTACCCAGTAATTATAATTCATGAAGTGTTGTTTTACCTCCAGTACTGCTGCTTTCAACACAGTAGCTGCTTTTAACAGAGTAGCTGCTTTCAACACAGCAGCTGCTTTCTACACAGTAGTTGCTCTCTACACAGTATCTGCTCTCTACACGTGTGACTGGTCCGCATAAGTACATTATGGCTCCAACCCTGTCACATACACCTGTATTTGTATGGGTATATGTGATGAGGTTGGAGCAAGGATGTCATCACACTGGTTACTTGTATGTGGGCATATCTGCATGTGAGCGGACCCGCCTGGAGACAGACAGAGGACTGGTGTTTCAGTTCCTAAGACCATCAGAAATATGTGTTTTCCGGGGTCGCAACCCACAGGTTCATAACCACTGCTCTAGAGAAATAAAATCATGACACTTATGATTTTCTAGATAGATAGATAGATAGATACAGCACAAAGGAATAAAACAGCTAATTGGCCCACACAGAAGGCTCAGTTCAATTCACTGTCATGGAAGAGTTAATATACTGGAAGTTTTTCAACTCACAAGGGCTGCTGGGTCCAAGGTCAAAGAAGCAGACAGCTGAGTCTTCCCTAGAGCAATGGAGGCAGTCGGGCCACAGGCAGCAAACAGCAGGCTGGGTCACCAACAGTCAGCATCTCAGGAGCTTAGCGATGTAGGCCTGGATGAGATTTGGAACTCAAGCAATGCAAGACGACAAGATCCAACAGCCTCAAGCTCAAGCGATGTACACACCAGCAGCATGGCGAAGCAGGTCTCAGATTGGCCATCCCACAGGTAGTATACCTCACAAGTTGAGGCAGAGAACTAGCTAAAGCAGCTGCACACTGGTCCAATCACCAGAGAACAAGAGAGAGAGGGGTGGGGTTTGCCAAGCCATTTCTTTGCCCTCCAATCAAACTGCAACCTTATTAACCCCACATGTTCTTACTGGCCATGTTGGCACAATAAACTGACCAATCACACTTATGTTATATTGACTATGCCAAGATATTTGATTATGTGGATCATAACAACCTATGGATAGCATTAGAAAAAAGGTGAATTCCACAGTACTTCGTTGTCTTCATGTAGAATGTCTACATGGACTAACAGGCAGTCATTTAACTGAACAAGGGAACACTGCTGCCTGGTTTAAAATCAAGAAAACTGTGTGTCACTATTGTATTTTCCCAGTATGCTTGCTTAATCTCTCTGCTGAGCAAACAATCAGAGATGGCCAATTATATTAAAAAGAATGTGGTATCAGGATTAGAGGAAAACTCACTGAAAACCTGCAAAATGTAGATGACACAACCTTGCTTCCTGAAAGCCAAGAAGACGTGGCGCATTTGCTGATGAAGATCAAAGAGTGCAGCCCTCAGTATGGATTACAACTCAAGTTAAAGAAAATTAAACCCCTTACAATTTGACCAAGAGACAACATTATTATAAACGGAGAAAAAATTGAATTTCTCAAGGATTTAATCTTGCTTGGATCCACAATCAATGTGCATAGAAGTTCCAGTCAAGAAATCAAATGGTGCATTATATTGGGTAAATTTGCTGCACAGGACCTTTCTAAGGGTTTAAAAGTAAGGATATCACATACTCGAGTCCTCCTGGCCCAGACCTGGTATTTTCAATCATCTCATATGCATGTGGAAGTTGGACATTGGCTAAGGAAGATCAAAGACGATCAAATCGATGTGTTTGAATTGTGAAGAATATTGAAAGTACTGTGGATTTTTAGAAGAAAAAGCAAATCTGTCTTAGAAGAAGGACAGCCAGAATGCTTGTTAGAAGGGAGGACAATGAGATTTCATCTTACATACTTTGCACATGGAAAGACCTTTGCATCCGGAGAGACCAGCACCTGAAAAAGGACATCATGCTTAGTAAAGTAGAAGGTTAGTGAAAAACAGGAAGACTGTCAAGGAGACAGATTAATGTTGTGGCTGCAAAAATGTACTCAACGTAAAAACAGTTGTGAGGTTGGAGCAAAACTGGGCCTTATTTCATTCAGTTGAACATAGACAGTCATTATGACTGCGAACCAACTTGATGAATCTTACAACCACAACTAGGTCTTGGGATGGCAGACTTGCTACTAATCAAAACATAGAAAGTTCAAACCCACTCAACAGTGCAGGCCAATCTTCTTCCATAAAGATTACAGTCACAGCTTCAGGCTTATATCTTTACAGCTTGGAAAAGGACCCTCATTCCACAGTTTAGTTTCGTACCTGTGAGGGAAGAATTCTAATTGGCCAGCTCGTGTCATTAGTCCAGTGGCTAAGACATTATTTCCTCAGCTGAGGCCCGATATCACTCTCTAGACCAATTGTTTTGCATAAAGAAGTTTGATCAGGTTGTAAAATGACAGCAACCATTTTCTCTTCATAAAGGATTATACTGGAAAGAAGGTTTCTGCTCCCTCCCCAAAATAAAGTTCTGTTAACAAAAGAAAGAATGGAAATTGAACCCAAAAGGATAATTTCCTCCTAAGAAAAATGTATAAGGACCCCACGTGGTGTAGTGGTTATGCTTTGGACTGTGATCCACGTGGTCAACAGTTCGAAGTCACTACCAGCAGTTCCATGGAGAAAGAGTAGGCTTTCGACGCCTGTAAACAGTTACAGTCTCAGAAACCCACAAGGGGTCACTATGAGTCAGTATTGACTTGATGGCATTGAGTTTGTATTTTTTTGGTTTTAAGATAAATTTATTCTGTATAGTCATAGGTCTCACATTTAGATAAATCTGGGTTCAAAGGCCAGACCTCGAACTTGCTGCTTCTTTTGACAAATCGCTTGTTATTTCTGAGTCTCTATTTCCTTGTCACCAAAAAGACACACAAATCTGGCTTGGAAGACATACATCCAGAGGACTCCTTAGACTCTTAGAGATAGTGAGACTGTTTCACGCACTGTGTTTGTCTGCGTTGACTAGAGAAACAAATTCATAAACACGCATATGTGTATAAGAGAGTTTTATATAAAGGGTAATTGTACACTAAGAGAGCATCCCAACCCAGTCCAGTCCAAGCCCATAAGTCCGATATTAGCCCATATGTCCGATACTGATCTATAAAGTCCTCTTCAGACTCATGATCACATGCAATGACCCCGAATGCAGGATCACAGGCCAGTGGGTAAAAAGTCTTGTAGATCCAGTCACATTATAAGCATCTCAGCGCTGCCAGGGGTCGCCACATAAGTTCTCCAGGTCCAGGGTTCTGGCTGCATCAGGGTAGGTCCATGTGGCTTCTCTTCAGGGATGTCTTACAGGGAGTCAGCCTTGTCAGTAGAGAGTCTCCAAGGAAGTGAACCGAGAAAGAGAGGTGTCTCCCATCTCCAAGGAGGAAATACAGGAGTTCCCAGAATTCTAAGGAGAAGGCATGCTCACACAGAGGCCTCATTGGTTATATTTTGATTGATAGGCCAGACTCCACCCCTTCACTCCTATCCTCTCAAACTGACACCAGATTATAACTATCACACACACTTTAGACATGTTAATCAGACCAATCCCTGGTTTGATATATCATGCTTGGTAAAGGGGAGGGGTAGCAAAAAGGAGGAAGACCCTCAACAAGATAGATTGACACAGTGGCTGCAGCAATGGACTCAGACATAGGAATAATTATGGTGCAGGACCATGCAGTGTTTCCGTCTGTTGTGTGTAGCATCGCTGTGGGACAGAACCGACTCGATGGCACCTAACAACAACATTTAAAGTCTTATCTCATAGGCTAATGGTAACTACCGGGAAAAATATCATAAATTACTTGTCAAATTGGCTATATATGATGCTGTATAAACTCTTCCTTTTCTTATGATCCCCAGTGAGACGATGAATTGGTAGCAGCCACAACAATAGACTTAAATGTACCAATGACTCTGAACATGGTGTGGGGTAGGTAACATCTCATTCTGCTGTACATAGGTCAGCATGTCAGACCCAACGTGATGGCCACTAGCAACAAGAACAATAATAACAATTATTATTATGGTGCTCTGTGGATTTTGTTCCTAGTTGCTCTGAAAACTACACAACCACGTCTGGCTTCTGGCACCCAAAATATGGCTTAATATTCCTAACAGGGTTTTCCCAGAACTCTCTAGAAAGACCATATAAGAAGCATCCATGCCTTCCTGAATTTCTTCACTGCCAAAAATAATAAAAATAAGTATAACAATATTTTTGCTACAGATTTATACTAAAAAGTTAATAAATATTGAACGCCAAATATGTATCCATCATTGTCTTGAGTAATTTGGACATTATCAGTAAAATGGAAGGTGTGGTCCTTTCTTGAAGAGTTACGTTAGGGTGTTGTGCCAACATGGCCAATAAACACATGTGAGATTAAATGAAGAGCGGAGAGATAAATGGCTCAGCGAGCCTCGCGCCTCTCTCTCTCTTACTCTTTGATCATCGGACCAGTGTGCGGGCTGCCTTGCTTGTTCTGTGCCTCAATTTGCAAGCTACACTACCTGTGGGACACCTGACCCATGGACTGTGTCGCTGTAATGTGAGGTTCCTTCAAAACTTGCTTCTGGAATGTACATCTCTTGAGCTGGGGACTCTCAGACTCTGTCATCTAGCTGACTGTCGGTGACCTGCTTGCTGTTTGCTGCCTGTGCCCAGATAGCCTGAATTGTTCTACAGAGGACTACTCGGCAGCCCTCAAGACTTGAAGGACTGTCGGTGTACTAGCTGTTTCATGGAAGTGAGTTGCACTGAGCTATTTGTACTGCTTTATGGATTAACTGTTTATTTCTTATGTTACCTATATAAATATATATAACATTATTAGTGTCCTGGTTTTGTTTCTCTAGAGAACCCTGTTTAGCACAGGTGGTTACCAATATACACAAAATAATTAGGAGATGACACTATATAATCAAAAGTTGATCTGGTACATGCAGTAGGAGCTAAGGGGGAAAAAATCCTTGTTCTTAGTGTCATAGGAGGGAACTGAATTTGACTTTGAAGAATTAATAGTATTTACCAAGATAAAAGTAAAGGTTCCAGGCCATCTGAGTGCCAGAAGTAAGAGAATAAGCAAAAAGTTGGAATGTGTGATCAAGCTTGTAGAAGATGTTGCTGTCAAAGATCCCCACTTTTATAGCCTGGCTATCAGAGAGCATTGTAAAGTCAATTGTGGCAGATGTTAGGTTCAAATGAAATATCTTATTATATGATCTCCCTTCTGGCCACTTTAAAGTTGTTTCAGGTTTTAATACTCTTTGACTTCTTTTTTATTGATATTTTTCTATATTTTATTTAATCGTTGCTGCTGCTGTTGTTGTTTGCTTGCTCCCTATCTGTGTTCTGTATGATTTTCTGTATATGAAATCCAGGATAGGTAGTGCTATGAAGACCGTAACTGGATTGATAATTGCCTATGGGCATGGCAGGAGAGGATGGGGGAAATGAAGAGCTAACAAAACTTTTTACGAGGAGAAATGTTCTGAAATGGCTTGTGGTGATGACCGTACAACTCTTAATATCAGTGAGTGATTAAATTGTATGATACGTGAAGTCTATTCCAATTTTGAAAGATAGCTCTGTTTTGCCCTACAGCACATTTACCCAGATTTTACTCCAAGGCAATGAGAAGAAAGTAAGTTACTTCTGAGTCAAACCATATGCAAGAGATATGAAGGCGTTGAGTGTAATCTAAAAGGCAGGAAAGCAAAAAAGATATCATAGTGAGATTATGGCAAAATAGACTAACTGTTAGAGAAAAACAAGATAAAGTTCCTAATGCAGCTGTGCTTTTAGTAACTAAGATGCGTGGAAATGAAGGTCAGTGGAAGGGAGAAAGTCAAGGAAGCGTGTGGTCGATGTGCTGGATCAGGGAAGGGGCACTGAGAACAGAGGGTGTATTAGTCTGGGTACTTTGGAGAAACAAATCCACAGCAACTCCATGTATAAGAGAGAGTTTTATGTAAAGAAAGTGTGCATCACGAAAACATCCCAACCCAATGCTGCCCAAGCCCACAAGTCTAACATTAACCCATTAATCCAACACCAGTCCACAAAGTCCTCCACCTCACAAAACAGAGGCAATGATGCTGACTGCAGGAGGAAAGCTGAGTCAGTGAACGAACAAGCATCTCAGCGCTGGCAGGGGTCTCCACATGGCTGCTCCAGCATCCAGGGCTGCATCGGGATAGGTCCATGTAGCTTCTCCTTGGGGATGTCCTGTAGGAAGTCAATCTTGCAAGCTGAAGCAAGGAACTGCTAAGGCAGCTGCACCCTGGTGCGACCATCACAAAGCAAGAGACCCGAGAACTGTTAAGGCGAGGCTCACCACCCATTTATCCCTCTGCCTTTCAATTAGCCCCACATGTGATTATCGGCCAGGTTGGCACAAATAACTAACTCAGAGGGGGAGATAAACAAGAGGACTGTGATACAGGTGCTGAAGTCAGAGAGGAAAGCAAGGGTGGAGAGTGTCTGGAGTTGGATTAAAATAAAAACAAAATGAAGCAAAACATGAAGGGCAAACCTTAGGAGATCTTTTTGGCAATGGAAGCAAATGAATGACAAAGAACCTCATGTGGGAAAGAGAGGAAATGCCAAGCCTTCCTATTCCAGGAGTTGGGAAGGAAAGGGAGGGCATACTGAGGTCCAATCCAAGGAGATCATCCCGTTTGTGTGAGGGACAATGTGATGTGACCCATAGGATTTTCACTGGTCAATTTTCGCAAGCAGATTGCCAGGCCTGCCTTCCTAGTCTCTGCCTCGAAAGCTGCCCTCCGATGGATGACTCTGCCGGTACTTGGAATATTGGTGACGTTGCTTCCGGCCTTGCAGCAACATGCAGCCCACCTCGATCTCTGTCTCTTCACCTACCTCTTTTTGAAAACACATATTTTGTTAAGCACTCAGCTGCTAACAAAAGGCTGGCAATGCAAACTCACCCAGTGGATCCCTGGGAGGCAGACCTGGGGATCTGAGTTCATAAGGATTAAAACTTAGGAAACGCCATCGGGCAATTCTATTCTGTCATGTGGGGTCATTATGAATCAAAAATTGATTCAAGGGAATCTAAAAAATAGCAAAATCATGCTTGAAATACTATACTCACAAATACTGTGTATACATATGAAAATATTTATATAGGTGGTATATATAAATAGAACAAAGATAAATATAATAGAATAATCATGTGACCATTACAAATACCTTCTGCGTCTTCTAGAGTTCCTGCCTTGATGCAATCTTTTATCTCCCTCCATGTTTCTACAACTTTTAACATCCTCCTTTTTTAACCTTATAAAAATGTTATAATACATTCTTACCTCTCCACATGCACATGTGATTCATTCACATTGAATGTCCCTGATCACCCAGTTTATCAGTGTATATTATTTCATGATAAGAAGATACATCACTTACTACTGAGCTAATCTTTCTGTCAATGAGTATTATTGTCTTTGCTTTGTTCAGAGTCCTGAATTGCATGTGCCAGAGTTTCTCTAGCTTATATACTCTGAATTGGACTTGATAAGTCTTAAGGCCAACATATCTTTAACAAAACTTGAAATGTTTTTATATTTTCTAAAATAATTATACCAGTTTATTTTCATACAAGAAGCCCTATACATTTCTTAAGGCACTACACCATGTCAATGTGTAGCATTAAACTGCTTTTTAATTTTATCAATCCAGTTTAAATTTTATTTACCTGCTTTCAACTAAGATTGAACTTATGTGTACATATTTACTGTAATAGTAGAACTATTGATCCTTGTCTCTTCTCTGAAATAACAGTACAAGTCATTGTAATAATGGTGGTGAAGGGTTTAATCTTTTCCTTGGTTAGTTTTAGTGACATATATTTGGAAACAAAATATCTATTGGAAATAATTTCTCTCAAATTATGGTTTAATTTTTGCTCTTTTAAATGGTGCATTTGGTTAATAGAAATTTGATATTTCAATGTAGGTTAACTGGCCAGTATGGTTTAATTATAGTTTTGGGTTTTTGGGGGGGTGAGGTTGTAGGCATGTGTGTTTGTGCGTTTGCGTGTCTTGAAAATGTTTTCTCTACAGTGATGACATAAAGATAATTCTTCCATCATTTATTTTTAATATTTAAAAATTTTGTTTGTTTTATTTAAAGATAAATACTGTGGCTTGATTTGCTGAATGAGAGTCAGGAATCTAAGTTTAGTTTATTTTTCATGTAAAATACTAGCTATTTGGCACTGTCCCTGCCACTGACCCTGTCGGGAAGAGTAGAACTGTCCCTGTGGGTTTCTGAGATCGTGCCTGTTCACTGAGTAGAAAGCTTCCCCTTTCTCCCACAGAGCATCGGATGGTTTTGTACTGCTCACCTCAGGGGTAGGAGCCCCAGCAGGGGGCCTCCGGTGCTCCTGGTTATTACAGGAAAAGTTTCCCAGACCTTGTAGTGTTTCCATTCTCCAATTTAGTCCACTAGTCTCTTGGTTCAACAAAAAAAACACCATAGCATTCTGTCTTAATTACAGTCGCTTAAGTTGTGATACTTTCAACAGCAGAATCTCAGCTTGGTTCTTCTTATCGTTGATTAGGCTTGTTGCTATTTTATATACATTTTAGAATCACCACCGTGGAAAATCCTACCATTCATTAGTGTGGGATTGCATTGGCTTTCTATAATAATTTGTACAATTGTCGTTTCTACAGTATTTGATCTATCTATACAGTAACACTATCCATGAACCTCCGACCCACCCACTGCTGTCTCGTCGGTTCCACGATCATGACCCTAAAGGGCAGAGCACAGCTGCTGCTCGGGTTTCTGAAGCTGTTATTCTTTTTTTTTTTGTAAATATGAGGAATTTTATTTATTTACTTATTTATTTTTGCTGACATACATGAAGCAAAATATAATTGGCATCATACAAAATAACTTTATAGAAAATTATTCACATCATATTTTATCGATTTACTGCATTCTGTGCATGTTAAGGGTTATGTCAGGAGGTGAAAAACATTATGCCAAACCTTTTAGTATCTGTTTATGTACACACAGTAAGGAACAAAACAAGCAACTGTTGGAGGGCTCCATGGATTTGTTGCAAAAATAGTGCAAACTATTTAACCTACTAAGCTCACAAAACAAATGTGAAAGGACCCCGCTAAGCTTAAACAAGGCAGAAGATGCTCAGAGTCTCAGCCAACAGCTAAGCTGTTAATCTTTACAGGAGAAGACAGCCTCATAGTTCTCCAGCAGAGCAGCTGGTGGGTTTTGAACCGCTGATTTATATTTGGCAAGCTAATGCTTAACCCACTATGCCAGCAGGGCTCCTCATGAACATGGTACCTCGCTTTCAGGTTTTCTCTGGCTTTCTGCAACATTTTATACTTTTATGCACAAAAGTCAAACACCTTTTGTTCATGTATTTCCAGATAACATATCTTTGTGAATATACATATATATATTAAATATTATTCTTTTCTTTCTTTTACTTTTTCTTTTTGCTAGTCAACAGAAAAGCAATTGATGTGGAAGCATTGACTTGATGTTCAGAAACTTGATAAGCTCTCTCAATGATGCTTTTGGTTGGTTTGTTGGTTCTTTGGGTACTCCTTATAGACAAACATATCAATGAATATTGCCAGTTTTATTCCTTTTTACCAGTTGGATGGTTTTTTCCCTGGTTTTATTGAGCTGATTAGGAAATTCACAGTAATGTTGGATAAAATCTGCAATATCAAAGCTTCCTTATTTCTGATCTGAAGAGATGTATCTAATGTTTAACTATTAAACAGAATATTTGCTGTGGGTTTTTGGATGACACACTTTGTAAGTTTATAGCGGATCCTAATATAGTTGATTGCTACGTGCAACTTTTCTCTCTCCCTCAGCGCCTCTCTTTCTCCACCCCTCTTCTAATTTCTTCTCTTTTTTTTATCATAAAGGGTGTTGAATTTTATTAACTACTACATGGACCAGGATACTCATAGGGTTTTCTCCATTACTAATAAACATGATATTTTTTGAATCCATGATAATCTTCCATTCCATGATACTATTTCTGAGTTATGATGTTTTATCTATTTTTAAAGATTGTATCTAATTTTCTAATCCATTGCTTAAAATCATTGCATCTATTTGTGAAATAAATCCTTTATTTTTTACAAACTCTTTGGATCCAGCATTTCCTTTTAAAAAAAAAATTCCGATTTGTCACTTGTAAACAGTCTCCAAATACTGACAAGGCTTTTGTTTAACTAAAATATTCCATCAATATATATTTGTTAGAATAATAATATGTTGTTACTACGGTAGGTGCCATCCAGGTGATTCCAACTCACAGAGACACTGCGCAAGGGAACAAAGCACTGCTGGGTCTGGTGCCACCCTCACAATTGTACTTGCGCGTGAGCCCCTGGTTGCAGCCGCTGGGTCAGTCCATCTTCATGGGGGACTTCCTCTTTCACTGCCCCTCTACTTTACCAAGCATGATGTCCTTCTCCTAGACTCTTCTCTCCTGCCCACATGTCCAATGCACATGATGCTTGCCTCTAATTTCTTCCAAGACAGGTTTATTTGTCCTTTTAGCAGTCCGTGATACTTTCAATAGTCTTCTGCAGCACCACAATTCAAATGCCAATTCTTTGGTTTTTCTTATTCAATGTCCAAATTTCACATGCATCTGAAGTAACCTGCATATGAAAATACCAAGACTTGGGTGAGGCACATATTAGTTAGTCCTCAAATTGCATCCTTGCTTTTCAATACTCCAACAAGGAACTGGGCAGCAGATCTCCCCAATGCAACATGTTTTTGGCTCTTGACTGCTGCTTCTATGAGCCCCGAGTATGTACCAAGCAAGATGAAATCCTTTACAAATTCAATATTTTCTCCATTTATTATGATGTTATCTGTTGATCTAACTGTGTGGACTTGGGTCTTCTTTACATTGGGCTATAATTCATACTGAGACCACAATCCTTCATCTTAATCAGCAAGTGTTTCAAGTTTTCCCACTGACTGCAAGCAAGCAAGTTTGTGTCATCTGCATATCTAAGGATGTTAATGAGCCTTCCTCCAATTCTATGGCTGCATTCTTCTTTATACAGCTGGCCTCTCCGATGATTTGCTCAGCATATAGATTGAATAAGTATGGTGAGAGGATGCAACCCTACACAAACCTTTTCTGATTTGAAACCGTGCAGTATTCCCTTGTTCTGTTTACAAGACTTCCTCTTAAGCCATGTACAAGTTCCCCTTTAGCAAAATGAAGTGTTCGGAAATTCCCATTCTTCTCAAAGCTATCCATAGTTTGCTATGAAAACCACACAGTCAAATGCCATGGCATTTGATGTGGCGTTGATAAAACACAGAAAACATTTTTCTGTTTACTTGTGTTCACGTTCTCCACTTACATCAGCCATAATATCCCTTGTTCGGGATCCTCGTCTGAATCCAGCCTGAATCTTTGGCAGCCTCTTGTCAAGGTCCTGCTGCAACCATTGGTGAATGATCTTCACAACTTTACTGGTAAGTGATATCAATGATTGTTGTTATTGTTGTTGCTGTTAGGTGCTCCAGTGCTGACTCCACCCCACAGCAACCCTATGCACAAAAGAACAAAGCAGTGCCCAGTCCTGTGCCATCCTCACAATTGTTTCTACGCCTGTGCCCACTGATGTAGCCACTGTGCGAATCTAGCTTGCTGAGGGACTTCCTCTTTTTCCCTGCTCCTGCAATTGACCAAATAAGACATCATACACCGGGGACTGGGCTCTCCTGACAATATCTACAAAATATATAGGATGAAGTCTTGTCATCCTGCTTGTAAGGAGCACTCAGGCCTTACATCTTCCAATGCAGATAGGTTTGTCCTTGCAGCAGTCTAGTGCTTTCGATCTTCTTCTCCAGCACCGCAATTCAAATGCATTGATTCTTTCAGGGTCTTCCTTATTCAATGTCCAATTTTAATACGCATGTGAGGCAATGGAGAATGCCATGGCTTGGATCAGGCACACGATAGTCCTCAAAGTAACACCCTTGCTCGTCAATATGCTAAAGAGGTCTTGTGCAGCAGATTTACCTAATGCCATACGTCTTTTGATCTCTTAACTGTTGCTTCTATGAGCATTGACTGTGAATCCAATAAGACAAAATCCTTGACAAATTCAACCATTTATCCATTTATCATGTTTTACTTTTGGTGCAGTTGTGAGAATTTTGGTCTTCCTTACATTGAGTTGTAATCTGTATTGAAAGCTACCATCGTTTATCTTCATCAGCAAGTGCTTCAAATCCTCCTCACTTTCCACAAGCAAGATTGTGTCATTTGCATACCCTAGATTGTTGATAAGCCTTCCTACAATCCTAATGCCACAGTTTTCTTCATCTATGGTAATCTATATCAATGATATTGTTCTATAATTTGACATTCTGCTGGATCACCTGTCCTTGGAATGGGTTCACCTACGGATCTCTTCCAGCCAGTTGGCCAAGTAGCTGTCTTCCAAATTTCCTGAAATAAACAACTGTTGCCAGTGTTTCATCCCTCTGTTGAAACACTTAAATTGTTATTCCATCAATTCCTGGAACCTTGATTTTAGCCAATGTTTTCAGTGCAGCTTGAACTTTTTCCTTCAATACCATTGCTTCTTACTCATATGCTCCCGCCTCAATGGTGATATGTCAACTAGTTGTTTTTGGTACAACGACTGTGTGTATTCTTTCCATCTTCTTTTGATGGTTCCTGCATCATTTAGTATTTTGTCCATAGAATCTTTCAATATTTCAACTTGAGACTTGAATTTTTTCTTCAGTTCTTTCAGTTTAGTATATGCTGAGCCTGCTCTCCTTTTTTGGTGTTCTAAGTCTATGCACATTTCATGAGAATATTTTGTCTTCTTGAGCTGCCTTTTGAAATTTTCGGTTTAGCTTTTTGGCCTCATCCTTCTTCCATCTGCCTTGGCTACTACGTGATTTAGAGCAAGTTTCAGGATCTCTTCTGATATTCATTTTGATTTTTGATTTCTTTCCTGTCTTTTAAATGATCTTTAACTTTCTTCAAGAATGATGTTCTCGATATTCTCCCCTAGCTCACCAGGTATTCTGTCATTAGTGTTCAGTGCATCAAATCTGTTCTTTAGATGCTCTCTGAACTCCGGTGGGATATACAGTATTCCAAGCTGTATTAGGGCTCAAGTGGATTTATTTTCATTTTCTTCAGCTTCAACATGAGCTTACATATAAGCAATTAATTCTGTTCCACCCTCAGCCCCTGGCCTGGTTTTAGCTGTCAATATTACCTTGTCTATCATCTCTTCCCACAAATATAGTCTATTTGATTTTTGTGTATTCAACCTGAAGAAGTCCCTGTGTATAGTCACCATTTGTGTTGTTGAAAAAAGATATTGGTTATGACCAAAAATTCTATCATGCAATTTCCACCTTCATTTCTATCACCAAGGCTATATTTTCCAACTACTGTTCTTTTTGTTTCCAATTTTTGCATTCGAACTACCCATAATTATCCATGCATTTCACACACATGCATCATCTGTGTGATTTACCAACTGAAGAAGTTGGTAGAATTCTTCCCTTTCTTCATCACTAGCTTCAGTGATTTACAAGCTAGGCATAAGGTGTCAGTGGTTCCTTCCTTCAAAGTGGGAAGCCAAGTGATCCAACAGATTGCTTAAACTACAGAACAATATCTTTAATGCTTGATACAAGTAAAATTCTGCTGAAGATCATCCAACGATCATTGCAGAAGTACATTGACAGGGAGCTGCCAAAACTTCAGGCCAGATTCAGAAGAGGATGTGAAATTAGGGATATCATTGCTGATGTCAGATGGATCTTGGCTCAAAGCAGAGAATACCAGAAAGATGTTTACTTGTGTTTTATTGACTGTGCAAAGGCCTTCAGCTGTGTGGACAATAATAAACTAGAGAAAACTTTGAGAAGAATGAGGAATTTCCAGAACACTCATAGTACTCATGCAGAACTCGTATGTAGATCAAAAGGCAGTTGTGCAAACAGAACAAGGGAATACTACATGGTTTAAAATCAGAAAAGGTGTGTGTTAGGGAGTATTTTCTCACCATACTTATTAAATCTGTCTGCTGAGCAAATCATCAGAGAATTTGGCTTGTATGAAGAAGAATGTGGCATCAAGATTGGAGGAAGGCTGATTAACAACCTGTTACATGCAGATGACCATCCTTGCTTGCTGAAAGTGGGGAAGACTTGAAGCACTTAGAGATAAAGATCAAAGATTGCAGCCTTCAGTACGGATTACAACTCAATGTAACGAAGACTAAATCCTCACAGCTGGACCAATAGATAACATTATGTTAAATGGATATATGGTTGAATTTGTCAAGCATTTTTGTCTTGCTTGCATCCATAATCAATGCTCACAGAAGTAGCGGTCAAGGGATTTTTTTAAAAGTTGCATTAGATAAATCTGCACAAGACCTCTTTAGAATATTGAAAAGCCAGGATGTTACTTTGAGAACTAAGGGGTACCTGACTCTAGCCGTGGTATTCTCCATTGCCTCATATGCATGTGAAATCTGGGCATTGAATAAGAAAGACTTCAGAAGAACCAATGCATTTGAATGATGGTGCTGGCAAAGAATATTGAAAGTACCATGGACTGCCAAAAAGACAAACTGTTCTTTTTGGAAGAATTAAAGCCAGAATCCTCCTTAGAGACAAGGATGGCAAGACTTTGTCTTACATCCTTTTGATATATTTCCAGGAGAGGCTGGTTCTTAGGGAAGGACAACATGCTTAGTAAAGTGGAAAGGCAGTGAAGTAAAGTGGAAGGCCCTCAAAGAGATGACTGACACCATGGCTGCAACAATGTGCTCAGGCAGAGGAACAATTCCCAGGATGGTGCAGGACATTGCAGCGTTTCATTCTGTTGTGCATAGAGTAGAATTGACTGCATGGCACCTAACAAAAACAGCTTTAGTGGTTAGTGCATAAATTTGAATAATAGTTGTATTGATTGGAGTTCCTCGAAGGTGGCGTGTTAGTCCGGGTTGACTATAGAAACAAATACATAGACACTCATATGTGTATAAGAATGACCTTTATGGAAAAGAGCAATTGCACATTGCTTGAGAACACATCCCAGCTCAGTCCAGATCAAGTCCATCAGTTGATTTGAGGCCATATGTCCGATACCAATCCATAAATTCCTCTTGAGATTCACACAATACATGCAGGAAGATCACAGGCCAGTGGTTGGAAAGTCTTGTGGATCTAGTGGCAATGGAACCATCTCACTGCTGATGTGGGTCTCCATGTGGCTCCTTCAGCTCCAGGGCTTTGGATTCATCAGCATAGCTCCATGTGGCTTGTCAAAAGGAATGTCTTGCAGGGAGAGTGTGTATCCAGCCTCCAAGGGAGGAAGACAGGTGTTCCCAAAATCCTCAGGAGAAGGCCATGCCCACACAGAGGCATCATTGGCTCTGACCTGATTGGCAGGCTAGCCTCCACCCCTTTGCTCAAGTTGACAGATTATAACTACCACAGATGGATAGATATAATCCTATCACAGACAACATTATACTTCAAGATAGATCTTGAAATGTCCTTTCTGACAATAACTGTAATGCTGTTCCTCTGATTGTATAATTCTCTGTATAGGAAGCCATATGATTGTTCTTTCAGAATGGCCAATACCAGTCCATTCCAAATCACTAACCCCTAGGATATCAAATTTTATGTGCTCTATTTCATTTTTGATGACTTATAATTTTCCTGGAATCATACTTCACACATTCCAAATTCCAATTATTAGTAGATTTTTTTTGCAGCTGTTTCTTCTCATCTCGAGGGGTGCCCCATCAACAAATGAAGATCCCGGAGGTTCCAGGTGCATTACTACAGTCACATCACCATAGCCAAAGCTCTGAAAAAGTAGCTCCTCCTCAGTCACACGTCACGTGCTCTCCGACGGAGCTACCCATCTTCTGGCACTGCCTCTGACAAGAGTCTGCTTCCAGGCTTCAGGCCCTCAGTATCGGACAATGTCTTGAAGCGATGCATCAGGTTTTCAGCAGCTTCTTCCTCCAAAAGTGGAGAGCCGAGTCCTCCTTCGCAGTCTGTTCTTGGTCTGGAAACTCCACTGACACCTATTCACTTTAGGTGACCTTGCTGGCAACGGCCATACCAGAGACATAACTCCCAGCATCAGAGAAACACACAAGCCTCCACAGTACAAGAAAGAGACAGACGAGTGGTGGTGATTGATCCTATCTATGTAAAAATACTGTTAGTCTGTTCTTTTGATGGTGTTAGTTGTGTAGGTTAAACTGAAGGTACTGAAGTGCTTATGATATTCAGTCTTCATATCCCTGAACACCACTTGCTTTTCCAGTAATTTAATTTATTTTCGTTCCATCAGCTGTACTGTAATGTTTAATATTTCCTTATGGATTTAGCATCGTTTTGCTATTAAGGTTATTCAGAGATTATCTTGTTTGTTCTAATTGTATTTTTAATTGAGTCCTTAATTTCATTAAATCCTCTAATGAGTCATGAATATGCATATGCAAGTTATTGACTCTTGTTTATTAATTTTAACCAGATATTTTGAATTCTTCTAAGACTATCTTAACATTCATAATATATTTTGAAGTTATTCTTTAAAGACTTCCATGTAAACAGCAATATAATCTTAAGTTTGCCATAAAAGCTTATACTGTGTTGTAGTAATGAATAAATCTCATGGTTTAACACAGTGGAAGTTTTTTTCTTGCAAAGTCTGAGGAAAAACAGGAAGCGTGCTGCTATTTGGAAAAGAAGAGAGACTTGTAGTGTATGCAGGATGTTTGTAAATTCAGGCCTTGGAGTGGCTTATATCACATCACTTCCACTCATCACTTCCATTGGTCTTAATTCAACTATGTAACCTCACCTAGAAGAAAGGAAGTCTGATAAATATAATCTTCCTGTGGATACAGGTCATGAGAAGTGTGTGATGAACACATATTTCTGCCTTGGACAAATTTTGCATTATTTTGTTTTTGCCTAATTCTGTTGACCAACAGCTGTATAACATTATTAAATATTAAATGATAGGGTTGATGAAGGATATATAATTCTTAATTTTTCTTTTCCTGAGGACTTTTTCACTGTCTTCATATTACATCATGAGCAATTTTGGAGAGAGCTTATGTAGTTTACCATTCTTTTTAATTATTAAAAGATCACTTTATTGGGGGCTCTTACAACTCTAATTACAATACATACATAGATTGCATCAGGCTTGTTTGTACATGTTTGTGTGGATTGATGTATTTACACATGTACACACCTATGGTTATACCTCTGTCCATTGCTTTGCTTCCTAGATCCTTCCTCTGTGTGTTAGTCTGGGTACTTTAGGGAAACTAATCCACAGAAACTCATGTATAAGAGAGTTTTATGTAAAGAAAGTGTGCATCACAAAAACATCCCAACCCAATGCTGCCCAAGCCCACAAGTCCAACATTAACCCATTAACCCAACACCAGTCCACAAAGTCCTCCACCTCACAAAACAGAGGCAATGATGCCAACTGCAGGAGGAAAGCTGAGTCAGTGAACGAATAAGCATCTCAGCACTAGTAGGGGTCTCCTCACGGCTGCTCCAGCACCCAGGGCTGCATCGGGATAGGTCCATGTGGCTTTTCCTTGGGGATGTCTTGTAGGAAGTCAATCTTGCAAGCTGAAACAGGGAACTGCTAAGGCAGCTGTACCCTGGTGCGACCATCACAAAGCAAGAGACCCAAGAACTAGAAAGGCGAGGCTCACCACCCTTTTATCCCTCCGCCTTTCAATTAGCCCCACATGTGTTTATCAGCCAGGTTGGCACAATTAACTAACTCAATCCACCCCTTGCCAACCTGGCACCTGTATATAATTCTTAGCTTCACAATTGCAATTAAGGAACACCTATACCTTAACCCTATAATTTTTCCCCTACCTATGAATTTTTCCCTGTGAATTTTTCCCCTACCTATGAAAGTTTGTAAGCCAACCACTTCATGCCTTTATCTCCCCCAATTTTGGGTATCCAATTAACTCTGTTTCCTTTTACCTTCCTCCTGCCCCAGCATCACATTCTCCCTATTTCTGCCTCTTAGTACTGCCTCTTAGCTAGTTTGCTGTTGCTCTGACACCCCAGGATCTCTATCTCCTCCCTGTTGTTGGTTTTAGTTCCCTAGTTGCTCCCCAGTCTATGGCGTTGTTACTCACTGCACCCTCCGCCCCCCCCCTTCTCCTCCCAGGTCCCGCTGGGAGTGTGGATCCTGTTGCTTTCTCCTTGAGCTTGCTTCCCATGCCTGTCTTATATAAATAGGCAAGCTGACAAAGGCACAGACAAAGCAAAAAGAAAACAAATGATTGAAAAAGGAAAAGGAGAAAAACGAGAGAGAGAGAGAGAGAAGACGTGTAATTCCAGGTCTGTCCACTGACCTTTATGACTATCTCCCACTGGTCCTGGGGGAATTCCAGGAGCTGCCCCTCCTAGCCTGATGTCTATTTTGGGGGCTCTTAAGGGGTTTCCTAGCTTTGCCTTGCTCCTGTTGCTGGTCTGTTATGTTCCCTTCTTGGTTTGCCCCATTGTGGGGGTTCGGACTGCACTACCTCCCCATCCTGTGGCCCCAGAATTCTCCTCTGTCACAGTATACTCCAGTAATGGGACATCATGCCATGAATGTCCTTTCTGTGCCTGGGCAGCTCCCTGCAGGACCTCATCATCCCGGCTTGGTGTGTCAGCATGGGGTCTAGACCTGCTGTCTCTCTTTTTCCTTGGTTTGCTTCCATGTGGGAGTGGCAGGCCAGCCCCGCTCCCCAACCTGTAGGTTTAGTGCTGTTCTCTGTCACACATACTTCTAGGGAGGGGGTCAGTTTGGCTCTGGTTGGGGCCAGTCCTGTAGCCCTCTCGTTGCATGCATTGCCCCGCGTGGTTACGTTGCCCTCCTGGTTTGGTGCACCGTGGTGGGGTCTGGATGCCCACTCCCAATTCAGAATCCTCTCCCTTGTCCTCCCGGATAGTAGGCTCACTCATCTCTGCGGAGCTCCCTGTGTGGGCTGCTACCGGGGCGCCCTCTTGAAGCTCCTCTGTTTAATATTTTCATGTACAGTTTATCTTGTTAAAACACTTTTTATCTCTTCCTTTGTTGATTTTTTATGAAGCAATTGAAGTTTATTAGGTATCTTTTCAGTAACTATGGAGAGAATTATTTAATTTTATTTCTGACATGTTAACCTATGCCTAACATGAATAGCTTTCTAGCTATTGAGCGCAGTTGTATTCCTGGACTGCAGTCTGCATTGCTGTGGTAAACACAGAGCCCTGGTGGTACAGAGGGTTCGAAGATGAAGCTTCCTGCCCCTAAACAAGCTTTATAGCTTCAGAACCCAAAGGGGCCATTCTATCCTGTGCTTTAGGGTCAGGATGAGATCGAATTGGCTGACGGCAGTGGATTGTAGTATAAACTAATGCTTTTTAATTGAAGTGAGTTTTCTTTTCTCTTATTTAAATATTTTTGCATTAATATTTAATGTAAAATTGAGTTACAGCTTCTTGATTGTTTTTCGGGAAATTAATTTACAAGGTTCCCCCTCCCCCATTTTTCTAGTCCTTAAAGCTGCATTTGGGTTAGTGAGAGAAAGAATTCTACCAACCTTGAACCAGTTGCTTTTATTGTTCCCAGTTTAAGCTTCAAGTGCCTTGCCATTAAGCCTACCAATGTTCAATCTAGGCAAAACCCAATAAATTATTAATCACAGCTATACTGCTTGAAAATATAAGAATGTCATTATTGCTTCCACAATCTCTTTCTGACTCTCAGCAGTTCTTTTGTCATAGTAGTATAGTCTTGTTTATAGTTTTTCTCACATCTAAAATAACATTGAAATTTGAAATGAGATATCTTTTTAATGCCACTTAAGTTTTCAATATTTGCTCTGGTGCTATATTTATATAGAGAACCAGGAGCATTTCTTCTGTTTGGGGGGATTGCTTAGTTTCTGATCTTCCTTAACCCTTTATCAACCTCTTGCTGTTGGTAAGTTCCATCGAGGCCATTCCTACTCATCGCGCCCTCTGTACAACAGAATAACAATGGCCCCGCCCTGTGCCAGCCTCCCGGTCAGTGCTAGTTTGGGCCCAGTGTTGTACTCACTATGTCAATCCTTCACCTAAAGGGCTCCCTCGTTTTCACTGACCTTTTCCTTTGTTGTTCGAACTTGGACAAGCATATGGTTTACTATGCTGGAAGTGACAGATTCAAGGGCAAATGTGTCAGATTCATGGCCCCAAAGAGCATCTCAGGATCTATCCTATCAGCTATAATATCCCTCTGCCGACAAAGCAGACCAGTTAATATGGCTCTTATTCAAATTTACCCATCGATCATTTGGAAAGAACAAGGGCGTACTCCTGGTGTATAATTAGGAAAGATATGTGTGGGAATTATATCCTTTTACCATATGAATTCATTCTGTATGCTGAGCAAACAGTCACTGAAATGGAACTATATGAAGAAGAATATGGAATCAGGATTGGAAGAAGACTTATTAACACACTAAGATACCTGGATGGCACAGCCTTGCCTGTTGAAAGTTACGAATATTTGAAACACTAATGACAATTCAGGACTGCAGCTTCCGGTGTGAATTATACCTCAATATAAAGAAAACAAAAATTCTCACAACTGAATTAATCAGCAGGATCATGATAAACATAGAAAATATTAAAATTGTCAAGGAATTCATTTCAACTCTCATAGAAACAGAAAACAATAAATCAGATGGCCTATCATAATTTGTTGCAAAAGATCTATTTAAAGTATTAAAAGCAGAGCTGTCTCTAAGGCACACCTGATTCAAGCCATCATATTTTCAATCACCTCACATCCATGAGAAGGCTGTACAATAAGAAGAAGATTGAGGAATTGATACATTTGAACTATGCTGCTGGTGAGGATTTGTGATTATGCCATAGATTTCCAGAAGAACAACTGTCTCAGAAGAATTACAACCAAGAATTCTCCTACAAGCAGTGGTGGCAAGACTTCAAGTCAGATACTTTGGGTATGTTATCAGGAGGGGCCGGCTTGGGGAGGATGTCATGTTGGGTAAAGTAGCAGGTCCGTGAAAAAGCAGAAGTTCAATGAGATGGTTGACACAGCATCTGCAACAAGGGGCTCGGGCGAACCAAAGATTAAGGATGGCATAGGATTAGGCCATACCTCCTTCTCTTGTCCGTATGAGTTCAAACGGACTCACCAGCACCTGGCAACAACGATTTTACCAAGATCTGTGTCCCCCTCCAAGCACTGGTCCCTCCTGCTAAGATATCCAAAGTATAACAGAGGCAGTCTCACCATACTTTTTTCTAACAAGAACTCTGGCTCTACTTCTCCCAAGACAGATTTGTCCACTTTTCGGGCAGTCTGTAATATAATTAATATTCTTCACTGACACTGTAATTCAAAGGTATCAATTCTTTTCATCCTTCATTCCCCATTGCTCAACTTCTGTATGCATAGGAGGCCATTGAAAATACGATGGCAGGGTCAGGCACGCCTTAGTCCCCAAAGTGATATCTTTGCCTTCTACTACTTTTAAGAAATCTTTTTGCAATGGACATGCCCAACACAATACATAATTTGATTTTTTTGACTGCTGATATTTTTGATCCTCAGCTTTAAGTAAAATGAAATTTTGCAACTTCACACCTCTTTCAATGTAGTATCAGGATGTTGCTTGTTGGTACAGTTTTACGCTGTTTTCCCCTTTATGGGGAGGTGTCATCCATACCGATGGTCATAGTATTTCCTGTTATCAGTGAGTTTTCAGGTCTCTTGGCTTTCAGCAAGCAAGGCTGTGTCATCTGCATATCAGAGACTGTTAGTGAGTCTTCTTCTGATCTTGATGCTGCCTTATTCTTCATATAGTCTGGTTTCTGGGATTATATCCTCAGCATACAGACTGAATAATTATGATGAAAGGATAAGAGGCTGACATAGACCTTTCCTGGTTTTAGACCAGGCAGTATCCCCCGTTCTATTGGAAAGACTGCTTCTTGATGTAGGTACAGGTTCTTCATGAGCACAATGAAGTGTTCTTGAACTCCTCCTCTTTGAAATATTATCCATAGTTTATTATGATCCACACAGTTGAATGCCTCTTCATATTTAAGAAAACACAAGAAAATATATTTCTGGTATTCTCTGCTTTTAGCCAAGATTCATTTGACATTAGCACTGATATCCTGGGTTGCATTTCCTCTTCTGAATCCCATATGAATGTCTAGCACTCCCTGTTGCAACCATATTTTAAGTCACCTTCAGCAAAATGTTCCTATTGTAGGATGCTAATCATATTAAATAATTTACCCATTCTGTTGGATCAACTTTTTTTAATGAACATAAACACGGGTTTCCACCACTTGCTTGTCCAGGTAGCTATCTTCCAAAGTTCTTCACACAGACAGGTGAATGTGTTCAGTGTTGAATCTGTTTTTTGAACGCCATCAATGGATATTTCATAGATTCTTGGGAGTCTTTTCTTTGCTAATGCCTCCAGTGTTGTGTAGATTTTTATCAGCACAATTCTGGATCAATCAGATGCTTAGCTGACATGTTTCTTTAGCACGCATGTAGATCTTGATAAGGATTCCTTGGGCAGGAGCGGATGAACAGGCAAGGAGCATACCAAGGAAAGTCTTGTCTCAGTCTAAGTTTAAGTCGACCTTTAAGCAGACCCTGTTTTCCCCTCTTCTCCTGTCTCCTTCTGTGTGGAGGATGGCTACAGGGTCTGCAGTTTTGCTCTGTATGTAAGGAGTGAGCATGTACTAGGAGTACCAAAAAAAAAAAATTTTTTTTTTAAAATAAAACAACCTTATCACCTTCAAAATACTCTCCATAACACTTAATACAGATGTCAAATCTGCGATTCCATTCTTGGAAACATTTTTCAAAAGCAACTGTTTGATGGCTGGCACCATCTCCCTCGTTTTTTTCCTTTGCCTCTTCTAGTTCGTCAAATCTCTGTCCTTCCATGTCCCTCTGCATTCGAGGCAACGAAAAGAAGTCTCACTGAGTGAGGTCAGGTGAGTTGGGCAAGAGAAGCATACTGGTTTTTGCCTCAAAATTGGTGCACTGAATGTGCTTAACACAATGGATGGATGGGTGGATTTTGATAAGAGTTGTACAAGCCCCCAATAAAAAAAATTTTTTTTTAAATTGGTGCACTGAGATGGCTGCATAAGCAGGTGCATTGTCGTGGTGGCAAAAACAGTCCTCCATCTGCCACAAATCAGGCCTTTTTGGGCACACACTATAATGTAATCTTTTCAGAACCTTTAAATAGAAATCTTAATTAACAGTGTGACCTAGTGGAATGAACTCCAAATGCTCTATCCCCTTCACATAAAAAAAAATCATTGTCTTGATCCTTGATTTCACTTGATGGATATTTTGGGGCAAGTTGACAATGGAATCTTCCAATGGCTTGATGATGTTGCTTTCAGGGTCATAAGAATAGCACCATGTCTCACCCCAATTAGAGCAGCCAGTCCACAGAGAGGACCACATGGCCAGCCCCACTATGAGACATAATGCCCCTCACTGACCCATGGCCCTGCGGGGGACAGCACCAGAGACACAGTGTTGGATTTGCACCGGATCTGATCCCGCCAACCACACCGAGGCCAAGCACTGGGTGAGTGCAGTGGAACAGCAAGGGAATGGAGCAGCAAGGTCCCCAGGGAATGCTGAAGGCAGACTTTGGGGCCAGGGCGTGGTGCTCCAACAGACTGGACTGGAAAACACTCCTAAAGGCCAAGGATCCTTGAACTAACTACAAACTTCTCTTTCTTGTTGTGCTTTAATTTGTTCTTTGTCAGTGGTTTGTTGTTGTTTTTGTTTTGTTTTTTTGTTTGGTTTTGCTCTGTCTTGTTTTTGTGCATGTTAGTATATCTGCAGGTCTGTCTAAATAAGATAGGCTGGATGAACAATCTGGAGGAGAAAACGACCGCACTGAAAGTTCCAGGGGGACATGGGAGAGGGGGAAGTGGGAGGGAAGGAAATGGCATTAACAAACCCAGGGACAAGGGAACAACAAGT